>NC_042628.1:16747046-17087448 GCF_901001135.1 Rhinatrema bivittatum | reverse complement strand
CTCAGAATCTCCAACTTCCTTTCCCCCCACCCTCCATAGGGTGAAGAGATCAGCAGCAGCATCACTCCCAGACTCAGCAGGGGAAGATAAAGTTTGTGTCCCATCAGGCCCAGAGCAGCAGGAGCTGGCAATGTCTTGCTCTGATCTGGATGAAAGAGGAAACAGCCTCCCACTGGGCCAGAAAGAGGAGAAGGAAGTGAGAGGAGCCTCCCATCAGGCCCAATGTAAGAGAAAGTATTAAAGAATGTTTGGTCAATGCTATTGTTCGTCTTCAGCAGTGATTAAGCAAGGCTACTACTGCTGGCTAACTCTACTGGACAATAGCATTGACCAACATTCCTTAATATTTTTCCCCTTTCTTTGTCATTTGTTACTAGTGTTGGGGATTGCTCCTGAGGCTGCATTTTTTGTTTAGTAGTGAGCACTAACATGAAAAGTCAACCAACTCCCACCCAGGCTGATAGGGAGACAGCAGCCTCCTGTTGCCCTGCAACACACCTCCCAGCATCTCCCGACACACCTGTTGAGAACCACTGTTCTAGAAGCACTATCTACACGTGGCTTTGATGGTCAGGCACTTGTCTTAAGGGAGTGATAGGTCCCTGGACATGTTACAGGTTTCACGTGGCCAAAATACAGCACAGATTTTTTTGGGGGGTAATTATGATACTGTGGACTACCGTAAAAATACTGCAAGATATGTTTGTATTTCATTAGCTTCATGCATAATGCAGCATCAATTGTTTTTATATTCTGAAGATGATTTTGGTAAATTACCTGTGGTGACCTGCCACAATTATCGCATTTTAAAACATCTGCCTTAAGGTGGGATAAAATACTGACAGACCCCTAATGTTTGTTTCACACAGAGCTTCATCAGCAAGTGGAATTTAGTTTACTTTGTGACTTGCAATTGACTTGAATAACGGAGGATCCTCTTTCTGCCTGGTTATGCCTTCTGTTCCAAGAATTCTCCCTAATTGTCCCTGCTTTACCATGCAGCCTGCGATGCTGAATCATGACGGAAGGACCCAGTTTCCTGGGTTAGCTGATGTAACGTTCCTCCCAGGTCATAGAGAAGAAAGAATACCTTTTTTCTCCAGGGACAGCCACTTACCAGAACTTGATCTCAACACTCAGGCAATATCGTTCTGATTTGATTATTTTCCTTTTAAGAAATGAACTTTAACCAGTATCGTAGTGTCCACTATGGCAACAGGAGTCAAACACGTTTTTGTATTACAAATAAAAAAAACAAAACCCCCTCACAATCTAGTTTTGATTCTTATTCACAGAAAAGAATACAAGTGATATTACGGTTTATTAGTAAAATAGTTTGCTTTTAATTATTACAGTCACATAAAAAGTAGATTGTAGGCATTTTATATACACAAACCAAGATCTGAAAATTCTTAAATTGTGGTAATTTAATACAGCATTGATTTTCTGCCAGTAATAGCTGTTAGAAAAAGGATGGGAGGTGCAGGGCATTGATTTAAATGGATCAGTAAATTTAGACAGAGCTCCACTGAAAGAACAGACTGAAGCAGCGAGGCTGTAGTAATCCTGCTTCCTCTTACCGTGGCCCTGGGTACCTCATCAAATTCTTTAATGTCAACTCTGGTCTTACTCTCTATCAATCAGGCCGATACAGTACAGTGCGCTCTGGTGGAGTGTTTGGACGCATGTTTGGTTGCATGTTTTCGATGCGCTATTACCCCTTACTGAATAAGGGGTAAAGCTAGCGCGTCGAAAACATGCGTCCAACCCCCCCCCCCCCCCGAGACTAATAGCGCCCGCAACATGCAAAATGCATGTTAGTGGCCCCTATTAATCATTTCTGCGTGATACAGTAAGTAAAATGTGCAGCCAAGCTGCACATTTTACTTTAAGAAATTAGCGCCTACCCAAAGGTAAGCGCTAATTTCTGCCGGCACCGGGGAAGTGCACAGAAAAGCAGTAAAAACTGCTTTTCTGTACACCCTCCGACTTAATATCATGGCGATATTAAGTAGGAGGTCCCAAAAGTTAAAAATAGTAATAAATAAATAAATAAATAATTTGTAAAATCGGCTCGCAGATTGAAAACCGGATGCTCAATTTTGCCGCGTGGTCCAGTTTCTGAACCCGTGGCTGTCAGCGGGCTTGAGAACAGACACCGGCAAAACTGAGCGTCAGCTGTCAAACCCGCTGGCAGCCGCCGCTTCCTGTCCAAAAAGAGGTGCTAGGGACACGCTAGTGTCCCTAGCACCTCTTACAGTGGGCCCTAATTTAATATTTTGTTTTTACTGTCCGTGTGCGCGCCGGGAGAGCGGGCGCTCACCCGCTCTCCCGCGAACTTTACAGTATTCCGCCTGACAGAAACAGAGAAAATGACAGCAGATAGATATAAATGTACATTTATTTTGGTATACTAATTTCCATAAAATCAAAATGGTAAACAAAATATAATTATTAAAACACCAACACTATAGAAATATCCCCAGAACTACAGAAAAAACAGAGCTAAGATTAATACACAACATAAAACCCCCCAATATCTATCATTTAGATAATAACTATCACTGAAAGCAGTCAAATCAATATAAACAAAACTTAGCAAAAAAAAGCACAAAAACTCTTGGTATTTTATAATAATTCATTGAAAACCTGAGAAGTATAGCCAGGCTTTGATAAGTTTCCTAAATCTAAGATAATTTTTCTCCATAATGCCCATCTAGTCTTGCCCCAATTTCATTCCTAGCTGATCGCTGGCTTTCCCTTCTCTTCTTTACATCCAGGGATCCTCTGTGCTTATCACCAGACCATTTTGTCTCTATCATCTCCTTAGGGTGGATAGGTGGAATGGATTCACATTCTGTAAGAAATGTTTCCATGCGACTGCTCCTGTGTCTACCTGCTTGGAGCTTCAGCCCATGACCTCTCTGCTGGACTAGCCTCTCCCGATTCTCAGCCTCCACTCTGCTGCAAATGTCAATATGTGGCAGGGCGTAAGAGAAACACTGCTTTAAAATACATCACAATAGAAAAAACCCTGTAGTTTTTCTGTGTGTAGTATATTAGTGTTCAGAAGTGTTTAAGCATGATGTATGCCAGGCATTGTTCCTGAGAAGAAATGAAAGCTGAAATAAGTAATTGTATCAAAGCGGGTACATGCTAGGTAATGAGCCACACTGGATTCTGGCCTCCACCAGTCATGACCACAGGCCTGTCCAGCTTGTGGCAATAGGTCTGGCAAGGTGTCACATTACCTAGAACAATCAAATTCTCTGTACTGAAGGAAGCAGAACCTGGGAACAGGTTGTACAGAAAGCCAGACAGGTCCATTGCAGGTGTGACTATATCTCGCTCATTAGTCCCTGCACGCCAATCTGAATGAGGTGCATTTATTTATTTAAAATTATTTATACCCCGCACCCTCCAGAATGTTCAGGTTGGGTTACAAAGCCACATACACAATCATAAAATAAAGACAGTAAAAAAAAAAAAAAAAAAAAGACATAATAGCCTTACAATAACTGATATCTGGATGGAGAGGGGTAGCAGCAGAGGGAGCCTCACAAGAATGACATGTTGCTGATAGATGGAAATGTGAAGTCTAATAGATTATCGCAAATGGAAGTCAGGCCTTATAACCATGTTGGCGGTTTTTCCCCATTAAGCTATGCCTATCTTCTGGCACTTGAATTACCACCAAAAGAAGATATGTATCCGGGCACGATTACAAGAGTAACTGCATTCACCGGCAAAAAAAAAAAAAGAAATCTAAATCAGACTACCCAGGAGGTCCGCTGTGCTTCAGCATTCTCTATTTATTGGAAACTGGTGGCTATTTCAGACCACTGACAGGAAAGGTTTCTTGGAAACATCATCTTGTTTACACATCTCCTATAACTTTGGGAATGCTTAAAGACAGGGAAGCTCCTCAATGGCACTCGTACCAAGAGCACTTTCTCCAGCTCATCTGTCTGGGGCAGTGACACAGGAGTCCCTTGTCCACACCAGTAAGGAGCATCATCCACTCTCTTTCATGTTTAGGCAATGTATTTATTTATTGGAATATGCATTTTACTTTTTTAATGGCATTTAAATGATTATATGTTTTCTATTTTCGTGTTTGTGTTTAATCATGATTTGAGTGTATATGTTTTTGATGTTTGCTTAGTATGATAGTTTCGATTTAAGTGGTTTACAAGAATTTTTAAATTCGCAGGGCTAGGATCTGGACAGTGTTTACTTATACTAGCTGTGAAAATAGTGGGAATACGCAATTAGACTTACAGTATGTGCATAGCATTACCTATGTTATCAGATTCAAATAACACATCAGAACTATAATAGAAATATTACATAGTGGCAGATAAAGACCATATAACCCATCTAGTCTGCCCATCCAAATCTCCTGCTTAGCTTTACAAACTTTTCCTCTCCCTTAGAGATCCTCTGTGCTTGTCCCATGTGTTCTTGCAGAGCTGTTGCAAGAGTATTTAGCACCGTAGGCAAACCTTCAATCATGCAGCTCTCTCCCCCAATTTACCTATTGGTAGCAGCTCCCGTACAATGCTCCCTCCTACCAGCAGCAAAGGCTACAGCACAGTGCTCCCTTATTTGGCAGTATTGGAGTTCCCTCTCTGGACCTCATGCTGGCAGGATTTTGAAGACCCCACATTTTGGCACTCTAGGTGACTGCCTAATGGAAGCACCAGCCTTACCTTCTTGAATTTCAACACTGTCCCCATCTACACCACCTCCATTGGGAGGCCGTTCCACGCATCCACCATGCTCCCTGTATAGAAATATTTCCTATGGTTACTCCTGATTTTATCCGCTTTCACCCTCATTCCATGACACCTCGTTCTAGAGCCTCCTTTCCATTGAAAGAGGCCTGCCTCCTGTGCATTTATTTCTTGGAGGAATTTAAAGGTCTGTATAATATCTCCCTTTTCCCTCCTTTCCTTCAGGATAGACATGTTTAGATCCTTAAGTCTGTCCCCATATGTTTTTTTATAATGAAGATGGTTGACCATTTTAGTAGGTGCCTTCTAGACTGACTCCATTATTTTCTTATCCTTGTGAAGGTATGATCTCCAGAATTGTACACTGTACTGAAAATGAGGTCTCAGAGACTTATATAATGGTAATATCACCTTCTTTTTCCTTCTTGGTTTTCAATATAGTACTTGTCAGCTTTGAAAAATGGTTTGGTACAATAAAGCATAATAGCACTACTGTTACACTTTGAAAAAAATGCTCCTACCCAGATGATTATCCTCCATTTAGCATTGACAGACGTGACAAGCTTCACAAAGGGAACTCGTATTAAATCATCTTAACACAAAATGATTGTGAACTTGGTGCGGCATAGCTCAAGACAGCCATGTAGAGCTCTACCACCTACAGTGTAGTGCTACAAACTCCTGCAGTGCTGTCCCATTAGTTGCTTAAAATATTTAACAACAATATTTTCCTAAACAATGGGTAGAGTGAAAGGTAAGCTGTGGAAATATCCATCCATGCCTCTGACCTCACTTTGGGGGCCTGTGGATGACTTTGCTTGTGCTCCTGCGACACCTGGAACACCACGTGGAGCTGTGGGAGTGCTGGAAAAGGAAGGCGTGTTGGCTCCAAAAGAGCAGATTCAGATTTGTCCTTAAGCACTGAGGGCTTCTGGCGGCTCAGTGAGGCTTCTACGCTGAATGCCGTGAGGCAGCCGGCACTTAGGCAGAGAGCTAAGCTTGGGGAAGCCTTAGATGTCCATCAGGGGGCAGAATCTGTGGGCTTCTCTCTTGATGGAGCTGTAGAAGAACTGGCTATTGTTGCAACTGCGGGGCCAGGACCACTGACGAAGCTGGGGAATTGGCTTTGCGGGCTCTGTAAACTGGAGTTATCTAAAGTTGCAACTGTCCCTGTATTGCATCAAAGTATGCGGTGATATCTTTGCTGACCCCCAACGAACGGCTCATCGGAGAATTTGCGGCAGATGGTGGCTTGGGTTGAAAGTATTCTGGTGGGTCGTGTTTCCCCATTGTGTAAATTTACATCGGATGCTGAAACTACATGTCAAGCTCAAGATGCTTTGTCGCAAGAGCATAATTCAAGATTAACCATTTGTCAAAATCGGATTTCTGCCCTACAAACAAGCACTGCTTTAATTAAGGGTAGAATTTTCTTTGCATTAAGAAACTAAGAATTTCTGGATGTAAAATCTCAAGATATATTAATTTTCTTCAGGTTAAGACCTACTTTATGAGTTCCTGGATGTTTAGATTGCTGTGGGGTCTGCTCCTCCCATAACTAAAACTTATCTTCCTTTTATGAAACCTGTGCTTAATCAGGAGGTGGGAGGTAGGCAGAGTATTTTGACTGCAGAGGAATTCTATGTTTCTGTGGTATTAAAAACACTTGAAGCTAAAGTTGTTTGTAGGAAAATGTTAGTGGTTTAATCTGCCTTTAAGTTAGACAAGGTTCTAATCTTATAGGTATTAAAAAAAACCCAACAGATTTTGGTTTTGAGGATCAGAATAGAATTCTCCCAAATTTTTCCACTCAGGTAACTGGGAAAAGATTCTTGGAAATGTGTCAGCACATCCTGGAGCCGAGTATTTTAACTTTCCAGCTAAGTGTATTTTGAAGTAGCAGGGGAGGGGGGGGGGGGGAAGGGTCTAAAATATATTGTTTTAGATACAGAACAATTAAACATTTTTATAAGCCAAAATTGAGAGCCCTTCTGCTGCTCCTATCTAAAATGTAGAAATCTCACAAAGAAAGACATGGCTTTTTAAACAGACCTTTAACCTATAAAAAAAACATCTACAGAATGATTAGTTTTAATTGGTTGCCGTTGTAAATTGTAATACTTTGATCATAATTTGGTTTTCTTTTCCATTAGATTTATATTAGAACAGCGGTTCTCAACCAGTCTATTGCCAAGTACCGGCAGGTGTCACAAGCTACCCACAGTCAGTGGGCCGAAGACCGAAGCCGCTAGTCGCCACCGGACACCAGGCCAGCAGGGCCAATGACCGGAGCTGCAGGTCGCTGCCGGCGACCAGGCCGGTGGGGCCAAAGACTGGAGCTGATCAGCTGGAGGCTAATGTGTATGTGTGTATTTAGTATTGGGAGAGTGCTTCTGTATGTGTGTGTATATGTATGTGAGAGAAGGAGGGTGCTTCTGTGTGTGGGATGTGTATGTGAGAGGGGGAGGGTGCTTGTTTGTGTGGTTTAAGTGTGAGAGGGGGAGAGTGCTTGTGTGTGTGGTGTAAGTGTGAGAGGGGGAGGGTGCTTGTTTGTGTGGTCTAAGCGTAAGAGGGGGAGGGTGCTTGTGTGTGTGGTGTGTGTTTGAGAGGGGGAGGGTGCTTGTGTGTGTGGTGTGTGTGTGAGAGGGGGAGAGAGCTTGTTTGTGTGGTATGTGAGAGTAGAAAATTGCTTGTGTGATGTGTGTGTGAGAGAGGGGCAGGTGCTTTTGTCTGTGTATGAGAGAGATGGAACCTGTTTCTGGCTGGCTGAGGCTGTGAGAGGGAGAAGGGGCATGTGTTTGATTGAGAGCCTGTGTGTAAGTAAGCGAGAGAGCATTGTGTGATTGAGAGAGATGGGTCAGAGAGGTGACGTGTGTATGTGTGAGAGAGACTGATCAGGGAGGTAACTGGTGTGTGTGCGTGTGTGTGTGAGAGACTGGTCGGGGAGATGATTTGGTGTGAGAGAGACAGAAACTGGTCCTGAGGGTGTGATGTGTGTGAGTGTATGTTTATGTGTGAGAGTGTGAATGTGCGCGAGAAAGACAGAGACTGGTTGTGGTCCCTAAGGAAGAGGACCGTGAGGAAAGCTCAAGCAGCTACTGCTGCTTCTGGTGTGGCCTGCAAGGGAAAGGAGTAGGAGAACTGCTGGAGAGGGTAAGTAAAGGTGGCTTTTAAAACTAATTTTTCTTGATTGACTGCCATTTTAATTATTGGGTATTATGTGATGTGTCTGTTGTTTTGAAATATTTTATTGGTGTTTGGAGAGTTTTTAATAATTTTTAATTTTTTTTTAGATATTATTCTTTTCAGCTGCTTTGAAACATTTATTCATATAGTTTTACAATTATTATATATAGCAGCCTGGCTATTTCTATTTTCCTAATTGGAGGTGTATTAGTGTTTAGGGCCTGGTTTAATATTTATAGTGTTGCCTTTTTATAGGTTGGGTTGTTCCATTTGAGTGCCTGCCATAATGCAGGTGTAACTTTGTGCGGATTAGTTTGTGTGCATTATTGCAGATCCTGGGACTATATTTCTGTTTCCATTTCTCCAGTTTTCTACTGCATGCAGTGGCTTTTTTGGGTTTCCATTCCAGTTTCTGTCTCCATATTTGTAATCTGTGGTTTTTCTGTACTTGGTGAAGGTCGATTTTGTGAGTATGACCGAGGTAAATTTTTAACTAGCACGTAGGCTTGCAAAATACCTCACCTTTAATTGTTTTGTTTTCTCACTAGGACATGCATTGGTGGTGAACTGCTGTCTTTTTATAAGTAGGATATTGTGCCTGATAGTAGAGGGGGTTTGTGTTGCTGTTATTGACATAACATCAGAATATCTTTTTGTATGGTGAATTGTACAGGGAATGTTCTAGTTCTGCTTTATACCCATTGCTGAGGGTGTGTGTGTGTGTGTGTGTGTGTGTGGGGGGGGTGTCCTGTGGATGCAAAATGTACATTTACATTTAGTCTTGTGACTGTGCTGTGTTGAGTGTGTCACGCATGTGAGATCTATCAGGTGTGTCCCGACAGAAAAAAGACTGAGAACCACTGCCCTAGGAATTTGTTCAAATCTCTTTTAAACCCCCGCTATGCTACCTGCCTTGACCATGTCCCTCTGGCAACAGATTGCAGAGCTTGATTGTGTGCTGAATGAAAAAATATGCTCTCCAGTATGTTTTAAATATTCTGGTTGTTAACGTCAAGGAGTGCCACCTTGTTTTTGATTTATTTGAAAAGGAAAATAGCTATCCTTTGTTTACCCATTTCATCACACACTTGATTTCATAAACTTCTATCATATCTCTGTTCAGTCATCTCTTTTCCAAGCTGAAGTGCCCTACTCTGTTTAGCCTTTTAATAAGGGAACCATTTCATTGCCTCTTTCATTTTTGTAGTCCTACCTTCTCTAAACTCACTATGTCTTTTCGAGATGGAGCAATCAGAACTGCACACAGTACCCGAGGTGTGGTCACACCACGGATCTATACAGAGGCATTTTGGTATTCTCAGTTTTAGTCTCCATTCCTCTCCACACACCGAACAGAGGATTTTCCACAAGGACTCCAAGTTCCTTTTCCTGGGTGGAGATTTCTAAATGCAGAACCCAGCACTGAGTGCCTGTAGTTGGGATTATTTTTACCTATCTGCATCACTTTGCAGTTGTCTACATTAAATTTCATCTGCTATTCAGAGGCTCAGTTTTGCAAAGCTCTTCTGCAATTCCTCACAATCTAACAATTTTGTGTTATCTGAAAACTTCGATTATCTCACTGCTTCTTTTATCATTTTGCATATGTTGACCAGCACTGGGCCCAGTACAGATCTCTGGGGCATTCCACCATTCACCTTTCTCCATCTGGAAAGCTGACCATTTAATCCTACGCTGCATCTTGTCTCAGCCCATTCCCTCTCCCTTCTGAACATCAGAAGTGTTCATCAGGTAAGTCTGCTCAGGTAACAGGAAGTTTCTTTATGGATCCTCCCACAGTCAGAGGATGGCCGGAGACCTGATCAATAAAATAACTGAATTGTCTGTTGCTATTTTGAAGGTAAATAACAACAGGGTTTTGGAACTGGAGCATATAGAGAGCCACTCAGCAGTGCTGTAGGTAACAGCGTACAGTTTAATTTAACATCTTGAGTAAGGGGAGGCCCAACAGAACCACAAATGCCCACTGTGTTCTAAACTATAATAATTTCATTTTAGCTGCTCATTGAAAAAGTCTGAATTAGGACCATAGCTTAAGAACAATGGGTGTTCACACAATGACATCGGTGATTACAGATGTGGTATAGACAGAGAACCCACACTGCTTGCCCATCATGTAAAAAAAAAGTAAAATTGTATTCTTAGTGGGTGGGGTGTAAGGGGGAGGGGATCTTAAAATTGATGAATGCTTGCAACCTGAAATTTCCTTAAAGCAAAAAGGAATTTCTCAGTTACCTAACCACAGTCAAACCAAAGAGACACCCTTTAATCTGTGTGAAACAGTTTATTATGAAGAGACTGAAAACAAGAGAATCAAGTGAGCCAGGGTAAACCCTACCCTATCCTCAGGCTCTTGCTAAATAATAATACTACTTGGCTTGTCATATGTCCTTAAGGTGCAAAATATTAAACAAACACATGAATCATATACATAAAATAATGAAAATTAAATTAGAAAACATTAGACTCAATTATGCTCAATAAGGAGGACTGAGACGATCATGAACCAGATCACACAATATTAATTTAAAAGATTACAAGTGTAGAAAACCTTTGGAACAGTTTATAGGTCTGAAAACTTTAAATGAATAAAACTATAATCCATTTTATCAATGCATGAGAACTGTTCTAATAGTGCAGTTGGCATTTCATTTTAAAATAAAGTATGTATTCAGCATTTTGGAAATGGGAAACATGTATATAACACCACGCTTCTCGAAGAAATCACATTTGATTCAAGACTGAAAAAAAGAAGAGACAGTAAGACAGGGTGTCATGTGGTCTTAGATGTCAGCAGCCGCAGCCCTGAGCAGCACTAACTAGTGAATTGAAAATAAAATACTTTACAAATATGGAAAAACAATTTCATTGCTCTGAAACATTATTTCACAGTAGACGAGGTAAATATTTTATGCCTGGAACACTGTAATTTCATAACCTAAATGCAGAGCCAACTGTATGGGTGTAATATTTCCTAAAGGGCCATTCTATACCAGCAGCTGCTGCTAGTAACAAATGGTAAATTTCCATATTTTATTTATTTTATTTAAGGTTTTTATATACCGGCATTAGTATGCAAACATCATGCCGGTTTACATTGGAACTAAAAAGGAGGAAAGGAAATACAATGAACAGGGGTATTGGGAGGGGGCATAGCATAGGCTGCAGAGGAGATAAAGGCAAGGAAGCGGACAGTAAACTGTGATGAACTATGTACAGTATGGAGTATAACTATAAATACATTAAAACTAAATACATTAAAACTACATACATTAAAACTAAATACATACATTAAAACTAAATACATTAAAACTAAGTAAAACAAAGACTGTGTAAATATACTTCAAACAGTACTCTGGCACCTTAAAACATTTACACGCAAATGTAGATCATCCTACCTGATGAATAAAACATTAACAAAAAAAAAATCTGTGGATTTCCTGCACTGTAGAATGTTGCTCCACCCTCTCAGCGTAGAGATTCCCAAACTTCATGAAGACCCAAAAGCAGGAAAGCAGGTCTGCAAATACTTTCTACTTTTAAAGCATGGTTCCAGCATCATAAGTAAAACATTAGATACAAAAACAACAAGAATACATTTAAAATCCAATTTTCTATATAGAGGAATATATATACATATACATATTTCTGCCATCTGCTCTTTTGGCCTCTTCTGAGTTATGGCACCATAAGCCTTGGGTGACTTTCATTGAGAGCCTTCCTCCTATGAAACATAAAAGTGAGAGTATTCTCGTCATGGTAATATTTGTAAATATATTTGAAAATGTGCCACTGAGAGCAGCAAGGCGAAGTGCGGTTGCTCTCTCAGGGTGGAAATTTAGTACAGTCACATTCATTCCAGGGACATTTAACAAGAAAGGCGCAAGGCAACTTTTCCCAGTGATCAGTGCCGCATGGAGCACTGTTATCCCATTTGCTGATAGTTGATTTACATCTGGTTTGCGAAAAAAATGTTACTGAACTGGCTAAAACTAAATTACACTGCAGTTACTTATAAAAAGTAAGAGTTCATGCTGACTGACAAATATACATGTTTTGTATGCTCTAGTGATTAGACAAAGGCAAATAAATCATGGCATCATTGGTTATAGTTAGAGCCATTATTTAGCATAATGCTGGGTCAGACCAAGGTCCATCAGTTCCAGCATCCTGTCTTCAATGGTGGTCAATCTAGTTGCAAGTACTTGACGGATCCCATAAAATAGATCTAATTTTTATTACTCACTCCCTGGGACAGCAACAGCTTTCTTCAGTTTAGCTAATAATGTGTTATAGACTTTCTCCCCCCTGGAGCCTGTCAAAACCTTTTTTAAACCCTGCTATACTAATCACTTTGATCACATCCTCTAGCAATAGATTCCACAGCTTGATAGTGCACTTTCTACCATTTTTTTAAACTGCCAGTTGTTAGTTTCATGGAGTGTTCCTTTATTTTAGTATTATTTGAAAGGGTAAATAGCCATTTTTTATTTACCAGTTCCACCCCACTCATGATTTTGTAAACTGCTATCATGTCCCTTCTTAGCTATCTCTTTTCTAAGCTGAAGAGCCTTAGCCTGCCTAGCCTCTCATCATAAGAGAGATGTACCATCCCTTATATTATTTTTGTCTCCTTCTTCTGCACATTTTCAAGTTCTGCTATGTCTTTCTTGACATGGGGGGGACCAGAACTACACACAATGCTTAAATTGTGAACAAACCATGGCTCAATAGAGGAAATATATTTTCTATTTTATTTTCCTTTCCTTTTTGCATCATTCCTAGCATTCTATTTACTTTTGTGACCACCGTTGTACACTGACCTGAGGATTTCAACTACTGTCCACAGGACTCCAAGATCCTTTCCCTGGGTAGCCTCTCCCTATAGAGAACTCAACATTAAGTACCTGTCGTTAGGATTATTTGTCTCTGTGTGCATCTATTTGCACTTTCCCACATCTGCCATTCAGTTGCCCAGTATCCTAGTCTCAAAAGGTCCTTCTGCAAAGTTCATCCGCTGCCGTTTTAACAAATTTTTAACAATTTTTGTGTCATCTGCAAATCAAATTAACTCACTCGTCGTTCCCTTTTCCAGATCGAAGGATATTTTAAAACAGTACAGGTCCCAATACCAATCCCTGTGATACCGTACTAATGACCTTTCTCCAGTTGGAAAACTTCACACCTTTTAACCTAGAAACAAACCTGTTTCCGACCTTTTAATCTAGTAACAAACTTGACTGGTTATTCTTATTTCTCTGAGCTACAGCTGCCAACTGTCAAGATTTGAAAGGGGCAATCCTCCTCGTTTAAGTAAATTATGTTTTTCCTTCTCTCTTTATAAAATACTTCCAGTCCAAAATATCCAACACCTTTTGAGATGTAGCAAAGTCAAGGCCAGTCTTATCCTCTGGCGGAAATTTTCCACACGCTAATTTTTTTTTTCTCAGGTTTAATCCTGCTGCTTTGCTAAAAGTTAAAATGTTTTCATGTCCCCGGTAGGATCGGTGGTAGGGCATTAGCCCCCCCCCCCCCAAAAAAAATAAATATTGTGCTGATTTTCAGCTGAAAGGCCAAGGGACCGTTCTCAGTCCATGATTCAGAGCGTCTCTCTAACCTTCGTCAAGGGGCTCGTAAGCCCAGCTCGCCACGATCGCTCAACTTCTGGGCCAAGCTGCTCCCTTCCACCGCTCCCCCCCCCATCCCATCCCATCATCTCGGGGGTCCCACGTGACGAAGCGGGGCGCGGTCACGTGACTTTCGGGGGCGTGGTATAGTGACGCAGCGCGACGGCGGTGGAAGAGGAGGGGGGGAGGGGCCGGTTGCTCGGAGTCTCGAGCGGGGCTTGTTGTTGCTGCTGCTGTCGGCAGTGGCTTCCCAGCGACGCTCTCCCGCGAGGACGCGCTGCTTCCCCTTCCCCCTCCCCCCGTCCTGTGGATTTAATCGTGGAGCGGCCGGGTGGCGCTTAGGCCGGCGCTGGGCTGACTGCGGCAAGGATGGAGGAGGAAGGCGGCGGTAAGTAGCTGAGAGGAATTTTTTGTTTTTTACAATATATATATATATATATATTTTTTTTTTCTGGCTGGGTGGGAGCCGTCGCGCCGAGGGCGCGCGCGCGTGTCTGTACCGGACCGGGGGTTGATGGCGCGCGGTCGCCCTCGCCCCCCTCCCCCCTCGCTCCCGGCAGGAGCCGGGGAACGGTCTGTAAGCGAGGAGGAGATGATAGGAACGTGCGGGCTGAGCTGCGGTGCCCCCGGTCCGGCTGAGAGCTTTCCTTCGAGACGGTGAAAGGTTGGGGGAAGGGGAAGGGTTCCCGCACCCTCCGCGCCAAAGGGGATTGCGAAGTCCGGGCGCAATGAAAGGTGGAAAAGGAAAATCTGGCATCGGGGACCGTGCTGACCTGAGATGTGGCGTCAGGCGCCTGCAGGGTACACGGTGTACCGGGGCTGACGGCAATAGCGGCCAGCGCTGTGAATTGAGGTCATTTTAAGCCTTTACTTTTCTCCAGGTCAACAGATCTCAGCCGAAGAAGCCGTGGTACCCAAAACCTTCTGTTAAGATAGCCCATCTCAGCCGGGTGTTAAACACACTCTCTCTAGGTGGTTTAATTTCCGAGGCAATTTTAGTGTTTAAAGTTTGGAAAGCTTCTCCTATATACTCACTGCTGCTATAATAAATGTGACTAACCGAGATGTTGCTGTGCTGCTTGGCATGCAGATCCTGTGCAGGATCCCATTGATGCATATAAATCGAGAGTGTGGCATGAACAGCTGAAAAGTGAATGGGGTGTGGCCATAATAAAACGTTCAATATCCCACCTACCACACGATTTTCACTGCATATAAAAACAGACCACCATACTAGGCTTCATCAGTAGTGTGTAATAAAACACTTGGAAAGCCTTCAGCCTTATTGGTCTCTGAAGCTATCCCACATCTTTTTTTTGTTTTGTTTTTTCTTTTGTGCTTAAGTCAATTAAACGTTCAATATACTGTTCAAAACATTGTCGTGACTTATCTGGTTAATTAAACTCCACGGTGAATACTTTCTCCATTAATGTCTCTGTACAGATATAATTACCAACTTCACTTGACATATAAGGTGGCTCAATTCCTGGCCAACATGAAACACTTTTCAAACTTGTTTGTTTGCCATAATAAAATGTGCACTCCTTTTTAATTTTTAGTTGTAGCAATTAAAATGAAAAAATATGTAGGGACAAAAAAAGAAAGCTCCTTGGAATCAAAAGAGAAAGTAATAAAGCCTTGAAATAGGCACATTGGTAGTTTGAGACATTTGGCTAGTGCTGCTGCTTCTTAGAATATTTTGACTTGTATAAACAGTGGAGGATGGTGCTTCTGCTGATCAGCTATGGCAAGATGAGTAGAACTTGCAGCATGGCTCAGATTATGGTATATTTTTCTTGTAGTATCTACAGTAATAGCATTGTTTGACTAAATTATCATGCTTCAGTGGCTCAGGTTTGTGCACTTGTCATAACAAAAGATCCTATGTTTGATAACACCTGTACATTCATAGAAGCCCACTGAATGCCAAGTCAAATAAGATAAAGCACTGTCGATCATCAACTGTTTATACAATGCTTTAGTGACATTGGCATTGGTGGCACGGTCCTTAATGATTCAGTTCTTTCTTGGACAACAGGACTGTCCAATAATTCATTCTCACCCAAAGGTCTTACATGTGGACTGTCTTAGAGCTGAGTGCTTTCCCCAGTCCTTTTTATATTTGCCCAGTCTGCGACCTCTTCCAGTCCAACATCCATTGCCAGCTCTTTGCTGCTGATATTTAACTCTGCATCAAAGTAGGATCAGACTCCTCCCAATGGCTGCACAATCACAAAGCAAACTTGGTCCTTTCAAATCTTGACTCCTTTGCTTAAGGTGAGAAGGGCACCCCGTCTGGCACTCCCTTACAACTAAAAGACTCAGTGCAAAGTCTAGGAGTCCAACTCTACCACAACCTTATAATGGAAACCACATCTAAAAGATGGTAAAAACCTCCTTTAAGCAGTTGCGTCGCATCTGACAACTTTACAATTATTTCGACCAAAACAACCTGGCCACCGCGATACACACTTTAATCACCAGCCATATTGACTTGCAGTTCTCTTCTCTTATGGAATCTCGCAACACAACATCAAATACCTCTAACTTCTTTGGAATATAGCTACAAGAATTTGGTTGGAGCCAGAGCAGCTGACCACCTAAAGCCCATGTTAAGGCAATTACACTGGTTCTCAGTTGAAAACAGGATTCAGTTCAAAGCTCTGTTTTGTCTTCAAGTGTGTAAACAACACTGCTCCAGAATACCTTGCCCAGCATCTGTTCCTTACACACCCACAGGCGAATGTTGTTACTCCCAAATGATTCTTCTGCTTTCACCCTTCTGGCTTCTGCCAGACTTGCCTGCAACAAATATACAGGCCGATGCAATATAGGCATGCGGAAAACAGATGCTCATGACTGAGCACCCGCTCTCCTAATGCGTGCTGATGCACCTCTCCCGGGCACTTGATTTTATATTTAAATGGGCAGCCGTAGTAAAAATGAGACGCTAGGGGAAATGGTGCACCTCTAGCACTGCCTCGGCAGCAGGCGCCCAGGGAGGTGGCTGTCGGTGGGTTAGGAAAACAGATGCTCAATTTTACATGTCTGTTTTTCTAACCTGTGTACAGCCACGAGTTAGGAAAATGGACACTCATTAATTGTCCCTTTTCCTAACTTGATTGCTGGCACCCTTTTTTAATTTTAAAGTTTTTTTTCCTTTTTGGTTCAGAGTTAATATCGCCATGATATTAAGTCAGAGGAACTAGAGAAAAGCAATATTTTCTGCTTTTCTGTAAACTTTTTGGGCTCCTCAAGAATTAACGCCTGCTCCGCGACAGGCATTAATTTTTGAGGGTAAAAATGTGTGCATTGGGCGCACTTTTTTTTTTTTTTTTTTGTATCTGGGAAATAGCTAATAGCCTCATTAATGTGAATTTACATATCATAAGCACTATTATCTACGCACATTTTAAATGCGCTAACCCCAGTTTTGCATCGGGGTTATGGACGCCTATTGGATGTCCAAAACATGCATCCAATCACATGTTGAGCCGTGTGCTGGTATTGCATTGGCCTGTTTGAGTTTTCAGTTGCTTCTCCTGCAAGCCATGGAACAAGATTCCATAATCCTTGCACCAAGAGACTTCCTACCTCACCTTCAAGCAAAGAGCCAAGGACTATTTATTCTACCAAGCCTTTTAAAATCCATTTTTAAAATTTGGACAGTGAGAGTGATCTTGAGATTATAACATCATCCACCACTGGATGTTCTTACTTATTGACTCCCATCTCCAATACACTAGTCTTCTGCCTCCACACTTCAATCACATTCAGTTCTTTCATTGACCCTACTTCACCCAATGGTCTTGTACATTTACTATTCCTCTTAAATGACCAAACTATTCCCCTGCACCTTCAGTCTTCCTGTATGCCCTCTGTTGTGTTCCCTGTTTTGATCGTAATCCATTTTTTGCAATAGGAACTTGTGGTCCGTTTTGGGACTAGCTTGGGAAAAAGAATATGAAACATTTCTAAACATATTAAACCAGTCCTGATTAATCTAAGGCTACTAATGAGTTCTGGCCTGCACTGTGCTATTTTAGTTAGAAGAGCAGGCAGCCTGTGTTAATGAAGTACTGTAAGCTCTTGCAGGCCCGAAAACATGAACATTAGATGCAAAGCAGACCACGTGTGTGTTCATTTGCATGCCAGTACACAGATGCATAATGCTTTCCTAATCCACAGAGATGTAATGTACTGTAAACTTTGAGAGCAAATTACAGTACTACTATTTCTAGATTTAATTTTTTTCCATTCAGTATATTCTGCCAAATCACTTTATAGTGTTCAAATACATTTCCTGAAGTTGTAGCTATTGCTGAGGTGGAACAAGGCAGCACTTTTTAAATGTGTAATCTTAAAGGAAGGTTTAGAAATTTAGCTCCGCTTTTGAAGAAACACTTTTAGGCTCACAAAGTGTCTTGGGATCTTTAATATGTACTGAGTAGACTGAATCTTGGTTTAATGGCTCATTGGACAGGCTGCACTGTCTTCCTCACTTAATTGTTCTGTCAACACTGGATATGAGCCCAAGTTCAGTGGTAGGTTTAATTTGCCCTGGACTTTAAAATGTTTGACATGTATTGTCTAATCCAAGGTAACCTATGCATATTACTTCACTGCAGAATATAAAAATACAAACCAAACATTTCAAGTGCTATTATTTTCATATTCTCTGTGTTTTTTTTATCTAACAATGAGCGTGGTAGAGCAGGGAAATTTATCATCCAAGAAGTTGAATTGGACTGCTACAGGGTTTGCATCTCACATCATTATGTCATAAATACCATAAACTGGTCTCTTCTTTTCCTGTATAGAACAGGAAGACAATCGTGGAAATGACTAAATTACATGGGCTTAACATACATGTAATTATAACAGGATAGGTATCTGTTATCCTGTAAAGTTTTAATCAGAATTCTAACAGAAGAAAGGTTGTTTTGAACTAATGGTTACTATTGGTCTTATCCAGTGCATTTCTTATTTATATATTCTTGGAAACCCTCAATAAAAAGTTTAAAAAGGTAAATATATTTGACTTTTTTTTTCTTACTTTGCTTTTAAGTTTTCTATTTATGCAGTTACAGATGATTATAATATGAGGGTATTGATTTAGGAAAGCTTAAAAGGAAACCAATATTCTCAAAAAGGTTCCCATAAAAAATGACAAATCATGCCAATAGAACCAAGTTGGCAAAATCTAGAAGGCAGGATGAGGAGGAATCATTCATACATACATATGGTATTTCAGAACAAGATACTACAAATTACTTGCAAAGGTTCATGGCAATTTAACAGCAAATGCACATTATTGTCATTTTACAGTTTAGTAAATAGATCCCTTAGGTTGTGACTCTTAAAGAGTCACAAAGATCTTGCCTATCTGAAAGTTTCTGCAGCATGAGAAAAACATTCTGGTACAAACATCTGCAGATATTTGGCTATGTCTACGGTTCAGGAATTTTGCAGAATAGATGCAATAGTCCCTTTGTTGGCAATACAACTGAATGCTGGAGTACTGCCCCCCGTAATCTTTCTCCATTCCACTGTAGAAGTGCTTTCTCTCCACATCAAGTTCTCTTGTCCAGTGACATCCAGAAATAGCTTGTTAGATTTGGTAGCAGTTGAATGAGAGAAGAATCATCTGTATCTGGGTCCCACTGTAACTGATGCAGAGCCAGAAGCAACTTTGGGCACTCTACAGTATATTGTCTGCATTAGAAGAAGAAAACCTTGCAATGCTTCTGTGGAGGCTAATGGAGGAACATTGCCAGAGCTCAGTGAAGTACAGGTGTCTATACCCAGCTAATACCCATGGGACTAATCATTTTTAAGTTCAAATCTTTTATTGAATTTTGAAAAGCGCATACAATCTTAGCTGCCACCAAGGAAGGTATAAAGTTCTTAATCCTTCACCATCAAACTTCTGACAATTCTATCTCAAGTGGCATTTTCTTGTAAGCAACCTCCCAAGGAAGTTACAGGGCAGGCTCTGACTGGCTATCGTCCATAACAAAGATGCTGTGATAGCTGGAATTGACCTTTCAAACCAAGAAGCTTAGTAGTTAAAATCTGATTTTTTTATCACAAAAGACTTTGGTTCAAGATGCTGTAGAAAGGTTTCCTAATGTGGAGAATAAGAGGTTTGGGCTGATCTATACACATTTATTTCTGTAAAAGATTTTTTGCATTCTTTTGCTCTTTTCCAAATTTTGTGAAAAACAGACACATTTTATAATAGCTGATTAGTTAGCAAGAGAACCTGATATCTTGGCCATCAATCCAGGATATTCTTTGTGTGTGTATGTATATACATATATTAACCAAACTTAGGAGTAACCCCAGCTAATAACATGGGGGGGGCGGGCACGGTTCAGAAAGTTTTCTCCCCATGATTTAAAGTACTGTGTGCAGACAGAGCAGGCATGACTGTCACCAAATTGCAGTTGCTACTTCCCTAGTTGGGAAGGAAGAGTAGGCTGAGTGGACTGTGACTCTCAGATTTTAATAAACATTGTAGGGTTGTGCTTTTAGAAAGCAACATTGACCGATGGTTCTCCTCTTGGAAGGCACTGATTTGAAGTGTCTGTAATCAGTCGAGCTTTCAGGTCACATCTTGCTTTTATCCAGATTTTGTTAGAGCTTTGTGTCTTTTTGATTCTTCTTGTGGTCTCTGATGTTACCATGAATAATGTATAGCATTCATAATGTCAATAGGCTTCAGTACCTTCCCAGGATCCTGTTTGTCTAACTAGAACACTTCTTGCCTAAGGAATCTCACTGAAATTCATTAATGTAATGATTTTTGAACTATGAATGTCACATCTGTAAACATGAGAAAAAGGGGGTGTCCTCTTAATACTGCAGATCCTTGACTTCATATTATATGCTGTCCTAATCACTAAGGAGGGTTCTGCTTGTGTGATACTAGTTATGAACTGTGGCACTACCAGAAACAGACCACAGTGATAAAGTCAGCAACACCAAAGGGCACGAATGAAGCAGGAGCAACTTGCAATCTAAAACTTCCGGTGTATAATTTTATGAAATGCATGCCAGATCTAGTGAAAACGCATTCAACTGAAAATGTAGTTGCGTTTTAAATTTTAAAAAAGTGCATTGGATGCTAGATAGTAAGAGGAAACTACGCTGACAGGCTCAAATTCTACAAGAGGTACACAGTCCTGTGTGCAGACAGTCCATTCTCCATAGAGCTTACAATCTAGTCAAAAGACCTGAGAGATTTTATTATAGGTTAAATCAAGAAGGTTCTGACCAGTGCAAACTGGGGCTTAAGTTTTAAAAGCAGCCTAAAAAAATGATTTTGTATGAGATGAATTTGCTGGTTTCATGCTGGCAATCGGTTGCCCACTTTTTAAAGCCTTAACACAATTGGGCACAATTGATAGTTTGCCCTAAGAGGCTACAACTGGACTAACTCGGTGCAGGTCAAGACAGAATAGCTTTGATACTGAGTTATTTAACTTGTGCCTGTATCATGCTGGTTCTAAATGTGCTTAACTTTCATAAATGCCACAAGTAACAACTTGTTAAACTAAAAATGTTAAAATATAGAAAAAGAATGTAAGTTGCTCAAAATATGTGCACCCTTGCTTATCCGACAGAAGTGGTTAAATGTTTAACACCAAAGACATCTAAACAGTCTCTGAATGTGTCCTGTAGAAGTGGAGCTAAGGGAAGGAGAATATTTGTTATTTCTGAAACATTTTATTTTGCAAACACTTAAATTTATTGTATAATCAGATATTAATATGGTCAAGGTTTACAATGAACCCTCTATATGTCAAAATAAGGAACTCTGGATGTTCGGACACCTCTGGTGCTTCTAATATCAGGCAAATACAGGCTTTTTTTTTTTTTTTTTTTTTGAGGTCTCTTGAGCTTTGTTGGGTTTGTTTTAAAAAGGAAGTGGCCTGACCTATTTGGTTGCTATGAAATGGAAGAATTCTTGTTTTTGTTTTCAGAGAACATCTGGGGCACATTTATTACATTACATTTTAAGGATTCTTTGAAACCACAAGATGAGACACTGCAGTTCAATGAAATAGTTAGTTCCAGAGATCCATGAATTACTGGTATTTCCTCCCAGACATATTGAAGTAGTACTGTTTTGCTGTGTTTTGAAGGTTGGTACTGCATTATTGGGATGGCTTTTGTGGCTGATCTGTATGGTTTTTAAACTGCTTATGGATTGCATAATATACTTTTTATGAAAGATGTTCTGCCCAAACTTTCAATTACTCTACATTTTTTATTCAAAATATTGTTTTGGCGATCTTGAGATTTATGTTTAGTGTGTGTTTATTGAGAAAATTGTGGCTCTGAGCATATGGACAAAATTAATTACTAGTGACATATGGCAAAAAAAAAATCAATTGGTCAGCTTAGTCTGCCCAATTATTCCTGTCCACACTGCAAGGATATATCTCAGCTACCAGCCAGAGAGTGTGACCACTTGTAAGATCTCTCTTTATTCAGGGTAGTGTTTGCTGTCCTCTTCATTTGTACTCTGTTATCTTAGGGTCCAATGCAAAATTGTGCACTCAGCACAGGTTTAATTTTCAGCTGTGTGCACATTCATGTGCAAACTCTTATGCCAACACAGGAAAGGGATTTTGCGCATAGAAAATGTGTGTACAACGTGCTTATTAGATCTACGCTTATTAGGTATACATCAGATTTTGTTGAGATATCTGAAGTTGACATATGCCTTTAGGAAAACGGAGAGGCTATTTGGCAGCTTCCAGGGCCACCATAGCCAGAGGGATTAGGGAAGCAATCGCATTGGCTTACTTACTGTCTGGTAAACAGATCCTGTCAGCACTATGGCACAAGCATCATGCTGAGCAGAAGCTGCTTGGACATCCTTGCATTTTTTTGTTAAACATTAAAGGTTAATGCTTTGGGGCAGTAATTATCAAGGCATCCCTATCTTCCTCCTGTCCCAGCAAAGAGTAGCTTTTGTAACTCCCATACGTGATGACTGGTCTAGCAGGAAAATTAGGAAGGTTAAATTATTCTTACCTGATAACTTTCTTTCCTTCCTTGAGTCCTGCTAGGCCAGTCCAGAAGCCACTCAGGAACACAGGGTTGGGGGGGGGATCAATCACGTGGCACATTTCCAGTATCTCTAAAAGTGCCTGTTCTCTCTCTCTCTCTTTTTTTATATTTGTAGCTCTTGCTCATCAGAACAGTCTTGGGAGCCCTATGATTTTTTTTATTGGCAATAAGAGGGGAATTGGTCATAATGCTCTGGCAGTAGCCTACTGGTATTGGAGTGGATTAAAAACGGGTAGAGGGGGAGAGAGAGAATATGGTAGTTAGAGTTCAAGCTGAAGAAAGTAGGATAATGAGTGCAGTGCGTCAGAGGTTTTGTTCAATATTTTTGAGAGATATATTCCATAAGGGTTAAGAGGAAAACATGTATTTTTCTTGCACGTGATACTAGGATATGCATTAGAGTTGACATACATGAAGGAGTAAACAGCATGAAGAGGAATTAAGAAAACTCCAGGAGTGATCAGTTGTTTGGCAGCTAAAGTTTCAATACTAAACAATGCAGTTATGCATCTTGAGGTGTGAAAATCTGAGGAAGCAATACGCAAATGTGGGGAGGATGGTGAGATGCACAAAGCAGAAGCAAGATCTTGGGGCAATTGTCATATGATTTCAAGGTAGGATAATAGTGCAACAAGTTTTTTTGTAAATTGCCTTGATTTACTGTAGTAAGAAATGGTGGTCAATCAAATCTAATGAATAATAATTCAGTGGTCAGAGCCAAGAAATATTAAGATAAATAGGGACCTAGTGGCAGGGATAGCGAGTGCCATGAACAATTTAAGTAAAAATGTGGAGTGTTTGGCTTTACAAAACACTCAATCTTCAACTGTTCTACAAACAAAAGTTGAGGAAATCTCTTCTAAAGTTTTTCAGTTCTTGAACTAAAGGAGAAGCTTTAAATTTTAAGTTTTCTAACAGTGGTTAAAGATCGGGATGCCATTGCCAAAGAGTAGAAGTGTTGGAGAATGCCTCTAGACACTTAAATATAAGAATCTTGAATTTTCCTAGAGTCTTAGGAGAGATTCCTTATTTTACTTTGAAAAGGTTTCTTCAGGAAGCTCTGGGTTTTGAAGATGGAAACTCACCAGCAATTAATAAATGTTATTTCCTTCCTAAAGCAATGGCAACATCAAACAGATTAAAACTGCAAGAGAATCTAATGGAAGTCTTAGAAAGTTCAACTTCAGAAATTTTGGACATACTTTTGGTTTCATTAATATCAACCTTTGATGTTCAAAATGTAATAAAAATTATTTTAGAAAATTTCCTCATCTCCTTTGAATGAAAATGTCAACATTTTTTCCAGACCTCTCCTCAACTACACAACTTAAGCATAGAGGTTTTTTAGCTCTACGCCAACAAATAATTTCCTTGGGGTTTACCTTCAAATTAAAATTTCCTTGTAAGTATATGTTGAGGAGGGGAGAGGAAGTTTATATATTTTTCAGTGTGGAACAGCTTAAAACGTTTCTGGCATCAAAGTCTCCCACCACTTCTCCCATAGACATTTAAATGGAATAATGTAGCTGATAGCTGTGTCAATGCCTTATTATTTCATATTTCTTGTGTTTGCATCTCTCTCTCTAATTAACTGGATCATTGCATTATAATATACTATATTGTTGTTTTGGTTAAATGGAGAGCTTTTCTTTGGTGAGTGATATTTTTGTTTGAAAGAATAACTGAATATTTCTCCAACCTGTGCAAATTATCAAAAAGCAGCACTTTCACTTGGAATAGCAATACCACCTTGGTAACATAAGGGAGAGAGCACAGAACTGTTTCTACAGCCAATTTCTAAAGGAAACAAAGCGTGCATGGGGGCTGGGGGGGTAATTTGCTGGTACCTTGATACTTTTGATGCAACCCTAACCTTGCTCTCTGCTTCAGTGGCAGGAAAAAAGGGGGAATTGGATTCAGGTAGCAACCAATGAGGACTCCGACTTTTTTAGGGTCTGGGGAATTGATAAGCATGGGTGTAACCTGCACAGAGCAGCAATTATTACCCTTAACAGAGGCATGGGATTTCTACCCTTAACCAATAAGCCTTGATGCTTTTGATGCAACCCTAACCTTGCTCTCTGCTTCAGCGGCAGGAAAAAAGGGGGAATTGGATTCAGGTAGCAACCAATGAGGACTCCGACTATTTTAGGGTCTGGGGAATTGATAAGCATGGGTGTAACCTGCACAGAGCAGCAATTATTACCCTTAACAGAGGCATGGGATTTCTACCCTTAACCAATAAGCCTTGATGCTTTTGATGCAACCCTAACCTTGCTCTCTGCTTCAGCGGCAGGAAAAAAGGGGGAATTGGATTCAGGTAGCAACCAATGAGGACTCCGACTTTTTTAGGGTCTGGGGAATTGATAAGCATGGGTGTAACCTGCACAGAGCAGCAATTATTACCCTTAACAGAGGCATGGGATTTCTACCCTTAACCAATAAGCCTTGATGCTTTTGATGCAACTGCAACATCGCTCTCTTCTTTGAAGAAGGGGGTGTAGGGTGTGGAAGAAAAGAGGAATCTGGATTCTGAGACAATCAACACGAGCCATGACTTTTTTTATTTTATTTTATTTTTTTTTTACACAGATATCAAGGGTATTTATTATTTATTTATTTAAGAGTTTTTATATACCGTCATTAAGTTATTCACCATCACAACGGTTTACAATAGGGCACCAGTAAAAAATATGGGTTGTACTTTACATAGGTGGTGCCAATAGTGTTCGGTAACAATAAGGGGTTTATTAGGGGGATTAAGTGTATCATAGCAATGTGTCCTGAAAGTTGCCTACAGTTAAAAAAAAATGTTGAACTAATTCAGTAAGGATTTATAAAATTAGGCATTTGGTGCTTTATCTTTTACTTCAAATAGCCTGCATCGGTTTTCTTTCTTGAAGGCTTGTATGTAGAGCCAGGTTTTGAGCTGTGTTTTGAAAAGTTTGTGATTGCTCTGGAATCTAAGGTCAAGGGGCATGGAGTTCCATAATATGGGACCGGCTAGAGACAGCGCTCGGTCCCTTACTTGGGTAAGTCTTGCGGTTTTCACAGAAGGAAGGGTAAAACACAGGACTGCTTCTATGGCCAAGTCCATAAGCAAAGCACGTCAAGCAAAACTGACTGACTACATGGGGGGTAACCTGCACGGCAGATACTGCCATGGGAAGCTTGCTGGGCAGACTGGATGGGAGTATTGGTCCTTTTTATACTCGTATGTTTCTGTGTATTGTACAACTAAGTTCCAAAAGGAATTTATCTTACTGCATCCCCAGAACTGATGCAAGTAACAATTTACATTTAATATAAATGTCATAGAGGGCAATTCTCATTGTAAAGGCCCTCTTTTGGGGAAGAAAATATCTCATCCGGAGTTTATATTGTACTTCGCAATAGACTTTATTCTTAAAACATTGTGCATATTGAAGCTCCTTTTAAATTTAATTCAAGCTTTGACTTCCAGCTCTGCGGATTGAGCCCCAAATCGATACTGGGCTTTGTTTCCATCATCTTATGATAAAAGTAAGATATGGAATATGTGCTACAGACCCTGCCACTTTGAATTTGGAAAAAGGATATTAGGAAATTAGATGAAATACTAGTGGGTTTTATATGGAGGAGTTAAAAACCCAGAGTTGCACACAAATGGTTAAAAAGAGATTGAGCCTTCTGGATATGTAACAATATAATCTGGCTTGTCTTATACGGATTATCAGAGATTGGTTATATGATGGATTATGTGTATGTGCATTTGGATGAAGAATGGATCCATATGGCCCCAGTTGAATTGTGCTTTATATTACATGCATCCACAATTCAAATACTAAGGGGTATGGCAGGACATGTTGATCTCCTAGCAGTGATTAGCTAACTTGAGTAACGCTCTCACATATGACTTCTCCACGTTTTCCTCTTAGGGGTAATTTAAGCTTTACTCCGGGATCTCAAGTAGCTAATTTTCACTCTTGGGAACAAAGAGGAATTATCAGTTTCAACATGTTCTGGATGATGGTTCTTTGTGATCATTTCAAGGTTTAAAAGAGCCAGTTTGCTTTGAGAGAGAGAATTTTTCCTATTTGCAATTACAACACTATCTAGTGACATTGTCCAAGGGAGATTGTTAAAAATAAAACTTTCTGAATTAGAGGATTTCATTTATATTGAAGAATTGGGAAAGGATATCACTTCTGAAATTACATAAGGCCTTAGAGAAATTGGACAAGGTAGACTATGTAAGGACTGTGGTAAATATCTGGTCCTAGGAGGATCAATTTTTAATAACTAATAAGGTCATGATTTCATGCTTTAGATACTTGAAAGAGATATCCATAAATTTCTCCTCTCTAATATCATTATAAAGTTGATGCCTAGTATTCTGTTATACCTAATGTATTTAATGTATTTATCCTATGTATTTATTTTAATATATTCTTCTTACTTTTAGCTCTCATTATCACTCTCCCCCTCCCTGTTTGCACGCCCTGCCCCAATTTTTCTTTGTTATCTTCTCATAATGTCCTTTAAGTTTAATATTAATTGTAAAGCACTGCCGCTATTTCTTTCTGTTCCAGCGCTGCTGCTAAAGTTTTGTTGAATGTGCACCGACATGATGTTACTAAACGAATGTCGGTATATAAAGAACCTCAAATAAATAAATAAATAAATAAATAAAATATCCTCCAATATGTATTTGAGAGAATTGCAATTCCTTACATGACATGGCTCATATGGAAAGTTTGGCATCTAAAGCTAACTTTGCAAGTAACGGACATTTCTTTACTATATGGGAAAAGTATTTACAAAGCTTGTCTGCCCGGGTAAGAAGTCAGATTGTAAATTGATAGGGCTTTTGGATGGTTAATGTCTGGAGTATGAAAGTGGCCCAGCAATTGGTTTTACTATGTAAAAGTAGTTTCCCTAATAAAGGGGTGGGGGGGGGGGATTTACTTTTTGAATTCAGAGTAAATGTGTGGTGCCCTTGTGGAGGGAAAAAAGGAGGGCGGGGATTATGCTGGCGTTGGTACGACATCTCTCACAGGCTGTAAATCATGGAACCTTATTGTGCCCAAGAGCCATGGGAGAGTGCATGTAGTGTACCAGAATAGTTGCGAGTTTACAATTGGGAATGGGACTGTATACCATGGGGGGGGGGGGAGGGGGCATGACAAGAAGATGATGGTGATTCAGTTAAGTTTGTGAGTAACACCATAACTTTTATTAATGGTTAATATACCTTTCTGATTATTGTTGTATAATGTGGTAACTATTCTTTTGAATCTTGTTCAATACTTTTTTTTATTTTTACATATAAAACTTAAGATATGCAGTGTCCGGTAGGATCCTCCACATCAAACAATTCTGGTAACAGTACCCTGTTTTTGCTCTCCCAATCTCTTACTTTAAGTGATCGAGTCCAGTGTCTAGCTTGCAGGTATGCAAAATATTGATGGTTATCCATTTCAGATTCTACAGACATCTCTTGAAAGGACTTCATGCTGCCCTCCTCATTCAAAAATTGTGCAATCATTTTTAGCCCTTTGGCAGCCCATAGTGTAAATACCCGATGGACTCCTGGTAAAAATGCATTGTTCCCAATCAGAGGCAAAAATTGAGAAATAGAATAGAGCTGCTTAACTGCAAAGAGGAGAAGAGAGATCTCCAGGATAGGACCAATGGAATAACCAAAGGGGCTACCCTTAAGATAGCCAGATAGGGTAGCTAATGAAGAATGCAGAACATACCCAAATCTACTGGAGAAAACAATTCTTTTTCTAAGCTAATCTGAGTGTAGAAATGAGTACCCAATAGCCAGTCAGCCACATTGTACAACTTCATGTCTGCTAGTCCCAAACCCCCATGTTACCATTTGCACATCAGCTTGACCCAGGTCACTCTTGGCTTCACATTTGTCTATAATTAACCCCGTATCATCCTCTCTATCTGACCCAAATCCTGCTTTGACAAATTACAGGGTATTGTTTGAAACATAGAGCCACTCTGGTAAAAAGATCATTTGAAAAATTTACTCTGCCCGCCAGAGACAACTGGCAATCCCTCCAATTCCACAACAAATTAGCAGCTTTTGAAAATTTACTCTAACGTTGTGTTGGGTCTTTGTGTAATGTAATTCCCAGATAAATAAAGGGGTCATTTACCCAACACATTGAGAAACCTCCCCAGCCCTGTCACACTCCATTATCTGTAGGTAGTGCCTCACTCTTATCTCTATTTAATTTCAATCCTGCTAATTGGCCATATGAATCAAATTCACCCAAAAGAGTGTGGAAAGAGGCCTGTGGATCTGCAATGTGGAGAAGACGATCATCTGCAAAAATGAATGCTCATAAAATCATTGCTTCTTTAGTAAGCAGCAACAAATGCCATCTATGTTGCTGAGCCTAGACGTAGAAAAAGCATCTTATAGGCTGGAATGGGACTTTATACTAAAGACACTGGAGACATTTGGGATAATGGGATATTTTGCCCAAGTAGTATGAACATTTATATAATGACCCTCGGGTGTATGTTTTAGTAAATGGGTATAAATCAACCAAGATTCAGTGGAGCAGAGGAACTAGATAGGGTTGCCCATTGTCTCCCTTATTTATTCTTTCCTTGGAGACCCTCCTTCAAAATATTTGAAATAATGCATCCATAAAGGGTATTCTGGTAGATGGGCAAGCTAAGGAATGCTTTAAATTGGACATTATTGGACAGTATTAACCCTGAACAAACCCCACTTGCTCTTCTCCTATAACTGTGGGTAAGATCCGTGCAAGCCGATTCGCCATAATCTTTGCCAACAGTTTGATACTGAAGTTCATGAAGGATATCGGGCAATATGAAGCTGGGGATGTCAAGTCCCCAACCTGTTTTAGTCCACACAGTAATTACAGCACAATTAGATGTCAGTGGAAACTGCTGTAATTCACTTAACTATTCAAACATCTTCCCCATTGGAATGACTCATTTTAGGGCCAACAGTTATAGAATTCAGCTGAAAAGCCATCCGGCCCAGGGGTCTTTAGTAATTTGACCTCTTTAATTTCTTTAACAGTTTCTTGCAATTGTAATGGTTGGTTTAAAAGTCTCAACTGCTTCTTTGTTACTTGGGGCAAATGAGCCTAGAGCGGATATCTATATCTTGTGCATTTTCTGGGGTTGCTGTGTACAAACCTTGATAGTAGTCTCTAAATAATTACTAATATCTTTCCCAGCATTCACCAACCGTCCCGCCCCCATCTTGAATAGTTATATATTTTGTTCCTGTTCAATTCCTAGATAAATTTGCTAGAGACCTACCAATTCTGTTGTCATGATGAAGAAAAATTGTACCTGTAATATCATACTCTTTTTTTGCCCTTTGATGGAGCAATGTATTTAGAGCCACCTGTAGAGCAAAAAACGTATCCCTAGTTTCCTTGTTTGGATATTGATCTTATTTCTGCTTACCACTATAAAGCTGTTTTTCTAGGGATAATATCACTGATGCCAGGGGCCTTTTGCTTAGCAGCTGCATAGGAGATAATGTCACCTCTCAGGACTTCCTTTGCAGTCTTCCAAAACAGTATCTGTTGTTGATCCTTATTATATGACACACATTCATCCCACTTTCTGGACAAATATTCCCTAAATACAACATCTTTATAAAAATGTCTGGGAAAGCACCAAGATGTGTTTAATGTCTGCCAGACAAAACCCCTCTGTCTATCTGAGATAACTAATGGACCAATTTTGGAAACCGAAACATTGGAAAAAGCCTTGCGGTCCATGAAAAGATAATAAACTCTGGATTGTGTTATGCGCCCTAGGTATGTGGGTGAATTCTCTTTCTAAAGTATGTAGAGACCACCAAGCATCCACTAGGTCCATGGTGTGGCATAGATACATAACTCCTTTACCTAGTGACCTTGACAGAGCTATGGTAGCCGATGACCTATCTAAATAAACTGTCCAAGACACAAAGTCCCTTCTACCACTATGAGAGTAGGACTTCAGCCAAATGTATAAAAAACATATAATCATAATTGTTGGGGGAATACATAGTACAAAATACTATTGGCTTCACAAATAACATGTTCTCCACTATTAAATATCTAGCTTCTCCATCAGGAATTATTTTGGTGTCCCAAAACAGGACATCTTTCCCAACCAAAATTGCTACTCCTGCTTTTCTTGTACCCGACTGGGACAAAATTACCTTTCTAACCCACTGTCTACGCAGCTTTTGTTACTCTAGTTCATCAAGATGTCTCTTCAATTAGAAGCTATTTGCACCCCCCCCCCCCCCATTTCTGTAGCACCTGCAGCCCTTTATAACGCTTTTAGTTATTGACACAAAACCTCCTACATTCCATGTTACACATGGAACATTTACTACCACCCCTCATATATCCAACTTTCTAGATATAAATGAGAACTTCCATGTTTTCACAATCCAGTTCAGGCTTCCCAGCCTAAGCTCCAACTCCTTTTTTTTTTTTTTTTTTCCCTTGATCATTCATGTACTACATTATTATTCTTCTTTGTATCAAACCTTCTGCAGTGTGGTTGCTACCCTCAATTCCCTTCTGGTCCCATCTCTCTCACTCTCTTGCGCACCAATCAACATAATAATCATAAAGAACAATTGCACGGGCGTGTATTACTTGTGTTTAAGAGCCCACTCCCTGCCGTTTCTTAACACCTATCAAAATACCATCAATACAGAGCCTCCCCTATATTCAAAAGCCCCACATGCTCCCCTTTGCTTGGTAACTTTATTCAAATACAGACATAGTGAAACTCCCAGTACTCCACGTTTTGGAAGTCACTAATTCTGCAAATGATGTGACAAGCGTTTCTTACAGCCTTCACCTGCATCATGCTTATGGCTGACCAACGTTTCCTCCTCTTTATCTACATGTTGCTTTTCCATTTCCTCCAGCCTGGTGTGGAAGAAAACTTGCACCTCCATTGCTGACTCACAATAATGCAGTGCAATTTTTTTTTATGTCACCTTTAACTTAGCCTGAAACGGGAGGACAAAACTAATTTGGTGCCGAACCAGTTTTGAGCATATTGCTGCAAAGGACTTCCACGGAGTTGAAACCGCCATTAAATAATCTGAAAAGATCAAAATAGGCTGACCCTCATATTCAAGAGATTGGGGTTGCCGTACTGTTGCAAGATCTCCTTTTTAAAATTAATTATTTTTGTAATCACAGGTCTTCCCTGAACTCTCGCCTGTATCCCCAGGCGATGTGCTCTGTCTATTTGAAAGGCCTCCTCCATCTCTGGGAAAGGAAAGACTTGCGGCAACCAGGACTCCAGTGTGTTCCTTAAGTCCCACTCATTTATTTCTTCTGGCAGACCAAGTAATCTGAGGTTGCTCCTATGGGAGCAGTTCTCTAAATCTTCCAGTTTTCCATCTTTACTGCATCTGCCTTCACTGCCGCCATTTCCCGCTCCAAGGTCTGCACACGTTCATCTGTCCCAGTGACATGTGCCTTGACCTCCGCAATCCGCTTAGTGTTGTCTGCGAGTAAAGTATGCAATTTGTCAAATCGCAAGTGTATTTTCTAGTTCCACATCCATTGTGGTGAAAATCATGGTAACTGTTATAAAGAATAAAATCACAAAATATTTAGACAGACATGGTTTGATGGGACACAGCCAGCATGGATTTACCTAAGGGAAGTCTTGCCTCACAAATCTCCTACATTTTGTTTGAAGGGGTGAATAAACATGTGCCTCTGTATCACTCCACGGTGAGACCGCACCTTCAATACTGTGTGCATTTCTGGTCACCGCATCTCAAAAGGGATATGGCTGCACTGAAGAAAGTGCAGAGAAGGGCGACCAAAATGATAAGGGGCATGGAATGGCTGCCCTATGCGGAAAGGCTAAAGAGTTTAGGGCTGTTCAGTTTGGAGAAGAGACGACAGAGGAGAGGGGATATGATAGAGGTCTACAAAATTATGAAAGGACTTGAACAAGTTAATGTAAATCAGTTATTTACTCTCTTAGATAATAGAAGGACCAGGGGGCACTCCATGAAGTTAGCAAGTAGCTCATTTAAAACAAATCGAAGAAAATTTATTTTTCTCTCAGATCATAGATAAGCTCTGGAATTCATTGCCAGGGGATGTGGTTTCAGCAGTTAGTGTTACTGGGTTTAAAAAGGTTTGGATAAGTTCCTAGAGGTTAAATCCATGAACCGCTGTTACAGTAACTAACAAGCAATAGTAGCTTGTGATCTATCTAATGTTTGGGTACTTGCCAGGTACATGTGACTTGAATTGGCCACTGTTGGAAACAGGGTACTGGGCTTGATGGACCCTTGGTCTGTGTCCCAGTATGGCATGTCTTATGTTCTGCTTCATTGCTCATGTGTATCCCGGGAGGATCCTCATTTTTGTTTTTTTTTCTCCACCTGTGTCATATGCTCGTTGGAGGTGACAGCCTGAATCATTGGCTGCCGCCTCTCTCTAATTTAAACACCTGTCAAGCTGTGATCTGAATCTCTCAATGGTAACCCTTTTTTCTTTCACAGGTATAACTACTGTATAGGCTTTTATTCCATGAAGGCTTCAACCCCCAATAAATTAAAATTGAAAACCCTTTTCATTACAAGTTTTGAGACATTCCAAATAGTTTATATAGGACTGTAGTATTGGTGAGCAATGATTGTAATAATCTGTGAATTAGTGTGCCTGCTGTAAAATAAGCACACTAATACAGTCTATTACAATCATTGCATAAGGAAAGCTAGCAAAGTAACATCATAACTAAATATACTTTTTTGGAAAGTTAAGATCCAAATGTTGATTTCTTCAGTAATTGTGTACAGAAATTAGTCATGCACCATGGCGGGCCCACCCTCTGTTATGAGAAACAGAGGAATAATTTGCTTTTTTGATGCTTGACATACACTAAAGAGTTTCTAGACAGATTATTTCCTGAATGTCTTGAGTGTAGGAGGATCAGTGACTGTAGAATAGATTCAGTACATGACAGCATGTATGTTTTATTTTCAGCATCTTGCTAACTTTTTCCAGCAACCATACTCTGCAAGTACGTCCCTGCCCTTCTGCAAGTCTTTTTCCTACTTGAGAATTAGGTGTATTTTTGGTAGAAAAAAAATTGTTGCTCCATGCTGTTTTCAAAAATATTAAGGCTATTTGTTAAAAACAAGGCTATCATTTTAAGGGCTGGGAAGTGGATGGTTTAATATCGGTAACAGATATGGAAACTTGCACAGCAAACTGTAAAAGATTCTTATTTTCTGTAGTTTATAGTTAAGAAATTGAATATTTTGAAATAAAAATATAGCCACAAGCACATAATTCACAGATTGTTTAAATGTGATAACATAACTGCAGATGTGTGTTGCATGAAGTTATACTAATTCCCCGCCGATGTTGAGCAAAGTTAAATAGAAAGGCAGTTCTGTTGGGTCACCAAAAATAAGATTTGTTCACAGAAATCCAAAGCAGTAGAATAGAGAAGTACGTTTTATTAGATTCTTGAAGGCTTTTTTTTTTTTTTTTTAAATTTCCCTGGCAGTTTCATCTTTAAACTGCTGGCTCAGTTTGGACTTGGCTCTGCTGGGTTAAGGCCTAGGACACTGTTTGAAGCTCTGTTTGAAGATTACCCTCTTTGAGCCTTCATTTGTAGCAAAGCAAAATTGTGGTGGTTTTTGTTTTTTTCCTTTTCCCTTTTAACCCCTTGTTTTCTAGCCACACCATCACAGCAACAATCATTGACCATGGACTCCAGGCTGCACCTCCTTCCAGAAGTCAGTAAACGCACACCTTACATCGGACCAGTAGGTATCGGTGTTGAATGACTGGAACTCACTTCCCCCAACCCCCAGTGGGTTGTGAATGCCACCTCTGTTAAGCCTCCCTCCAACCTTTCTGATTAGCAAAAACCAAGTTCAAGAACTTAAGCTTGAACTCTTAACGAGGCACTATGCAGCATTGCAGGTCATTAGTCCAGGTGGCTAATGCCATCCTCATCATCGTTTATTTATTACATGTTCTTCCAGTTAGTGAGATTAGACTGTCACAGAACAGTCGAACAGCAGCAATAACCAATACCATAACCAATCATCAAAAATGATTGCATGGACTAGGAATAATTCACTTTTTACATAACAATTGAGTAGAAACAACATAAGGCTAGGATAGTGAGCAATGAACAATTCAAGAAATATAGTAACTAGTTTGTCAACAAGGACTGCATGGAAGAACCACCATCCAGTTTTTACAGAACAAGAAAAGCATATAGCAAAACAGCAACATGTGAGCAGAGGGTCTGAGCCGAGAACGGTCGGGGGCCAGCACCAGGCCTCAGTGGATAGCCAAGCGTCAGCCCTGCAAAGGGGCCCCTTCTCATGCCTCAGTCCTGAAAGCTTGCATTGTAAAACAATCTAATAAAAGGATCCTCTTTACCCAGCTACTTCACTTCTTTTCTTTTTAACTATTTTTTGAGCAAAAATAAACTTTCAGCTTGGTTCCTGAGTAAAGGTTGAGGGATGGTCTTCAGCTCTTATGGTGGTGACTTTTTTTTTTTTTTTTAAATCTCCTTTGAAATAGCACTTTTTTAAAATTCCATTTTGTCCTCTCGTACATGGGCCTCCTTGGTTACTGTACATTTTTGAGGGGGTGGTAGTGTGTGCTGTTGTAGATTTTCATATGAGACAATTATCCCTTGGTAGCTTTGCTTTTCCTAGCCTGGGCATTAAGTAACTTTGACTTGGTCGTTTAGAAGCCCTGGATCAGTGACATCTTCCCCCCCTTGCAGCGTTTCCAGCCTAAGAGGCAGACACCCAAGTTTCTTGCTGCTCTGTCATTGGGCCAGTGCTTAGGAAATTACAGCTTTCATACGTTTTTGGGCTTTTCCATCGCATCTCCCCTAATACTACATGGAGCAATCTGCGAATAGACAGTTTCTTCCGGCCTGGAAATGAGCTTCCCCCCAACTGGCTTGCAGACAATCCTTGTGCGCTCCAGCAGTTCAAGATTTCCAGACACTTTATTAATGGTTCAGCTTGCTGTAGCAATTCTAGCCAAAATGGATAAAAGAAACATATGGAGATTATTATTTTTCTGGCTGTGTGATAAATTTCTCTCTTAAAGGCCTTTGTGAATATTTGAACGAAAAAAAAAAAAAAGACAGTCTAAATCTGTAGCTGTAAATAAGTGCCTTTTTTTTTTTTTTTGAACTGTTAGCATTCGGGGAATATTATTCTACTTGTGCAGTTCTTTGTCTCTGTCTGAGCTCTTAGAAATCATTTTGTTTTTATATTAATCAGCGGGAAACCTCAGTAATCAAAACGAATCTTTCAGGCCTCTGAGTAGACTTGGCGCAGGTCTTCCTTAAGTCCATATGGAGATGATTAAAGAACCTGGCTTTATGAGGCGACTTTATTTTTTGCATGAGAATGTGCTGAAGGCTTTTTTTTTTTTTTTTCTGAGTACATTCAGATTTGGAAAATACAGGTCCAGAAAAGGTTTGCTGCCAAGTTCTTGGATAAAAACAATCTTGCAGTTTTTTACATTTTTCACTTTTTTATTTCATTTTCAAAAGTCCTCACCCTTTCCCATCAGAGTTTGAGCCGTGGATCTCTGTAGCTGGGACTGCTGCTGTGATGCAGGTTCCAGCTGTAGTTTTCCTTTTATGTGCTTAATTTTTTCAGATGTCCGGTGGTAGCCGCGTCTGATTCATTGTGTGGAACTTCAGGAAGGGAAAGGCCAGGGTGGGAAAGGAACGGCATTGCATAACAGCACTTTTATTTGAGCTAAAACAACAGGATATAGGATTCTTCATCGCAGCAGCGACCCTCGTCCTAGTGAAGCACTTGAACTTCCTCTGGTTTTTGCTTGTAGCTGAAAAGTATGCTCTTTCCTCTTGGTTTCTTGTGTTTTTTTGGTTTTCTGGATTTATCCCAGCTACTGGCTTAGCCACATAGCACAAATGCACCGAACACCATTAACAGAACAAAGATAAAGGCTCACTGTTGTTCACAACATGAAAACTTAAAAATGTAGAGTCCCATCTTTAAAATAAATCATGAATCAGCAGTAGGGCCGGATTTAGGGTGAATGGTGCCTTGGGTAAAAAGTGCACCCCATCTCAGTCCTCTCTTAGGCCGCAGTGGGATGGGATTCACCGTGGCCACCCTGGGCTGCTCATCCTCCATCGCTGTAGCCAGGCCAGATGTCTCTTCAGCCACGGTGGAATCTGCCACGGCCATACGATTGCTCCTTTCGGCCATGGTGAGATGGGATCTGCCACGGCCACACTGGGCCTTTCTTCCTCTGTCCCCACAGTCTTCAGGGCACTCCCCTCAGCTGATGGTGGTTGCCTTGCCCACCCCAAAAACTGGCCCTGAACAACAAACTTGGTGTTTCCTGCAAGTGACTCCTTTTGCAGTGCTGCAACCAAACATTTTGTTAGTGCTCTGCTTGCCCTATATCCATAGAAAGTATCTACATGATTTTCCTAATAAGAGCAAAAGCTGAATATCAGGAGGGCTTAAGAACAGAATGCTATAACTACAAACCTTCTGTTTGATAGGAAGAGAAAAAAGTTGTCTTCACCTTCAGGCTGAAGAGACAAGATATCTTAATTTCTTATGTCTTTTGTACTGTATTTTTCTTGTGTGCTCTGTCTAGATTCCTAAAGCTTCCATTCTATCACTAGCAGATGAGTAATCCTTAATTATTGTTTGGAACCTTAGTCCTTATTTTTATCAGGATTTCCTTTCAAGGACACAGCCAGAGATTTTGGAGATTACCTTACAAGTAATAGCTGTCTCCTTAAACATATTAGCAGAGTTTATCCATAAAATTCATCCTCTAGTTTTCTACACACTGCTGTTTACTCATTTCATGTCTATCCCATGACTTTTTAGTTTTCTTAGAAGCCTCTCATGGGGGACTCTGTCAAATGCCTTCTGAAAATCCAAATACACTACATCTACTGGCTCACCTGTATCCACGTTTGTTCACTCCTTCAAATAATGTCTCAGATGTGTGAGGTAAGACTTCCCTTGAGTAAATCCATGTCAGCTGTTTCCCATTAAACTGTGTCTATATGTTCTGTGATTTTTGTTTTCTATAATATTTTCCATGATTTTTCCCAATTAGTCAGGCTCACTGGTTTATAGTTTCCCGAATCATCTGTGGAGCCCTCTTTTTAAATATCAGGGCTTTATTGGTCACCTTCCAGCCTTCAGGTACAATGATAGGTTACAAATTACTAGTAAAACAAGACCAGCATAGAATTTTGGTAGGATATGTGAGTGCTATAGTTTCAACAGGCCCAGTCTGAGTATTTGTATGCAGTACACTGGTAGGTAGAGGATGGTCTACAATTGCCTCTTAATTAGACATCAGAGTTTAATGTAGAGATTGTTTTAACCTTGCAACTCCAATTAGATTTTTAGACATTTCATATTGAGAAAGTAAAAGAAGGCTATGCAAAACTCATGACCCTCAGAAAACTAAAACCACTACTAACACCAGCTGATTTCAGAACAGTACTTCAGGCACCGGTTTTCTCCAGCACTGACTACTGTAATGCTCTTTTACTAGGACTCCCAAATACAACACTAAGACCACTTCAAATACTACAAAACACAGCAGTTAGAATACTAACCGGAAAAAGGAGGGACCATATAACTGAAACTCTAGCTGAATTGCATTGGCTACCTATCGAACACAGAATACAATACAAAGCCTTATGTACCATACATAAACTAATACATGATGAAAAATTGGACTGGCTAAACACAGCACTTTGAGTGCACGTCCCACACAGAAACCTTCGTTCAGCAAACAAAGCTCTCTTAACCATTCCTTCAGTAAAGACAGCGAGGCTAACACAAGTCAGAGAAAGGGCCCTATCTTTAGCAGGCCCCGCTTTATGGTACACTATGCCTCTAGAGGTCAGACTACAAAGAGATCTCAAAACTTTTAAGAAAAGTTTAAAAACATGGCTTTTCAAACAAGCATTTTCTAAAGAGAACGGAGAATAGAAAATACACAGGAAAGGCTGAAGAGCACCAACACACAACCTACATAACACAGAAAATATGAATTTTTACTTGTAAATAGTACCTGACAGGTACACTTGGTCATGAACTACATTACTAATAAATCTATTGTTTTTGTATTATGATATATTGTAACCGAACCTTTTGGCACCTGTTAGAATGTACGATAGTACCATTCACCAACCTTAATTTATGTGCCTACAAGTAAACCGTTGCGAAAGTATTTAACTTAGCGATGGTATAGAAGAGTTTTTAAATAAAATAAATGCTTAAGCTTGTTTCTACACTGTATATAGTGAAAAACATATCAAAATAGTCAGAAGACTGGTTATATTCCATATGTATTTTTCCCCCTTTAAAACCATCTCACTTTGTGTGAAAAAAATTCTGATTTCTCAGGTTTCCTAGTAATTGCAGCCAGACATCCTGTATATTTTGTGTATGTGGTGAAGACTTTCAGTTTTTTAGGAATCTGCCTTTTTAAATATTTTCCATTTCAGAAATGCTTTTGAAGTCACATTCTTTAAAATTCCCTTGCTGCTGTAAATAGATTGTGTGTGCCTTTTTAGGATGGTCTCAAGTTTAATTTTTATAAGACTTTTCACCCAGTAAAGGTCATAATGTGTTTTTGTGAATGACAAGATCTAAGCAAAAATGGACAAATCATATTTTTTAGTTCTGTCTTATAAAAACATAAGTAACATGGATTGGACCAAGGTCCATTGAGTCCAGCGTAATGTGGCGCAGAATGGACCCTTGAGCCAGTATGAGGAGAGAGTACCACAAGGTGGGACTCGGCCAATGGCAGAGCGAGAGTGGTCGGAGTTCAAGCTCGTGTCGTGACAGTCAACAGGCAAAGACTGGTCCAAGGTCAAAGCAGATGATAGGTGAAGGTTATTCAGAGTCCAGACAAGGGTTGCTGCAGGCAAGGTGAGGTCAGTGTCCAATCCAAGGTCAAGGCAGGCAGCAGGTAAGACATAGTTGGTCCAGGCAAGGGTCATGACAGGCAAGACGAGGTCAATGTCCAGTCTGAGATCAGCAACTGAAGATCAAAACCAGGGGGAGATAGACAAGGCAGGGGGGCAGGATTGGATGGGAAGACAGGCACACGATAAGGAACACGAAGCAACTAGCACTGCAAGCAGGAGCATGGCAAGAGACCCATTGCTGTGCCGAGATTCCTTTGATACCAGAGCAGAGATGTTGACATTAGTCAGCGCCCCCAGGAAGTGCTGGCTGCCTGGCCTATATACAGTAAGGGCTTCAGGAAGTGCAGGTAGTTCTAACTCAGCCCTAGATTGCAGTATGCTGCAGGAAACTAAGCCGGGAATATCTGGAAGGTAAGGGGTGTTTAATCTGGTTTCTAACAGTGGCTAGTCTGGGTTACAAGTACCTGGTAGATCCCAATCTATTTCTTGTATCTCTCTCTCCCAAGGATAAGCAATGGTTTTCTCAAGTCTACCTGGCTAATAATGATTTATGGATTTTTCCTTGAGGAGTACTGTTTAGTTTTGGAGACCGTATTTCCGAAGGGACAGACAGGATGGAGGCGGTCCAGAGAAGGGTGACCAAAAAGGTGGAGGGTCTTCATCGAATGACTTATGAGGAGAGATTGAAGAATCTAAATGTGTATACCCTGGAGGAAAGGAGGAGCAGGGGTGATATGATTCAAACTTTCAGATACTTGAAAGGTTTTAATGATCTAAAGACGACAAACCTTTTCCGTTGCAAAAAAATCAGCAGAACAGGGGTCACGATTTAAAACTGCAGGGAGGAAGACTCAGAACCAATGTCAGGAAGTATTTCTTCACGGAGAAGGGTGGTGGATGCCTGGAACGCCCTTCCGGAGGAAGTGGTGAAGACCAAAACTGTGAAGGATTTCAAAGGGGTGTGGGATAAACACTGTGGATCCATAAAGTCTAGAGGATGTGAATGAAGAGAAGAGGCACGGGGGTGGCTTGCTTGCGGGAACGACGGCTACTATCTGGAGATTAATATCCTTATTCAATAAACATGCACACAGTTAATGCGACTCCAACATTGCTCTATGCTTCAACGGCAAGAGGAAACATGGAAAAAAGGATTTGCATCCACAAAAAAGCAGGGGAGTAGCTTACTTGTTACGGCTGTTACTACCCCAAACCAAATAAGCCTGATACTTCACTTGGAATACATATCCAGCATAGCTCTCTGCTTCAATGGCAGCGAGAATGAAGAAAAGATGATTTATATTCAGACAACAACCAACAAGGAATGAATTACATAGTCTGGGTAAACAAATAAGCTTGGGTGTAGCTTGCTTGTTATGGTGGTTACTACCCCAAATCAATTAAGCCTGATACTTCACTTGGAATACATATCCAGCGAGCTCACTGCTTCAATGGCAGGGGGGAATGAAGTAAAGAGGATTTATATTCAAACAACCAACAAGGACTGAATTGCACAGGCAGGGTAAACAAGCGTGGGAGTAGCTTGCTTATTACGGCAGTTACTACCCCAAACCAATTAGCTAGATACTTCACTTAGATGCAACTCCAGCACTGCTGTCTGCATCGATGGTGGGGGTGGAAGGGAATTGGAACCAAAAAGTTACCAATAAGGGCCCTGACCTCAGTGGTCAGAGTAACAGATAAGTATGAAAAAAATAGGTGTGAAAGCTTGCTGGGCAGACTGGATGGGCCGTTTGGTCTTCTTCTGCCTTCACTTCTATGTTTCTATATTAACTTGTCCATCCCTCTTTTGAACCCCACTATGTCAAGTTGCCCTGTCCTCTGGCAACAGATTCCAAAGTTTGATTGTGTGCTGAATAAAAAAAAAATATTTCCTACATTTTGTTTTAAATCTGCCAGTTGCTAGTCTAATGGAGTGTTCCCAGTCCTGGTGTTACTTTATTTATTTTTATTTAACATTTTTTTATACCGACATTCGCACAAGACATCACATCGGTTTCCAGACAACAGCAAATTCAGCCAACAGGGCTTTACATTGTAACTGATATTTTAACTGAGGGGGAAGGGGCAGGGCAGTAACTTGGGGCTAATGAGTATGCTGGGAACAGGGGAGGGGAGTACGGGGGTTAATTTACAAAAAGCAGGAGTAATGTACATGCTATATACAATCTATTATGTACGTTCTATATACTTTAAAGGGTAAAAAATTCCCTATTTACCCGTTCCATCCCACTCATGATTTTATAAATATCAATCACATCGCCATTTAGTAGTCTCTTCTCCAAGCTAAACCCCCCCCTAATCTGTTCAGCCTTTCTTCATCGGGAAGCTTTTCCATTCCCTTTATCATTTGTCACCCATCTTTGTATCTTCAGTGTCCTCTATGGCTTTTTTTTTTTTTTTTTTTTTTTGAGATGAAGTAACTAGAACTGCATATAATACTTGGTGTGGCTGCACCATGGATCAATGTAAAGGCATTATGATATTTTCAGTTCTGTTCTATGTTCTTTTCTAAATAATTCCTAATATTCTATATGCCTTTTTGACTGCCACCACACACTGAGATGAAGACTTCAAGCTATTGTCCACAAGGAATCTTAGGTCCTTTTTCCTGGCTGGTGACTCCTGCCATGGAACCCAGCATCATGTACTGTAGTTAGGATTATTTTTCCCTATGTGCATTACTTTGCACGTGTCCACATTAAATTGCATCTGTCATTTCGATGTCCAGGCTCCTAATCTCACAAGGTTCTTCTGCAGTTCCTCACAATCTGCTGCTGTTCTAATGTTGTCATCTGCAAATTTGGTCATCTCACTCATTCCCTTCTTCAGATCATTTATGAATATGCTAAATAGCACAGTTCCCAGTACAGATCCCTGAGGCTCTCCACTAACAACCTTTCTCTGTTTGAAAAAACTGACCAATTTAGTCTTTACCTATGTTCTGTCCTTTTATCCAGTTACCCATTCACAATAGGAAACTGCCTCCGATCCCATGACCTTCCAATTTCTTGAGTCTCTCATGAGGGACTTTTGTCAAATGCCTTCTCAAAAAGAGATTGCTGAGACACTCTGTTTATATCTAGTCAACACGCCAGCCAAATATTCTGGGATGCCCTGATATTTATTTTATTTAAATTTAATTTTCGTTAATTCAGTAAAATTCCTCTGTGCAGTTACAAATAAGTGTTTTGGTTTTTTTTTATGTCAAAATCTTAAAGCGAATCCTGGCTTCTATGAGTAACCAATGAAATGCAAGACAAAATCGGAGTGATATGACTGTACTTCCTTTCCGCACACTAACAGCCTGCTAACTGTCAGGTCGATACTGTAACGTGCGGTTGAAGATTTCCCGTCTGTAACGTGCTGGGAGCGCACAATTCGGACGCGTAAGGCGATTCAGCTATACAGTCTCCAGTTTCACGCGTCCTTAGCGCTTTTTAAAACAGACACATAACCCTTTCCGCACGCAGCATGTATATGCTATGTAAATGAACGAATTAGCTGTATAATGAAGGAATTAGCTATTCCCCTCCGATACTGTGACGCGCGCTCAGATTATCTCCTTTGTAACCCGCTATTTTGCCGCGGCCTTAACGTGTTAGTTTACTGCCACCCTCTACTTGGTGTTAGTGTGGTGTTCGAAAATTAAAACGGGAATAAAGTGTAAAAAATGGTGTAAAAAAGTGTAAAAACATTGCTTACCTGCCCTGGCCCCGTCCGGTCTCCGGTGCAGCCCCAGTCCTGTCCCCTCCTCCCGAAGCGCAAAAAAAAAAAAAAACCCCGAAAAAGTAGCAAGGCTCGGGCCTGCTACAGTAGTCCCTTCTCCCTTCTCCTCTCCTCCCGATTTCGGCGCTCAAGGCGGCCGGGTGGGCGTGCATTCATCCAGGCAGAGGGAGCCGGCGGCGAAAGCGGCCTCCGGCTCCCTCTGCCTGGATGAATGCACGGCCCCCGCCGGCAGTGAATGAATGCCCGTGCGATTTCGGCACTATGAGCGCCGAAATCGCACGGGCATTCATTCACTGCCGGCGGGGGCCGTGCATTCATCCAGGCAGAGGGAGCCGGAGGCCGCTTTCGCCGCCGGCTCCCTCTGCCTGGATGAATGCACGCCCACCCGGCCGCCTTGAGCAGTTTTGTTTTGTTTTTTTTTTTTGCTTCGGGAGGAGGGGACAGGACTGGGGCTGCACCGGAGACCGGACGGGGCCAGGGCAGGTGAGCGGGGGCTGGGGGATAGTTTGCCGAGCATCGGGGAACATAACTGTCCACTTCCTGGTACCTGTCATATCAAATGTCATTTGAAATGACATTTGATATGACATTTGATATGACAGATACCAGCGCAGCCGTGAAGCGTTAGGCCCGCGAACCCAGGATACTGTATAGGTGCTCTATACGGTAAAATGGGTTGCGCGGGCCTAACGCTTGCCTAAGGCTTCGCAGCCGCGGCTTGCATTTGCATGCAATTTGAAGAGAGTATCGAGCGGTAGGTGAAGAGAACTGTGCGTGCGGGGAACGAGGGTGCGCCTGACACTGCCGCACTGTTTCTACCGCGGCCTTAGAGTATCGATCTGTGTATTCTGGAGAAGCTGTAATCAGTTAAAATTGGTTCCAGGCAACCAATGATATAAGGAATTATCCTTAAGACTACTGTTGTTTAATCTGTCTCTAGTTGCAAACTGCAGCATGAACTATTACTGAAATTTTGAGCTTCATTGTTCATTAACTTTTCAAGGAAAGGGCCACATAAATATGAAATCAAGATTGTCTGAGTGGGAGGAGCCCCCCTTAGAGGTTCCTGAGCAGTTTGGGGGGTGGGGGAGGGGTGTCCATCTTGGAGTTTGCTGAGCCCAAGCTGTTTGGCAAAAAAGTAGCGATACAGTCTGTGCCTACAAGAGGATTGCATTTGAGTCAGGAGGTACAGGGCACCCCTAAATGTATCAGAACAATATGTAAAGTTAGTTCTCGAACGTGCCTTCTCGGGATTGCCTTTCACCTTATGGAACTCTTTGCTAGTAACTATTACAAGTATTTCATCATATCTGTCCTTGCACACCAGCACCTGAAAACATACCTGATACGTTAATAACCCTGGGGAGGTGTTTTTATTTTAAAATGGGAAGTAAATATATGCTTGGTGGGGAGGAGGATTTCCTGTTGAATATAATTGGTATCTTCTATGTTATAATTCAGTAAGGGAAGGACTTGGCAGGACTTAGGTATTTGAGGGGTTGTTTTTAAGGATTTTATTAATTTAATCAAAATAATACAAATGCTATTGATTTTTCTAAAGATACTGTAAATGTAATACATTTTTTGCATCAAATTTGGTTTTAAGATTGTATTCAACTTTGAAATTCCTAATGGTGATTGGCAATTGAATACAATCAGTAATTAAATTACACCAATAAAGATTTGGGAGAACATCCACTCATTAATCTGCCAAATCGTCCAAGCTATTCAGTTGCATAACTCAACCGAGTTCATATCTGAAGTAGCCCAGTAAATAATTCTCACCCCCCCCCCCTTCTTATCTGCATAACCTTTATATATAAAGGAAATCCCTCCATTCCCCTTCACCAAGCCTGTGGAAAAAGTGGATCCATGTCTGTTACAAACGCGCTATCTACCTAGTGATCCGCTTGCCAACCATAAATCACAGGTTTCTTATTCACTGCTGACTTGGCATTCAATAACTCTGTCTTCAGAGTCCTGCACCCCCTCCACATCCAACAGCCATTAATTTCATCCTGCTTGTAAGTACATTAAGCAATACCCTAAGTTATTTCTACTTATTACACCTTTCCTTTTCCAACCTGGGGGGAGGGGGAATAGATTTACAAGAACACTAAGCGCACAGGGGGAGGGGGGGGGTGTCACATCAATGCACTATGTAACATTCTTCCCCGCAGTGATTGCTAAGGGGCTTGCAAAGGGGTCTCATGGCTATGTCAAGCCATTGCCTGTAGTGCAGTAAACAGAAAAATACATAACTGTTAATACATGTCCACAGCTTTATTTATTGAAGACTAGCAGGGAAAAATGCATGAAATACAGTATGCATGCATTATCCAGGAAGCCCCGACACGGCCATGTGTCAGGGAGGACCATCAGGTATTCATATCTACGAGTAAAAACAATTATAATAGGTATTGAACAGGAGGCTAGCACAGAAAGCAAGAAATCCTAGGTGTTATAAAGAGAGGATCAATAGAGCATACCAAGCATTTTACACATCCAGCTGCGCTAAGGCAGTATAGCCTGAAATACCATACTGCTTGTGCATCCAGTGGTGTTATCTATGCAATCCTCCCCCCCCCCCTCCCTTCTGTACGTCTAACAAGTGTCTTTTTGTGTTGTAGAGCTTGAATGCTACACCCACAGTACTTTAGCAGCTGTAGCTTAGGATTTACACACTGTGGTCTACCTTTTGCTTGGTATTGACCCTCTCTTTTGCTTTCATTGCAAGAAATTCTTTCTGTGCTAGCCTCCAGTTCAAATACCTATTATAATTGTTTTTACTCATAGATATGAATACCTGATGGTCCTCCCTGACGCAGCCTTGATGCGAAACACGGCCGTGTCGGGGCTTCCTGGACAATACATGCATATTGTACCCTGTTTCCCCGAAAATAAGACAGTGTCTTATATTAATTTTTGCTACCAATGATGCACTAGGCCTTATTTTCAGGGGATGTCTTATTTTTCCATGAAGAAGAATTCACATATATTGTTGAACAAAAAAATGAACATTTATTATATTCTGAATAGTTGTCTGGTTATGCTGGTTTGTGATGACAACTAACTGTGAATCCTGCAGGGTAAAAAAAATCACAGCTGCATGCTCTGGTGTTCTGTGCGACGGGCATGCTCCCAAATAAAAACTTTGCTAGGTCTTACTTTCGGGGGAGGTCTTATATTTAGCAATTCAGCAAAACCTCTACTAGGTCTTATTTTCGGGGAAACAGGGTATTTCAAGCATTTTTCCCTGCTGGTCTTCAATAAATAAAGCTGTGGACATGTATTGAACAGTTATATATTAACTGAGCTGCACATCCCTCTGGTTTGATATTTATCTACATGTGTGTGCTGTTTACTCCGTAATTGTGGTGTGCTCAACAGGAAAATACACACATACTAAAACTGTGCTCAGTAAGTCTTTTTCTTCACCTTTTTGTTTTGAATTTGATCACTTGTGATATCCCAAACAATGCGTGTGTGGCGTTACCAAAAAAACATTGCTTTATTTTGATAGAAAGTACACCTACATTGCAACATCTATTTGTTTATCCTTGGATTTCAAGTCCCAACACAACAGGTCTGCTCGTATTAAACTATAGCAAGCCAGGGTATAAGGTTAGAAGATGACTATAAATATTTTTTAATTTAAAAAATAGGTTTATAAAGTAAGCAAGTGTTTTAGTTTAATACTTGTGTAAGGCTGGCTCTAGTTGTGTAAAATTCATTTAAACAATATTTTGTTGTTAATTTGTTAGACACATATACCATTGTTTATTGAAACTGAACTGGATCCATCAGAATGGAACTGAGCAAGTTTGTATCCTACTCTTTTGAGATGCCAACCCAAATAAAATAATTATAAATAGTGAAAGTTATTAACTTTTTTTTTATTTTTTTTATTTCTGAAGTCCTACAAACATTGAAGTCTAGCTGTGAGATGAGAATTCCATCAAAAACTTACTGATGATTGTTCAAGCTTTACTCATGTAATATGCAGTCAGATCCCCCTTTTCCACCTCTCCCCACCCCTGAACAGGTGCAACTTTACATGTTTTTATAATGCCATGGATAAGAGCGCGTGCTGCTCCGGGACGGGGACAGCTCTCGGAACACTCCTCTTTTTCTCAGCAGTTGCCCCACAAATCCTTGAAACTCTTTTTTTCTTCCGTAATCTTCTGTCTCCTTCTCCACCTGTCTTTTCCCCAGCTTCATTTGTTCCCCTTTTTCCTCCACCTACTTGGGTTTATAATCCCCACTAATTCCTGCCCTCTTGCAAAGCAAAAACTATTTTAATTTTCACTCTGGATTGTCAGTTTTAGATTCAGTAGCACGTTTTGAATCCATAAGAACAATAGTCTGACCCAGTATGGCAAATCTTAAGGTCCATCAAGCCCAGAATCCTGTTTCCAGGAGTGGCCAAGCCAGGTCTCAAGTACCTGGCAGGATCCCAAGGGGTAGAAAGATTCCAAGTTGCTTATCCCAAGAATAAGCAGTAGATTTCTGAAACTCTAGCTTACTTTTGGTTTATTGTTTGGGAGGATCTCCACCCTTGTATTTCTTGGCCTCACTAAAACACAAAAATCATATTGTGCCATAGTCTCCTATGACTGGAAAATAGGAGCGGCCTTGGGAAAGACTTCCAAAGTCTCTATGCCTGTTTGATTAATACTTACTCAGTTCTCTGGCCTTGGTGGTATCCACACTCATCCCCTTTCAAATTCTTCTAATGCAGAGCACGCTCTTAAACAAATCTTTGCTAGCACCAGTTCCAGAAGTGAGTTCTCTTAAATCCAAATCCAACAAGTAACATAGTAATATCAAACAAATTAGTCTCGTCCCCCCCCATTAATTGTAAAATATTACAAAATGTACAGTATTTTCCAAAGCTTGAGTTTCTTAACTAGCTATCTGGTATGTGTTCTTGTTCATAAAACCTTTTGAATAGAAAAATTATTGTAAACAACTTGTGGGCTGCATTAAATGTCATTTTTGAAAGGATTATGGTCTAAAATGCAAAACATTTTTGATGTATTTCAGGGGGATAATAGAAAGCTCTTGAAGGAGCTTTCCATTCTGCCCTGTGAGCTGCAGCCAGCTGCTTTAGTGTTCCCATTGATAATGATTGGCATATATCCAGTTGGTCATAACCTTCAATGTGAACAACTGCCTTGACATACCAGGCCATTCTGGCTGAAATATGATCCTTGCAAAAAGAATGGATATCTTGGTGGACTCAGAGGATAGTAAAAAGGGAGAATTTAATAAAACATATATGAGAAAACATTTAAATGTAAAATTGGAAATGGCTGGTGATAGAAAAAATGTAAATACCAGCTATATTATGTTGGGACTTCGTAAAACATTTTAAAGCTCCTAGTTGTGATATGGTCAGAAAGATTGAGAGAGTTTTTAGTTTTACAATATTTCTAATGCTAAAACTTCATTAGAGTGAGCCATTTTTTGGTTGGTGCTCTGGTTATGTCACAGCATGAGTACTGGATCTATAGTTTTATTCTAGGTCATAGTTGGTCCTAAACAAAGTTTCTGAAATATTGGCATGGTGCAAGCACCTCGTTGACTTTTCTAGGGAGAGGAGAATCCTACATGCTATGGTAAGCAGAGTTTGCCTTGGGCTCGCTCTGCAGAGGTTTCCCATTTGTTAACTTGTAGAAACAGCTGTGATAGAATGAGTAAGGATGAGGACAGTGGGTGGTACACATTTTTAACATCTTGAGATCATAAATTCCTAATTGTAATCTTTACAATTAAAGATTACAAGTAGCAGATGCCAGACATGTGAATTCAAATTGGTTTCTTTTGACTGAGGAAAAAAGTTGGCCATCTGCAAGACCGGAGTACTTTAGAGCTAAAACATTAACGACGTCTTGACTCTTTATTTTTTTTTTTTCCTTCCCTTTAGTTCAGACTGTGTAACGCTTCATCCCATGTTGTATCAGCCGCTGTCACTTCATGCCTCATGTTCGCGTTAGCATTGTGCAGCAATATTGTCATATACTTAACAAATGGGACCCGGGCTTATGGCAGTTGAAATTCTTTTTGTAAGAATTGTTTCAGACAAAAGGTCATTTTGTAAAGAGAGATTCAAAATGAACAGTTGGTCTTGTGTTTTAAGATTAGTCTCAATCAGTCAAAAGAATCAAGGCTTTGGAAGAAAGTGTGGGTGGATTTCTGATGGAAGCTCTTCACTGTTGGATAAAAAAACCAGGAATACAAATGAAGATCTGCTTCCACTTGAAAACATAAATGAATTCAAAGTAATTTAATCTTGCTTGTATCTGGGAGAAATGTAATCAGATCTTTTTCCAGGGCCATATGTTAGTTACGGTTTGCATGTCGGCTTACGTTTAGCAAACTTCTATCTTTTTACCAACAAAAATTTTCAGATGAGGATGGTAGAGACGTGGACTGTGCGCAGTTGGCAAAAGTCCTCTGTCACATTCTGTCTTTTAATAAGCAAAGAAATGCAGAAAAATAACTGAGCCTGTTACATCTGTGATTGTTTAATATAATGTATGGTTATAAACACAGGTTTTACTTTGCCAAATCTGAGAACTCAACAGCTTTGCAAATGTTTGCAAATATTCTCAAATATTCTTCAGATACTTAGCTTTTAGGCCATGATATTAAAGATATTTATAAATAGGTATCAAAGGCAAGGTCTCATTCTTTATCAATGTGCTTCTTAAACAACCTAGCAGGGAATTGTTAACATATAAAGTTCGTTATAGTCCAAATGCTTTTGACTCATCTGGGTGAACTTTGACAAGTGTGATAATTTTTACTGCGTTCTGCAAATATTTGCAAACTGGCAACTGCTCAGTCCTGGTGTAAAGGTCATTCAGAACAGTAGATTCGGTATGGCTTCTGCTGCACATTAGAGGCATTTTAATCTGTCTAAGCTGAAAACCAAAACAAAACGGGGGTGTACAGAATACCCTCAAAAGGAAAAAATATTTCTCGAGTAGTGCCACCGAAGCATATGTGACTCAGGAGGCTAGCTGGCTATGTTGCTAATATCCGAGAACACCTATAAAGAGGTAAGCAATCTGGCTTTTTGAAATTACTATTTTTCCTGTGGTTTGTCTTGTGAAGAGAAACGATGGTTCCTTTTCACTTGCACTTCTGGTCCTTGTTCCTGTAACCTGCCTAGTTTAAAAGTAGAAATGATTTTAGTGAGAGGAGCAGAACGCACAGAGGAGGAATGATGTGAAAGTGTTCTTAATATAGTCTTAAAACTTTAAACCACAGAAAGGGAAAACATTTCTGTAGTTGACATGGAAAGACATTTTTGGATCAGATTGTAGATCTTCAGGTTGCATTTTTCTACCCAATAAGCTAAATGTCAGAAGCAGCATCATATTTCGAAATAAAGGAAGAAAAGTTTAAATTAGCTGGTTAGAATTATAGGTTGCTGTTTATTGTGTTAAGCAGATCTTGTTAATGAAGCCTGGAGCCGTCATTTATCAGCTGTGGTTACACAGTTCAATTTTGGGACTGCTATATGTGCTTAACACTTAGATTAGATTATTCTTTTACTTTTTGCCCTCCTTTTTCTCTCCCTATTTTTCCTTGATATTTGAGTTTAAAAGAGGTATGGACAGATTCTTGGAGGAAGTCCATAAACTGTTAACCAGCTGGGGAAGGATAAGCCAGTGCTTATCCTTGGGAGTGAGCAGCAAAGAATTGATCTGCCAAGAACGTCCTTATGAGCCACATTGGCCATGCTCTGAGACAGGATGCTAGGATTGAAGACCCTTTGGTCTGACCCAGCATGGAACATCTCATGGTCTTGTGTGTCCAAGAGCTAAAAAGGGCCAGGACTCCAAACCCATCCCTCATTCTCAATAGGAAGACAAGCAGGGAGGAAGCAGAAGACCCCAAGGATAAGAGTGTGTGTTGCTGTGAGGCCGGGGGGAGAGACACAAGACCAAAGTAAAACACTGTGTGAGGCAATCTTGGGTGTGTTTGGTTTTGATTGTGGGGCAAATGGGCCTAGCCTGGTCCTGTCAGGTAGAAGGACTTAACCCCCTGTGTGAGTAGTTCTTTCAAGAGAGCTAGGTATTTTTCTTTGGCTATTTTATTTAAATGTATTGTATTTTTGGTCCCTGGTAAATAAACCACCACCTGCAGAGATGCAGAACCTACCTCAGTTTATTTCAATAAGATCTATTTAATAAGCATGGAGTATGTCAAACAATGTTGAGGGTCCAGCATCTTCATGGTGTTTATCAAAATAGATGTCCTGCTAAGCATCAATAGAAGTTACTTTTCTTCCTGCTTAGACCAGTCATGTATAAGATTCCCTTTTCCAAAGCTGGCGGAGACAGAGGACACACCCCTTTTATGACCTTACTCTGGGCTATAAGGGGTGTGTGGTCCTAGTCAGACCTGCTGGGACATATGGCATCCTCAGTTCAGGTTACCCCAATGGCCTGCTTGGCCATGAGAGTCATGCAGTGGACTCTAAGGTCACAATGGACTCAATCCATTTAGCCCCTGTCGACCATTGTCTACGTCACCGACTCACTCCGTCATTCTCTAGCCTGGTGGAGAAATCAAATCAATCTCCTCCAAGGCTTGCCCTTTCAGGCTACAGATCCTCAAATAATTCTCACCACCGATGCTTCCAACCTCAGCTGGGGAGCCCATGTGGCTGAACTGCAGACACAAGGATCTTGGTCTCCAGAGGAAGCCAAACACCAAATCAATTTGCTGGAGCTTCAAGCAATCAGATATGCTCTCAGGATATTTCAGGATCGCCTGTCCAATCAGGTCATCCTGATTCAGACGGACAACCAGGTGGCCATGTGGTACATCAACAAACAGGGAGGACGGGCTCCTAACTTCTGTGTCAGGAAGCTGCACAGATATGGTCGGAGGCTCTCTCCCACTTGATGTACCTCAGGGTCACCTACTTGCCAGGAGTAGACAATGTGTTGGCAGACAAGCTGAGTCGCATCTTTCAACCGCACAAGTGGTCTCTCAACCCCTCAGTGGCGGACTCGATCTTCCAACAATGGAGTTACCCTCATATAGACCTCTTTGCGTCACTTTAAAACCTCAAAGTAGAGAACTTTTGCTCTCTCACTCTCAGCCAACACTATCAGCCACGAGATGCGTTCTCCCTCTCATGTGCGACCAGTCTCCTATATGCATTCCCTCCACTTCCACTTCTCTCAAAGACTCTGGTGAAGTTACGTCAGGACAAGGGAACTATGATTCTGATAGCACCTCGCTGGCCACGCCAAATGTGGTTTCCAATACTTCAGGATCTCTCCATTCACAGGCACATTCCCTTGGGAAAGGACCCACTCCTGATCACTCAAAACGACAGGTGCCTATGCCTCCCCAATCTTCTAGCCTTGTCCCTGACAGCCTGGATGTTGAAAAGTTAATTCTTCAGCCATTTAACCTTTTGGAACCAGTTTCCCGTGTCCTGATTGCTTCACGGAAGCCTTCCACGAGAAAATCCTACCTTTACAAATGGAACAGGTTTAAGTCATGGTGCTCTTCTAAATCCCTTGACCCCTTTACATGGCACTTGTTAGAATCCGGTCTAAAAACTTCCTCCATCAGAATGCATGTCAGTGCAGTAGCAGCCTTCCATAAAGGTATCTGGGACATTCCTATTTCAGTACAGTCCCTTGTAACACGTTTTCTGAAGGGCTTGCTTCACCTCAAGCCTCCGCTGCGTCCTCTGGCTCCTTCTTGGGACCTCAACCTGGTTTTGGGTCGGCTCATGAAACCACCATTCGAGCCTCTCCAATCCTGTGATCTTCGCTATCTCACATGGAAAGTGATTTTCTTTTTGGCAATCATTTCAGCTCGCAGAGTTAGTGAGTTAGAGGCTCTAGTTACCTATCCGCCTTACACTAAACTTCTGCAGGACCGGGCAGTACTCCGCACTCACCCTAAGTTCTTGCCTAAGGTAGTATCAGAGTTTCATCTCAATCAATCCATTATACTACCTACCTTTTTTCCCAGGCCCCATTCCAATCCAGGAGAACAGGCTCTGCATACCCTTGACTGTAAACGGGCTCTAGCGTTCTACCTAGACCGTACAGCTGCCCACAGGAAGAGCACTCAGTTGTTTGTCTCTTTCCATTCCATCAAATTGGGGCAGTCTGTGGGTAAGCAGGCTCTCTCCTCCTCCTGGTTAGCGGACTGCATATCCTTTTGCTATCAGCAAGCGGGCATTCCACTTCAAGACCGTGTTAAATCACACTCTGTGAGGGCCATGGCAACTTCAGTAGCACACCTACGCTCGGTGTCGCATCCTGACATTTGCAGGGCTGCCACCTGGAGTTCTCTCCATACCTTTACAGCCCATTATTGCTTAAACAAAGCCGGAAGACAAGATTCCCTCTTCGGCCAGTCTGTCTTGCGCAACCTATTTACAACTTGACGTACCAACACCCTTCCGCCTACCCGTTAGGGTTCAGGATGCCCTCCGCCAAATTCCACCCCAGTCCTAGTGCCTTTGCACACCTGGGTACATTTGGTGCATACTCGGACAGCCTCAGCTCAGTGCTCACCCATATGTGAGGACTACCATCCTGCTTGTCCTATGAGAAAGCAAGTGTTGCTTACCTGTAACAGGTGTTCTCACAGGACAGCAGTATGTTAGTCCTCACGAAACCCGCCCGCCACCCCGCAGTGTTGGGTTCGTTACGTTTCTTATTTTATTTTTCGGCACTTCCTGTTGCTTTTAAACAAGACTGAAGGGGGACCCCTGCTGGCTGCAGAGTTAGTGCCATGCTGGGCATGCCCAGTAGGTGCCAGTCAAAGATCTAGAAACTTTGACAAAAGTGTTCCATGATTGGGCTCCATCCTGTGATGTCACCCATATGTGAGGACTAACATCCTGCTGTCCTGTGAGAACACCTGTTACAGGTAAGCAACACTTGCTATCTTTTTTGACAAGAACTGCTCTAAATGCTGAAGATGCAGTAACAGCAGCATTGATTTATACAGAGGGATTGTGATATGTTCTGTTTTTATTCTTCTTTCCATTTCAAATAATTCCTAAACTGTTTGTTTGATTTTTTTGATCACCACCACACACTGAGCTGAGGATTTCAACTTATTGTCCACAAGGTCTCCAAGATACGTTTTTCTGGGTGGTGACTCCTAATATGGACCTGTACCTGTAGTTAAGATTAGTTTTCATGATGTGCATCATTTTGCATTTGTCTATATTCAGTTTCATCTGACATTTAGATGTCTAGTTTCCCCAATCTTGCAAGGTCTTTCTGCAGTTCCTTACAGTCCAATTGTGTTTTAACTACTTTGAATACTTTTGTGTCATTTGTAAATAACTCCCAGGGCCTTTTCTTCAAATGATATCTCTACTTCTTCCCTGATGGTTTCTCTGGTGCACCCACTGGTCCCCTGGCTGGCTGTGCCAGTTGTCTTCTAACTTTTGGCATATTTGTTTTTTTGGTCCCTTGTCATATAGGACACAGACCCTGTGACAAAACAACCTGCTAGCCTTGTTAAACAGGAGCCAAAAACCTGAGTGTCCTTACCATTAGCCTTTCCCTTAAGCCATAAGACTTCCTCATTGCTCAGAAAACAATTTCAGTTTAAAAGATTGTTGCAGCTTCAAAGAAAAGTGTTCAAGAAATATTTGTTAAAATGTAAAATTGCAGTGTTGTCCTTACTGGAAGAGGTAGTTCTTAAGGCACCAGGTTAGCAGATTCTTCTTAGCAGCCTGTCGTTCTGATTTTTCACAATTGACTAGCATATTTTGAGCCCGATAAGTAGTGTATGCAGTATTTCAGCCATTTCATCCATTTTATGAAATACTAATGAATGTAAGCCACAGTTGGTCTATTAAAATAAGAATAGATGTTTGAAAAATGTCAGCCACTAAGTAGTTTCCAGTTAGGGGAGAAAATGTTGGCTCTATGAAATTTTAGAATCCGCATGACCTTACGTTTCATGCACAGTGTGGACTCCAGAACAAACGCCAGCATGACAGATACGGTAAGGCTTGTGACTTTGTGTCTGTTGGAAATGCACAGCAAAGGAAATTGAAGGCCCCCCTCTTTATTTTCATTGTATCTCGAGGGCAAGGACTGGCAAGCAGCTGTAATGTGAGCTTCCATGGTTGAACCGACCACAGGCTTCCAGCCTTGCACAGAAGAAACGTCCTTTGTAGGGGTCCGGGGTAGCGCAGTTCATACCGTCGCAGGCACGTTCCTTTCCAGAGAAGCATCTGTGGTTTGTGTCGAGCGCCGCTGTATGGTTTCGAGATGTGGCTGAATTGGAACACAAATTTAATTTTCCTTAGAATCTCAAGGTCCCAAAGATGAAAGACAGTTTTATCCCTACAGCAACCTGGGGCAAGGATGAAACTTGGCTTTAAATTTTATATTATTAAAAGTGGAACCAGAACACAGGACTACTTTCTTCTACATCTGTCTCTTTTATCTTTATTTCAGAGTGTGGTTCTCTCCCCCCCCCCCCCCCCCCCCATAATTGAATTTTAAATTCACCACACCTTAGAAAAACAGACAGAATAAAATGGAGGCGTGTAAGGGTTTCTCTGTCACTAGAGTGCCCTGCAGTGCTGCAGCATAATGTACTACTCAGGGAAGAGACACCTGTTTACTTAAGTTTGGTTGCTGTTTTCCCTCTCATCATTTCACCATGTTTTAGGTCATCTAATGGTTTTAGAGTGGATAAGTGAAATATCTGGGATCGGTTCATGAAATGCATAATTTTTATTGGCAGACAAGTCAAATTCCTGACTTGGATCCTTCAAACTAAACATCAGGTTTGTATGGTTTTGGATTGAAATTGAAACACATCCTCACTAGAAACATCATTCAGGGTAAACCCTTAATAGAACCGCTTCTCTTGTAACAGCATGGTGATCCTGTTAGCTGTTCAGAAATGTTTACATGTGTGAATATCTGTTTTTCATTTTCAGTACCCGATGACCTTTCCATGGAGGAGAGAGAGGAGCTATTAAACATTCGTCGCAGGAAAAAAGAGCTCATAGATGATATTGAGGTAACTTTTCAAATGATCATATGTCAAAATTTAGGAATCGTTGTGCTTGTCTTAAATATAAGCCAATAAACATGCATGGATATCTATTACGCAGGTGAAATCCACAGGACTATTAAAAAATGTTTTTGAAATAATTAGTTAAATGGCTGGCTTTTTTTTTTTTTAATCTAAATTATATGCAAAGGGGCTGTGAGATGGGATGTCCTTTGGTCTTCAACAAATTCTCCCTTTCACATAAGTCCCACTATGCTTTTGTTATATATTTATGCCCTTGTCATCCATACTATATGTCAAAATGATTTACAAAACCCTGGAATGCAGACTGAAGACAAGAAAAAAGGATAATTGGGCATTATGGAAAGCAGCATTTTGGCTTTAAGCAGAATCAAGCACTCAGCACCAAACAGAAAACTGTTTGTTTAATTCCAGATGCAGATTTGGGAATATAGAAATCAAACATGAGGAGGATACAGTGTTAGATACCATAGCCTGAAGCAGTGGTTGGAAAAAGAGAATGAATGGCCTCTTCTGTTTTGAAGTGAGGGTAGGAGGATGGAACCTTTCTCAATATCAGATATCACCATGAGCTTTTGGGAAGGTGAGGGCAGAATCCATTTGAGAGTGCTCAGCCGAGGAAATGTACACGTGAAGTGCTGCGTCAGCTTGGATGGATTTAATAAAATCCTGAAGGATCAAGAATGTAAAGTGCACAGATGGAAATAGTTTTCATGTTTTCCAGTATTTTAGATAAGGTAACAAGGGGAAATGAGTTGGTGGGAAGAGTTGGCTGAAAATAGTTTGGGGTTTTTTGTTTTTTTTTTAATTTTATATAAAGACTAGGAAATTAGAAGGAAAAATAAGCAAAAATCAGGGGCTGGAACAGTTGTACCGGCTTGGCGATTTAGTGGTAATGTGGTGCGCTGATATGTAGAGGACCTGGATCTGATTCCTGGGTCAGGTTTTCTGCTTCTTAGGCTGGCTGTGGCTTGGGTGTATTGTGGAAGCAGCACTACAGTTCCTGGGGGAAGGGGAAGTCCAGTTCTTGTGCAACAGTGACACCTACTGGCCGGATTTAGGGCCAGTGATTGTAGGATTCCGGATGGAGCCCTGCCTCCTAAACCATCACTGCAGCGACTGGGCTAAGTGAATTGGGAGTGGTTATAAAATAGGGGAAAGATCCCCAGGTAGTTGCAAATGAAAGCTTATGGTACCAGATACCCGCCCTGGTTCCAAACGACTTGGAAGCCTAAAGGAGTAGGTGAAATCTGTCAGGTACCCTAAGGAAGAAGTAAAATAGTACGCATGGAAATAATATGAAAGAGAGGCTTGTATCCTAGCCCTGTGGCTCAGGCTGAAGCACAAGAAATCTGAATTTGGTTTCTCTGTCTTTTTGGGGGGCCTCCTGGTCAAGTAAGTGCCCTCAGGTCCAGGGAAGGGGAGGTGGACGGGTGCTGCTGTTGTGGCAGGCTCTACCCGCCAGTAAGCAGTGCAGAGGATGTTACCCCCCTCCAGCCCATGAACTAGCAAGGTCACCTGTCTGGGGATTGAAGATGGAAAAGGAAAAAAAATACTTTAGAAGATAGATCAGAGAGAGTAGGTTATCTGTGAAGAATTAATAATTTTAATGAATTGAGTCTCTCTGGTTTTGTAGTGGGAGATTCATGACTTGCAGGAGAAAGAAAGCAGTGCTAATTTTAGAAATTTTCAAGTGAAAGCAAACAGATATGGAGGACTGTATCCAGGCGAAGGTTTAAGGAAGAGACATTTGCTAAGGGTAATGATGATATAGATTTGCAGTTTGATATTTAATTTGAATGAATTAAAAAAAAAAAAAAAAAGTGGGATAGGTTTGAGATGAGTAAGAATAAAAAGATTGTTGTGAGTAGTGAGACCTTCAAAAGAAGATGGTTCCTTCTAGGTTCATTTGGCTGGCTTAGGGTCTTGTATGCTTCACAAAATGTGACACATGAAGCAGGGATGAGAGGGCTTTCGGTGATGGCTTATAGTGAGTAAGCAGAGAAGAACGAGACAGGTAGAAGCACTGCAGTGGTCCGGGATATTGGGGGCAGGAGGTAAATATTTTATTGGAGTGTTTGGTGTGATAACACCTTGTATGTTACCAGTTAAAAGGACAACATCTTGTACGTTAATTTAAAATATAGAGGATAAGAAGTGAAATAGTGCTTTGATATACTAGTCCTTCAATTTGTATGTGAAAGACATTTTTCTACATTGATTGAGTTTATCCGCTGAGAGCCATAGCTTTTGTAGCATGAGCCTTTGTTTTGGATCCACTTTTCCACTGAAAAAGGCTAGCTTTTTGTGTATTTATATCTGAGATACACAAGCCCAATAGTCCCTTTTTCCCTTCTCTGCTCCAGGATCTGTCAGGTGGACAACTCCAGTCCTCGAGAGCCACAAATAGGCCTGGTTTTCAGGATATCTACAATGAATATTCATGAGAGATTTGCATGCACTGCCTTCATTGTATGCAAATCTATCTCATGTATATTCATTGAATATGCTGAAAACCTGGCCTGTTTTGTGGTTGGCCACCCCTGGATAACTCTTTCAGCCTCTTTTTAATTCAGCCAGGATCCTGCCTGCTTTTTTCCTTGCTCCCAGCTGTAAATGATGGCTCACCCTCATCTGGTTTTAACCTCTTCATTTTGTTGTCACCCATTCTCAGAGACTGAAATTTGAAATAGCAGAGGTGATGACGGAAATCGATAATCTGACTTGTGTAGAAGAAAGGTAAGTCAGCTCTGCATATTTGTTTCTTCTGATCTTCCAGCCTGGCAGACCTTAATGAAATTAGGTCAGAGTTAATGGAAACATTTTCCAAAGAATCAATTATCTCTTAGTTTTTTTAGCAATCTTGATGGCGATTGCTAATTCCATTCAGTGTAAGCAGGACAGCAAAAATGATTTTACCAGGACAAACAGTAATTTTTATTTTTTTTCTTTTCATTTTAATTGTTCCCCATTTAATAGCAAAACAACACAGCGAAATAAACAGATTGCTATGGGAAGGAAGAAATTCAACATGGATCCCAAAAAGGTACTTCCTTCACTTTTGTTTAAAGAACGTTTTTTATGGTCATTGATCATATCTGCGAGCAGCGGAAATGTCTGCGTAATGTGGCAGACAGATGCCATGAAACTGAGCACCTCTGATGGATGGGCCACTTATACAGCATCTCGGCTGGCGTGAACTCTTAATGACCTAGGATGGGTAATGCAGCCTTCCCTTTCTGTTGAGTGAATTATGTCACAGCCATATGTTTCTTACGTCGCGTATGTGACACGCCCAAGCCAAAAATAAATATTTTATTTCCCTTTTTGTTTCTGTACTTTACTAGGGGATTCAGTTTCTTATAGAAAATGACCTGCTACAGAACACCCCTGAAGATATTTCACAGTTTCTTTATAAAGGTGAAGGACTGAATAAAACTGTCATTGGAGATTATCTAGGAGAAAGGTAATTTGGGGAAAAAATGTTCTATTGTAAGAAATAATTAGTTGTTGCAAAATATAAGGCTATAGAGTACTTCTTGTTGAATATATTGCACACGGATAAATGTATGAATAAGATTTCTTGTAGAGGACCAGTGCTGCTGCCCTGATTCAGTTTGCTACAGTTGTCAAGAAGCGTTTTCTTTTTCAGAACCGTTCTTCAAATGTGTTTCTCCTTAAGATTTGGTGAGCCTCACCCTTGGCTCCATTGTCACTCTGAGAAGCAAAGTGGGAATCCAGGGTTTGAGTTCCCTTTCCAGCTCCTGTTTTACAGTTAAATGCCTGACATCAGAGGGAGCTGGAAGAGAGATGCAAAATTACAGGCAGCACAGCGATAGGTACAGACCTTACGAGCAGCTCAATTTTTCTACAGTTTTTACAAGCAACTTGTAAATTTACAGGATCTTGCTGGTCCTTTTAACTGAGTGCTGATAGGCACTATGAAGTTTAGCATCTGAGATCATTGGGCTCTTAACTCTTCAAAGATGTGAGTTTTTACAGGGCAGCAGCGTGACTTTCTTACTGACTGTAGTGCTTCAGGTCCTCTTATGCAGCTGATAATTAAATGTCCTGCAGCTGTCTTCCAGAGTCAAACAAAACCCTGTGAGAAGATGATTTTGGGCTTTGTAATTTGTAAATTATTTGATGCCTTAATATGCCTAAGATACTGTTCTTGATAGCTTTCTAGTTGTTTGGTTTCATATTACAACTTTAAACATATAGAAGGCAATGCCCATAGTCCTTTCCATGGGTAAAAAAGCATTTGACTATAGTCCAACCTGTCTGTGGGTAAAAGTATGGCACTGTGTGTGCAGATTCTGGGGCTGGAGAGAGGAACATCCATAGACTTGATTATTCCAACTTAGGTATGGTGATTTGTACTGAGAAAACAGGGCACTAATCAAAGCAAAAGTTCCATTGTTAAAAAAAAAAAAAAATACCTGCGGAGTTTGCAGTTCAGCAGCCAGTGTTGAGTATTTCCCGCATATTGCAAAGGTGAAGTGTAATAGCCTTAAAATAGCTGAAATTCTGTAATGGCCGACCATCTTCTCTCATCTTATGTGTAAGGGACTGTAGCAGTTTGTGGTAGGATTTACTTTTCATATTCTGTTTGCATTTCTTCCATAGAGATGATTTTAATATTAAAGTCCTTCAAGCTTTTGTTGAGCTCCATGAATTTGCTGATTTAAACCTTGTACAGGCCTTAAGGTGAGCACATTCTGTTTCTACTAGAAAGTTTTCATTAGAATACATTCATTTTAAATAAGATGCTTTCAAATTGACCAGTGACAAAAGAAAGGGAATAGGTACCTGATCAGAATAGTTTCTTCTCACTATTTGCAAATTTCATTTAGATGTCTGCTAACTTAAATTTAATGATTGGGTGCATGAAACAATTAAAACAGATTTAATTTGATCTGGAGCTGTTGATTTTCGGCAGAGCTATGTGAATTCTGTATAAGAATGAATGACTTCTACATTTGTCTCTTCAGACAGTTCTTATGGAGTTTCAGGCTTCCAGGAGAGGCTCAAAAAATTGACCGAATGATGGAAGCTTTTGCCTCGCGCTATTGTCTTTGTAACCCTGGAGTCTTCCAGTCCACAGGTTAGTTAGTCATGGTTAGGAATTGCTTAATAGTGTGGGTTTGCATGAGTTTGGGGTTTGGTTTTGTTTTGGGGTGAGGTTTTCATTATAAAGAAACAAATTCTTAAAACCTGCAGGATTTACAAGAAATCTGTATGTGTTCCATCATTCCTTGTTTAGCAGTTTATTTACTGAATGACTGCATTTTTCCTTCGGAAATCTCACCATGACTAAATAACAATATGTCTGGAACTTTTTATCTTGCAAACAAAACCACTGTGTATAATAATAAATAAAAAAAGCAACAAAAAACTGAGAACCATTGATGTGTGCATCCGTTAGCTGTTTCTCTGTCTCTTTCTGACTCAGATCTTTATTTCAAGCTGATATGTTATAAACATGAAGATTTTATCCATATTGGTAGGTTTATCATACAGCACGCAGAACCCGTGAGGCAGAAAACAGTTGCATTGTATGTTGCATAATACCTATAATTTTGACTTCAGATAAAACATGATATCTTGCCGATAGGTTTCATCCCTCACAAAGTAGCACTTCCCACAAATTCAGTAATGTTGGGGAGTCATTCCCTATGACAGCAGACTGCAAGTTATAAATGTCCTCTGCTGAACTCGAGATAATCTGAAAGACAGCTTTTGGAAAATGGAATTTAAAAATTCCTTAAAACCATGATGGAAAAAAAAATACGAAGCAGATTTTCAAAAAGTTTAAGTGCCTAACTTTGGGAATTAAGCTTCTAAGTTAGCTCTTTTGACTATTACCTGGGCTGAATGCTTAAATTTATCTCCTATTTTCAGTAGGCTCCTAAAGTTAGGATTGAAAAGTCAGTGGCTACAGGGGCAGAGGTTAAAAAGAGGTCAATGTGATCAAGTGTGCACAGCTTTACCTGCAGTTGTGTGCATGGATTTTGTGCATAAATTTAACTACCAATGCAGCAGAGAGCTTAGCGTACAAAAAAAATATGCCTGCAACGATGTAGATACAGGCTAGCGCCCTCCTATCTGAATCCACTGGTAATGAAGAGAAGTGCACAGACTTAACTTGTGTTCTCTTTACGCTGGAAATTTAAAGCTTCCAGTGCCGGTATTCATGTATGGAGCTGGACTTTGAATGTTCTGCCGTGCTGCAAAAGCTACATGTGAAATCCTGGTTTTTAATCGCCTGATCTGATCGTTCTCCTTATCCAGCACTTTTACTTGTGGGCAAAAAGGGCAGCTGTCCCGGGCCCTGCATAGCAAGAGGCCCATTGCCTTAGTACACAGGGCTCTGCATTTCAGAATTTGGTGCCCATAGGCAGAGTGCCATGGCGGTGCCCCTTTGAAGCTGTACCAGCATAAGGCTTTAAAGTAAGATGGAGACTACTCCTTGGCCTGGATATTTGGTGCCTTTAAAATCGGGTGCCCTGAGCAGTTGCCTAAGCCTAAATCTTGGCCTACCAGTCCCGCAGTCTTGGGCAGCAGAGAAACAGCCCTTTGTTTCCTTTTTCAGACTTTCCTTCCTCGGCGGCATGTAGGGAAAGTGGGGGAGAGTTGTGAGTCTGGAGCAGGCCCAGCTTAGCAATTGAGGCGCTCTATCCCCTAATCCAGCCCCTCCTCTCCTGTTCAGAGTCTAGAAGAGAGACTGCAGAGCAAAGAGCAGCCACTCTGCTCTCTAATCCAGCCTCTCTTCTTCTCCTTTCCCCTCCCATCTGCAGGAGAGGGGGGGGGGGGGTGAAGGTGGGGTGGACAACAGAGCAAAGATAATTCAGTTTGTGTCTATGTATTTCCAATTTGTGGTCATGTATTCTGTATTTGAGGGTCTGAATGCTAGCATATACATTGTGTAGAGATCTGGAGAAGTCTGGCTTGTTTTTGTTTTCCTAGTAGGAGGTATATTGATGTTCTAGGGCCAGGTGAAATATATTTGCAGTGTTTCCTTTTCATACAGGGTTGTTGCTGTTTAAGTTCTGAGACTTTTTGTGTTTTGGTATGGGAGGTTTGCTGTATAGGTTGCAGAGCTTTATGTTCTGAAAATATTGGTAATGGAGGGAGTCTGTATCATTGTGCTGAAGTGACAACAGAATCTGAATTCTTTCTATAGTGAGTAGTAAGGAGAAGCATCCTAATTTTGCTCATTTAGCCAGTTCAGAGATTGCAGTATGCAATGCAGTACGTATTTCTAGTTTTTTGTTTGTTTGGTTTTTTTTTGTCTAACCTCAAAAATCACAAATGACATTGATTACTTACGATGTGATTTCTGAAACACGTTTGTATTGTGTGTGTATATATGAAACAAAATTAAATATGTAAAAGTATGATGAGAACAACTCAAAATCAATGTCAGTAAATATTTCTTCATGGAAGAGGATGGTGGATGCCTGGAATGCCCTTCCGGAGAAGGTGGAGAATTCAAAGGGGCATGGGATAAACACTGTGGATCCTTAAAGGCTAGAGGCTAGAAATGAGGAAAAGAGTGCATGGGGGTAACTTGCTGGTGTGGCGGTTACTACCCTTTAACCATTAAGCCTTCATACTGTTAATACAACTCCATCATTGCTCTCTTCTTCAACGGCAGGGGGAAAAGGGGAATTAGACTCAGACAGCATCCAACAAGGGCCCTGACTTTTACGGTCTGAGAAACTGATAAGTAGGGGGGTGACCTATACAGTGTGGCAGATACTACCATAAGCTTGCTGGGCAGATTGGACGGACCGTTTGGTCCTTTTCTGATGTCATTTCTATGTTTCTGTATATATGTTTTTAGAGAATTGTTCTGGGAGGGATGGTGGCAATGCCGTGATTGTTGAATTTAATTATCAAAATCTCAGGGGGGGGGGGCTCCTTTTGGGCCTGAAAGTAGATTTGGCTGGGGGGGATCCAAGGCTGAAGGTTCACTTAAGAGTGCCTAATACCCTTTCACCAACTTGGAACATAGCACAAGGCCCTTAACATTGTGCTTGCATCGGCCCCATGCAAGCTGGAAGGGAGAAAATGCCTTACATCATTATGCGGTCAGAAAGAAAGGTCTGCCCTTCCAGGCCAGAAGAAGGTAGAGGTGTGCTTGCATTGACTCGCATAGGCCAGGAGGAGGCAGCGGCATGCGACTGCCCTCCAAACAGTTGGTGTAGAGGAGGAAAGCTGTAGTAGTGGGCTGGAGATCTTTAGGGTCGGGGAGGAAATTGAGTATGGCCATCACTATGGGGAAAAAAAATAAAAGGGCGCCCATCCACAAGTTTGTGCATGGCCTCTTAAGAGGTTAAAGCAGTCCAGTCCTTACGAATAGCGCGTGTAACATTTTGCTAACAGGATTTATTTTCTAGCAGCAATAAAGTCAGTGGCTGCTTCTATTAATTTTTTTTTTTTTTCTCCATTTGAACACACCTTGTAAAGTTGTTTTGGAGTTTATTGTGGTACACTAGTAATGGTTCTCAATTTTTTTTCTTCTTTTAAGACACCTGCTATGTTCTGTCTTTTGCAATCATTATGCTCAATACCAGTTTGCACAACCCCAATGTAAGAGATAAACCGACAGTGGAGAGGTTTATATCTATGAATCGTGGCATTAATGATGGTGGGGATCTTCCAGAGGAATTGCTGAGGGTAAGTTGTAAAATAGACCTGACGCAGAGGTCGGTATTGTGGAACATTAATTTGTTTGTAGAGGGGGTAGACTGTAGAATAACATTAGAAAATATTTCTTCATGGAGAGGATGGTGACTGCATGAAATGGCCTCCCAGGGGGGGGGGGGGGGGGGGGAGGATGTAAAATCAGTAATAGAACTCAAGGAGGCAAAGGCAGGGAGAGATTTAGGTTTTTAGTGCCCCCTAGATACTGTTGGAGCTTTCTCCTCGCCCTCCCGCCAGACAACAGAGCGAAGAAGGTCCAAGCTACAGCCGCACCGTTTCCTGCAGTGGTTTGAGGGTAGATTATGCAGCAAGAATAAGAAACTTCTAAGGCACACTGGCAAACCTTTCCATCTTTATATTACATTTTAAAATAGAGAGGTCCGTACCGAGTAAGCCAGCGAGCAGGAAAGCTATCCAAGTAAAGCAACCCAGGTGACTTTAACCTGGTTTTCAGCAGAACTTACCTGGGTGAGAGTTATGCTGAATATGTGTGGATAACTTTCGGACATACAGTCTTTCCAACCGGCCACGAATATCGGCATTACCTGGACAAAGTGAAACCACATCCCATGAGCTCCCTCAGCACTGTCTCTTCTTACGTGGGTGAACTTTGTGCGGGATTGGAAAAAAATGCATGTACATCTTATCTTTAAATCTGTGCACGGCATTTTACCTTTAAAATTTCACCCACTCCAAAAGGTGCAAAAGTCTGCGGACACTCTGTACCCATGGCAGTATTGAGAGTGAAAGTGTGTGTGTGTGTGTATTTTTCCTTTTGAACATTATATATGGGGTACAAATTACCCCAGGATTTTGCACTTAGGTGGGAGTTTCAGAATTGCCTCCTGATCACCAAGCAGATTTCAGCAGCTGCATCTTTTATGTTTTCATTGAATATCTTTCGTTTATCTTTCAGAATTTGTATGAAAGCATTAAAAACGAGCCATTTAAAATTCCAGAAGATGACGGGAATGACTTAACACACACGTTCTTTAATCCTGACAGAGAAGGCTGGCTGTTAAAACTAGGTCAGTAAGATAATGACTTTCTGAATGCCGTGCATTGTTGTGCATTGCTCAGCGATTATCGAGTATATACCCTTCTTTAGTGCCTTGTACTACCTTTTGTTTTAACTTCCATAAATTTTATCATTTAAATAAAAACTCTGAGCAGCTAAACACAAATTATACTGGTGGCACACATTCATTAAAATGAAGGTATCAAAAGCATAGTGCTAATATTTCTACAGTAAATGAAAATTAGGGTACTTTAACCTATTCATTCTATATTTTTGCTTCCCACAGAGTTGCTTGAAGTAGGATAATATACCTGTAATGGACTTACTGTGGATTTATTATTAATGTAATCTTATTTAGAAACATGTATAACATCTTTAAAGCAGTCATTATTAATACAATGTCTAATGCTTGTTTGACATCCCAGAATTTGCAAATCTGAATGATTTCTTAAAAGAATCTTGAATGCTAATGTCTTCCTGACTAAGGAAAAAAAATAATCTTGCATTTGAGAGATGAGCAACAAAGCCAGAAATCAGTTTTAACTTATACAGTCTGTTACAGATAAGTAATATTAATGACTTTGCATGAGCCCGTTGCAGAACGCTGTGAGAGGTTCAGCTCAGTTTTCTGCACAAGAAGTAATACATTTATCTTGCAAGGGGAAATTTTTTCTGTGTGTCTTTATTTTTCCACATTATTTGTGAGTTTTGATTGGTTTGGTTTTGGCTATGATTTTAATGAGTGGTTTAAATGTACCTTCTTGTTTTCCTTATGGCCTATGACCTATCACCTTTCTGTTCTGTGACTGGCTGTCTCTGCTTATTCTGCGTTAGGAGGTATGTACCTAATGACTTCCAGCCTCCATCTTGTTCAGTTGGTCATTTTTTTTTTCTTTTCCCTCCTCTTCCAGTTCTATTTGTATATACAGTTGTCCTGTAGTGCTGATCCTTTCACTTGATTTCCCTTTAAAAAATTTTAGTTACAAGATTTTGGGATTCTTCTGCCAAAGCGAGCAGCTGCAAGAGTATATTAGTCAGCCGTGTGTGGGTCCTGGAGAAAATGGGACAGTTTGTGGTCTGTGCCGCCTTTTCTAGGGCCGGCATAAGAACGAGACAGAGATGGTGGTGCACACAAGCTTTTGAGACCACAGAAATCCAGCGGCCCCTCATTTGCTCGTGTGCACTTTTGAAATAATCCCCACGTGTGTAGGCTCAGATATCCTTTTTTTTTTTTTTTTTTTTTCTTATGCCATTGTGCACCCAGCACTGGGTTCACTTTGTCATGGCACTCCATCACCTTCCCTGCACCGTCCCCTCGCTGGCATCTTCATTTTCCCGTCCCTCACCCCATCCCTCCCTGACATTATGATCGTTCTCTCCCCCCTCGGGGTCTTCTCCATCCGTTGAGCAGTGCTCTTTACCTTCTGCTGCTGCCTCCGCTCCCTCAGCTTCCTGCTGAACATGGACCTGCGAGGGTCCTACTTCAGGGAGGGGGCAGTAGCAGCAGTTACCCTGTGCCTATGACAAGTTTCAAATGGAAAGTAAATGTCTGTGTTTGCTTTGACAATCAGTGGAAAATCCACAGTAAAAAAAAAAAAAAAAAGTACCTGTGATATTTGTTCCAATGTGAACAGTTTGAAAATTGTCCTCTTAATGTTTTATAAACAGGAACTCCCCTGCATTCACTTCAGTTATAAAAGCATTTTTTGCTTTTTTTCTTAAAGCCATTAAAAAAATGACCTTTTATCATTGAGGTAAATCCTACTTTTCCTGATTTTCTTTTCAGAGGTTAGTTTTTGGGGATCAGTAGACGACATGGATTTGTCAGTTGGGACGCCCTCTTGTTTCTCATTGTAATATTTTTATACAAGGGTTTTCTGGATGTGAGTTTTTTGCTGAAGCTGAATAGCAGGCATCAGTTCGGGAGGAGACTGTTTTTAGTAGATGTAGGGAAAACATCCGAGAAAAGCTGTTCATGTCAGCGCTTGTTTTCTTAATAGATTGGTTTGCCTTTTCTAAAAACAAATTATAAATAATCGCAGAAGATTTGATTGATAATGGAAAAGGACTTTATTGGTTTTTAGATAGATGTCATGGCCATGAAGGTAATAAAGGGTTGATCTGTTGGCCCGATGGGGGAAGCATTCTATGCACCATGCTGAAGATCCGGCTTTGATTTTCCCAGACCAGACTCTTCCACCTTGGGTCAGTATGGATTGCCGATTTATGCAGAGGCAGCAATCAGAGCCCCCCCCAGAAGAGGAATCATCTTAGACATCATAAAACACCATGATCCATTGGCCGACCCAATGGCACACCTGTACTTGGTATCAAAGGGCACTGTACTCCGTGTTCCTGGAGGGTTGTAGTGCTAGGTTAGTTGAAAGAAGTTAGTTATTTAAAAAAAAAAAAAAAAAAAAAAGAGGGAAGCCCACCTGGCAGAGTTTAAAGATGTTAGAGCTTTGATGTGAGACTTGTCGCCATTATAAAGAGTAGTGAGTTGGTTTAAGCAGATTCTGAGCTTGGAGGCCCAGGAGTCTGAGAAGGCTAGCTAGCCAAGAAAAGATAATGTGCTATTAGTAGCATGCATCAAAAATACAGCAATTCTTTTTGTGATAACTGACTGCAGTATAATACAGAGGAAACTGAATTATGCATAGGAGGGTTTGTAGGAGGTACAAAGTGTGACATTGCAGCTCTGCTGCACCTGCAGAGTCCTCTGTTACTTATCCTGAAATGCCGCACCCCTTCATTCCCTAAGTGCACACATGCTGAACTCCAGAATAAAGAGTGTTTAACATCTAGTTCTTAATTAGTTTTATAAGAAGTTTGTGATTTAGCTTGAAGACATTTCTAGGCAGGATTATAAAGGGGCTAAGAATCATTACTTTTTGGGTGGTATTTTCCTGAGCTAAAGGTCATAGATTTGTATTGAAGAGCTTTACAAGCGGGCGTTAGCGTTGTGGCTGCACAAGAGAGGATGCGGGGGTGCTGATGTATTTTTTCCTCAAGGACAGGAATAGAGGAACATGGGAAGTTAACACCTGATGATGGAAGCAGGAAACAGCCTGTGATCGAAAGCTGCCCAAGCCTGATGGGGCACCAAGACAGTTTTTTTTTTTTGTAAATTATTCTGTTGCCCTCCTAGTTTCCTAATAACTATTTTTTTTTAATTAAGCTTCTGTATTTATGGATCCCTGATATATTGAAATGAGCTATGACTTGGTTCAGAGATGTAAGTTAATTTTCTGCAGCAGAGGCATAAAGGGGATTGCCTTTGTAACTATCTTCATACTTTTGTGGGTGATGGGCAGTCATTGCTGCAGAAGTTCCCTAAACCTCTCTGCTTGTATGTTGTTGCTGTACAGAATTCAGGTATACATTTTGAAAACTGATGTAAATGCATTCACAGCTTAAGAAAAATGCCAGTGATCTGGATAGTAATCTATCTTTATTTTAAATTATGTTTCTGGTTATTTTGCAATGTTCCCTTGCCACTCTGCAAGTGCCATCTGGTCTCACAAGAGGGTCCAATTGGAGGACAGTTATTTTGCTTATCCCATGAGGGCTGTTAACGTTCAGTAAAGAGAAAAGAATTGTTTTAAATGTTGTTGCTATATAATAGCACTAGATATGTATTATACATGAAAAAAAAATAGCCCTTGATTTTGAAGAACTGCTTGCAGCATTCTGCAAACTTGACTCCTTTAATCTTGGCATGTGATGGCTCAGCGCCTGCTTGTCATTTCTGCTGGCTTTTTTTGCTGAACAGGAAATTGCCGGTTTCCCAAGTAAAATAGATAAGGATGGTTGAATTAGCACTAGCTTGAAACTTGTGAGCAGTAGCTCCAGTTATCAAGGCTTCAACCCTGGTTACTGTCCATTCTTGCAGCTCTCCATAGGCGTTCATAAATCAGAGTAAAATCGGCAAGGTTTAGACGTTGGATTTAATGAGTTGCTTTTCCGAACCGTGGTCAGGGTGAGCTACAATTCAGGTACAGTAGGGATGTGTCTGCCCCAGAGAGGGTTCACTATCTAAGTTGCTACCTGAGGCCAGATGTAGTAAATGTTTTCCCCATAGATACAAAATAGGTACCAACCCTGGTTAGCTCTCTTGCTGTTAATTTGGAAGCAATCTTTATTAAATTGCTAAACATTCGCGGTAATGCCGGAGGAAGTTTTTATTCAAGCAGTAATATTAAACAATATTGTCAGACACTGGAGGATCTAGATAATGTCTGCTGTAATTTATGGGACATTGAGCTGTTGTGCTCACATCTGCTCCAGATTTTGAAGATCAGGGCTTTGTTTTCCGAGGAAAAGTTGAAGTAGTTGTAGGTCTGGGAAGAGGCCATTGGACCCATCAGGTCTACTCGCTCTAGTCTCATCTTGCTTGCTATGCCTGCATTCCATCTTGCTCCGTGCTAAGTTCCCGTCACTCATCCTGCTCTCTGAGCTCATTATGGCTGCTTTTCACACTGGCCTTTCTGGATAGCTTGCGCTTAGTGTGTGTGTGTGTCTCTTGCTCACTCATTGCCAAGATTTTTGTACATACTAAATAAGGATTTTTCAAAAGTAGTGCTGCTGTTTAAACCTTATCGGCTGAAATGGGAGTGTTTTTATACTCTGTATTGCTAATAATTATTTTTCATTGCAGATAATGTTGGTAATATTAGTGCTTGCAATTGAATAGCAATGTAGACTTCTCATGCAGTGCAATTTTAGGTAATTTAAAACCAATTCTGAAACATCTCACAAATAGAATTAAATTAAAATTGCTTTAAAGTGAGCCGTACTACATGCTAATTTTAACATGCAAGAATAAGCTAAGGAGATAGATGGCAAAGAAATATAGCAAAACACAAAAAAAAAAAAAAGAAACTGTCAGCAGTTTGAAATTTGGTTCTATTTTTAGAAAAATGAGAGATGTCACATACTTGGAGTAGGAAATAGAAACAGTATGGGATTTTTGGGGAGCTTTGTCTTGTTTCTTTGGGCTATAGTTTTAATTAGATTAAGCCTATACTGGGGCTCTGGTGCCATGAGCCTTCATTTGCAGCTGCCTGGGGGTTTCCCTTGCTATTTTAAACATTTGTTCTTGTATCCTAAACACTGCAGTAATACTGCTTGGCCAGGCATCGTAGGCTATATGGCTACCTCCAGGACCCAATATGTGTGCAGCCTGAGTCTAAGTGGTAGGTGTTGCTCTTGAGGAATGGAAGCACAAGAGCAGGAGTAAATTGCCAGGACAAAAAAAACCAAAACTATCGTTCTTTGCAAGTACGATAACTTTGTGATGTGATATATGTCTGAGAAGCCAATTGGAGATAATACCTAGCAGACATATGAGGTATGTACACTGGATTTAGACCTCAAATTCAATTTTGGGCATATCAGATGATAGCTGTTAGTCCAGAGAATGACAGCAAAAAGCTAATAGTTTGCTTTCCTTTTCTTCTGGTTGGTGCATCCATGCCTGATGCTGTCCTACTCCTACCATGCTGCTTTACTCAGAATGTATAATAGAATTATGGAAATGTAATTCCTATGTCTTCAGGGCATGGAAGCATAGATTATGACGCCAGATACAGACCTCAAGGCACATCTGGTCTGTCTAATTTCCTTTCCTGTTACAGTACTGCAGACCTTACTTGATCTCTGGCTTTGCCTTCGCTTCCTCGCAAAGACAGATCCTCTGCTTTTTCCAATATTTTCTTTTCTGTGACTGGTTTTTGCCTGCACCATCCTCCCACCTTTCTATGAAGAAAATTCCTTATGTTGTTCCTCAGTCTGCTTTCTTTGAACCTCATGGCCCCTCTCTTTCCCTGGAAAAGTGCTGTATCTTAGAAGTATTTGAATATTTCTCTTCATATTCCTCCTTTCTTTTAAGGTATACATATATAGGTCCCTGTGGCTCACTTCATGGGCTTATGGTGCAGACTTGGTGCTATTTTGGTAGTCCCTCTTTTCTGGACTGCCTCTGCTTCCATCTGCATCGTTTTGGAGATGTGGCCTTCAGAATTGGATGCAGTACTTCAGATGAGAATCTCGTCAATGATTTGTACAGAGCCATTATCACGGTTCTACCTAGGGCCTCCTGTGATGGGGCAAGGATTGCAAAATCCAGTCCTTGTGGCATCTTGGGAACTAGGCTGGAGGTGAATGGTCATAACCTCCTGCCTCTCCTCCATCCAGCCAGCCCATAACTCTTCTAGCTGCCATGTTCTGAACTACCTTTCGGGCAGATGCTATGGGCTCACTAGTTCTCCCCTCCTGGGGTCTCTGCCTGAGTTTGACTTCTTCCAGCATTTTCCTTTGCCATCATCTCCTCTGGTTTGCACTTCCAATTCCTGGCATTCTTCTCCCCACGCCTCCTGAGAGCCAACGGGGTGGTGGAACTTCAGTCCCTCTCACGCCCAAAACTTCACCCAGTGTTCTCCGTCCTTCTTCTGATTTAATGGCCCTGGACTTTGTCATCTCTCTCCTTTCTTTCTTCTCAAGCACTCGAGGTTATGAGTTGGGTGGATTGAGCTGCATAAATTACAATGAGACAACTGAATTAAGTAAAAAAACAAAAACCAAAAAACTATTTTTAGAAAAATAATTAAATTGAAGTAATAAATAAAATTAGGATTATGTTAAAAATTTGTGGAGGTTAAATGGAAAAGGTAAATGAGGTTAACCAGAGTGCTTTTGCTTTGATACAGGTTGAAGCACATTGCAGGCAAAAGCCTGTGGCTTAATAATTGAAGCACATTTGAAATCTAATACCATTTCCAAAGATGTATTTTATAAGACTTATTGGACACCTCTTTCTGTAATTTGGTATTTGTTGAGGTGGAGTGCTTGTTTGAGCAACATAAAAGAAACACATCCAATACATGATGTATACAGATTAGCTACTAAATTACAAACAATACATACAAGTACAAATTTTCATGCCTTTCTTATATTCACTCATTTATTTTCAACAGTTTTCCTCAGTGGCTTCATTCTTTTTTCTGTTATCGTCATATTTTCTTTTTCATTGTTTTTCTCTTATCACTTTTTCATCTGACCTTTCAGATTTTTTTTTTAAACTTTTTTTGACAGGCACAAACTTGCATGGTCCAAGCTTCATCATAGATGCACACACAACTCGCTGAGCTGACTCAGTGTCAGACACATGGAAACACACACATGCTCAGTGTTAAAAACAAAACAAAAACCCAAACAAACAAACCCCAACTCAAACTGTGCTCTCACCACCACACAGCTGCAAGAACATTTACACTGCTTCATTTACAAAGATGCACGCCATCTCTCTTACAGCAAACCTCAGTGTCTCTCTCACACACATACAGTTGGTCATCTCTCAAATAGAAACCGGTCTTTCTCACAGGACAAGCAGGATGGTGGTCCTCACATGTAGGTGACATCACAGGATGGAGCCCAATCACGGAACACGTCTGTCAAAGTTTCCAGAACTTTGACTGGCCCCTACTGGGCATGCCCAGCATGGCACTAACTCTGCAGCCAGCAGGGGGTCCCCCTTCAGTCTTCTTTTTTCCGCGCAGCAGTAGCCACGTGGTTAAGGAGCTCTGCAGAGATTCCTGACAGGAATTTTCCTCACGGAATTACTAAAATCTAATTTACCCCACAGGGGTCCCTCCAACTTTTTCAAGCCGCGGTACTCCAGTAAGTTTTTTACCCGTTTTCTGTCTATTATCGTCTAGTTTGGCCCTCGCAGCCTACTGGCCGTCGACCTTACCATGGCTCAATTTTTTCATGGCCATGGCGGGGTTCCGCCGGTGCCCGGACGGTAATCGCACCATGTCCATCACAGATCCTCAAAGTCTGTGTAATGTGTCTCGGATGTGAGCACGATGTCCTAACCTGTACCAAATGTGCCCTTATGACACCAAAAGGTCGCAAGGCTAGAATGGCGAAGATGGAACTTCTCCTCCGTGCTCAAACCCCAACACAGTCTATTGCATCGACGTCATCAGAACCGGCACAGTCAACTTCGCGCCAGCATCGACCTCCGGCCGGTGACCATCCGGCATCGACGACTTCTTGGCCTTTGACACCCTCTACAACTTCTCGGCCTTTGACACCCTCTACTTCCCCTCAGGACCGAGGGGATCGTAGAGATAAACACTGGCAACGAAAGTCTCGGATCATCGAGGGAGCAAAATCATCTACCTCACCACTATCGAAGCAGCCCCGTCCAGAAAAGGCACGGACCTTTTCGGCGACCGGGTCACTGAGGCAACCCTCACCCGACAGGGTATCGGGAGCCGCGACTCCGCCTTTAATGATGGTCCCTCCGGCTATGCCTCTGCCTCCTTCTTGTGTTCTGGAGTCGGAGCTGCTTGCTCGAGGTCTCCGAGAAGAACTGGACCGGATGGTTCAGGAGGCCATCGACAAGGCGATGCATCGACTCCAGGTTCCTCCGACACCGGTACCGATTGCGGAACCGTCCACTGACTAGATTCCAGCAGCGTTGGCACCGCTGCTCTCGAGGATGGAAGCGCTTATGGCCGCTTTTCCACCGATGAACTCCGGGTCACCGATGGCTCCGGTACCCTCCTCGCTTGCCTCCTCATCGGGAGGAGAAACACCGTTCCGCATCCCTCCATCGGGAGTTCTGCCTCAGCCGTCTATGTAGATACGTCCGGTGCCACCCATCCATCTATCGGTGCAGATGCGTCCATCGGCACCACCGAGCCATCCATCGATGCCCTCATCGGTGCCTCCTGTTATTCCTTAGAGTCCTTCAGAGTCTAGACCAGGACCTTCAGGAATCCCACCACCCCATTCTCTAGTTCCTAGAGGAGCAGGTGCTGATCCCTACGACACCTGGACTGATGATTCTTCACCAGACACCGATGATTTGCCTTCACTACCTTCACCTACTGAAAGCAGAAAGTGTTCTCCTCCAGAGGACCTTTCCTTTATAAATTTTGTGAAGGAGATGTCTGAATTGGTTCCCTTCCAATTACAGACTGAACAAGATGACAGGCATAAAATGATGGAGCTGTTACATTTCCTGGATGCTCCCAAGGAAATACCTCCATCCCTATCCACCAGATTCTTCTGGATCTCCTCAAAGAACTGGGAACATCCTGGCTCTGTGGCTCCAGTCCACAGGAAAGCTGACACCACCTATCTCGTTCAGTCAGCTCCAGGCTTTCGCAAACCTCAATTGGATCTCCAATCTGTGGTGGTCGAATCTGCCCAGAAAAGAGCAAGGAGATCAAAACCTCACACTTCCTTTCCCCCAGGCAAGGAACAGAAATTTCTAGATGCCATTGGTTGCTGTTTGGCTCTCTCCTCCCAATGAATGGTGGCTCCTCCATCTCACCCATCATGTGCTTTTCCCATATTCTTCCTCTGTCCCTTTTTTCTTCCCATCCCCCTGCGTCCACCTCCTCTTTTACCTCCTCTCATGGCCTGTTTCACTTCTCTGGGTGTAATATCTTCAGCTGGGTTTGTTTTGTTCATTCCTCGCTCAGAAGCTCCAGGTCATGTTGGATGTGACCTCAGTCTCTCAGACTTACTGCTAATGCTTTTAATACTTGCATTGTGTCAGAGAGCTGCGTTCTGCAGTTTGTGGTGCAATATGTATGGGCAATATATCCAGATGCACTTCAACGTTCTTTTTAATCAATCCAGTAGCACCCAATATAACTATTTCTGCATCTTTCTACCACATTTTCTTGGTCGCTGATTGCATCTCTTGGTACTTGATGTTCTTTTGTCTTTCCGTACATAGTACTCTGTACTGACACATTTTACTACTATGTCTTTTTACTATGTCTGGTTTTCTAGCATTGAGCTTTTTTTTATCGGTTGAAATAAGTGTCGCAGGCAGTCACAGCTTCATTCTCTGCAGTTCTGTCAGGATTATGATCCCAGTGTTTTTCTGGTACAGTGAAGTTAGTGTTTAAGCAATTTCCAGTGGATGAGTTGTGCCATTTTATTGTGGCTTTCTGTATACAAGCCTTCTGGCAGGACATTGCTAATGTTTTATGTATAACTATTTTCAGTTCTTTGCTACAAAATCAGCATTTGTCTGTTTCTATGGTGGCTGTGAGCCATTTTATTCATAGTCCACCGTCTGCTACAATTTTCAATCTCCTACCTTTTTTAGGTGTAAATTCACCTCTCCTTAGCCATTCCTGTGTCAGACTTTGATCTTTGTGTGGCTGTTGAAGCATCTCTGAGTTTCCTGCTGCATTTGTTCAGCTGCCATTTGTTTTTCCTTGTTTGCTGGACAAGCTCTTTGAAGAGCTTTTTTCTCTAGTTTTGCAAATTTCTGTTTCTTTCTCCATTTGTGCTGTTGATTCTTAGTCATTCCTTCTGTTCACAATTTGTCCATGTTTAAGGGTGAAGGCAGGTTGTGATTCTCTGCTGTGTAGCTCAGTTAAAAAAGCTCTGATTTGTATGTCACCCTTGGCTTCTATAGGACTTGCTTCTCATGGTGCCTGCAGCCTTCAGCTGGCACTGTGTGAGTTGCAAATGCTCTGCAGCTCAAGATTTTTAAAACTGAAGCTACAGGACAGAGTAGAGAGCTGTGCTTAAATGCTCTTATTTTGTGGGAGTCTGGCCTCACACTCTCGCTCGCTCTCGCACTCTCTCGCTCGCACTCTTTCCCTGTCCTACCTTCTTGTGGGATACGGACTCCTCTTTCCATTGAAAGAATAGCTGGCAGACTAATTTGCAGCCTATTGGGGGTGGGAGAGGAGTGGCTGCCCCATGAGCCACATGAAACTCCTATGGGGGCAATCATTGACCTTTCTGGCCTTAGTTCATAACGTATTCTCTTCCCTGTGCATCATTCTCCTAGCTGTGGATCATAAACCAGCTTACTGCTGAGAACTTTTGAAAAATAATTTTGAGACTTCTTTCAAGAAAGGGAGGCTTCATAGGGCTCCCATATGCTCCCCCTTCTAAAGGAAAAAGGAGGGCTGTATAGAGATCTATACTCTAACATGTAATACTTTAATACTGTAAGACTTGAAAATTATACACAGGATGCACATTTTAAGTATAGAAATATCATGCTATAACTTGAACAATATACTGTCTCATTAGAAGAGAATAAAAGCCAAACACCCATTTGGCCATACAACAGACAGTCCCATTAATTTTAGACTGCTTATTGTGGTTTCTATCTTGAGCAATTAAACAGAAAAGCTTTCATCAGTTTGAGTAAAGGGGAGCTAAAGGTCAGAATAACAGAAGATTGTTTTAAGATGCTGAATCCTATGGAAGAGGAAATATTACTCTAATTTTCTGTAACAAGATGAACTTGTAATGAGATCAAGTTCATGCTAGAATGATATGTCTAAAAATATCTCTTAGGACAGTGATGTAACTTGTTTCATGATGAAGGTAGATTATTATTTTTTTAAAGATTCTAAGACATTTCTAAGCATGTGCTAATGCTTTTCAGATAACAGATGACCAGCATGCTGAGATAGTAACAGTAACACAGGGCCTCAAGGGAGCATATGGTCGATCTAGTACAAATGTTTAGTTTGCGTGAGAGCTTGAATCGGTGATGATATCTGGTGTCCATTTGGCAGGCATTCCCATCAGTGCATCAATATTAATTCAATAAAACAAAATAACTTTAAACTCTGAGTTATAACTGTACGGGGGCTTACTATAAATGGATAACAGTTAATAGCAATTTCAGAACATTAAGACACCAAGCCAAATTTTCCTGAGGATGTTTTAAATATGGAACTGGCTGGTAATAGCCAAGATCTCTTTCCTTGGGGAAGGCACACAGATGGGATGTAAAGTGATGTTGCCAAGTTTTATTTCTAGCCATCTACAGCTGTGCATTGTATTGTATATGGTTGTGAAGCACAATGAGTCTCTGGAAGAAGAGCACTAGCAGTAAATTTGAGTGACTGAAGATCTCAGCTTTTTTTATATTGATTACTGCACTAAATATCATCTCTTCCGCTATCCATGTGATCATCATTCATGGAAGTCTCCTCCAACGCTCTGTAGATAATTTGCAAAGCATCATGGGAGTTAGACTGTTAGCTAAGAGGATCAACCTGTTCCAAGTCTCTCATTATATGAAATTTTTTTTTATGTCAAATGAAAGATCAGAATATTAAATGCTTGAGAACTCTACAGTGGAGAATGAGGCTTTGTTTTTATGGTTGGCACATGAAAGAAACATCCCCTTTCAGCAAGATAAGGTTTCATAAGAAAAAGTGTTTAAGAGCCATGATATTACTAAACTCTACTATGCTTGGTGTGGGTCTACAGTTTTGAAATACATGAATTAAACATAGATCAGAGTGGCTGTTGCAGAAAACATGTCATGTGACCACCTCTCCCATAAATAATGGGATTGCAAGTTCCAGTCGAAGGCTATCATAATTCTAATTCTGATGATCAATATGTATACACAATTTTTTTTTTATTCTTTTACAAATGGTGCATAAATGTATTTCTACTTGTCATAAAATATTAATTTGTGTTGATTCATGTACTTTAATTTGACCCACATTACACCATAATCAATTGGTGAGAACTGCTTGCATGATTCCTATAGCTAAATAATTTCATTGATATGTGAATATAGAAAAAGCCTTTAATCCTAGTCCTATCTTTATATTTGAAAAAGCATAAAAGTTTAATCTATCATTTTGAAAAATGTTACCATGCCAGAGCTAGAGTTCAATAATTTAAAATGTCATTTAATGGTAAATTAAAATCTATTTTGAAAGATGTTTTTTAAACAGTTATTATATTGTATATTTATGATTGTGTTATGTATTGCATTTTAATGTTTGTTTTATGTAATATGTAAACCATACTGAATTATGATGAGTTTGTGGAATATGCAAGTTTTAAATAAATGCATTTGTATTTTTAGGAGGACGAGTAAAAACATGGAAACGCAGGTGGTTCATTCTGACTGATAACTGCCTTTATTACTTTGAATACACAACTGTAAGTACTAAGGCACGATAAAGAATGGAATGTTGACTTTTTTTAAAGAATATTTCATCTGAAGTGTTTATTGCATAATCTTTTCTGTTTGTAGGACAAAGAACCTAGAGGAATAATTCCTTTGGAGAATCTCAGTATAAGGGAGGTTGAAGATCCTAGAAAGCCGGTAAACAGCTTTTTCCTTCTTTCTTCATTCTCTCATGCAGTAAAGCCTCAGTCATATACTGTATGTATATCTTTTAATTCTTAATCTATATTCTAAACTCCTATAGTGATACTTGTTGGACTAAACAAAGGTAAAAGCTATTAACAACTACCTACTTTTTGGTTAGCCACTTGGGCATGAAGGTTGTAGACTGTGTGTCATTTTTGATTGCAAAGTTGATTGTCCAGTCAAAAGCAAGTACGATATTAGAAATGAATTGACACTCTTAACATAGATCGTGACATCAACCCATAGATCTACCTAAACCAGTGTCCTGTCTGTATCAGAATCAAGCAGCAGGTACAAAAAGGAAGTGTATAAGAAACAAAGCAGTGCACAGTTATCGGTCTACAGTCATGACCATCCAGTTTCTAGCAGTCATGGTTTAGGGATACAGAAGCGACATCCCTAACTACTGTATTCATAATTGAAATGTTTGAATGCTAATGCCAGAAGTCTAAGAAGAAAGTTGGGAGGATTAGAGTGTATAGCAGTGAATGATGACAGACTTAATTGGCATCTAAGAGACATGGTGGAAAGAGGATAACCGATGGGATAGTGCTGTACCAGGGTACAAATTATATCACCATGACAGAGAGAAGCATCTAATTCTCAGTGGAGCGCAGGATTTAGTGAGAGAGGTAATGGTGGTGGGGCTGCTTGGTAATAGTGATCATAATATGATCAAATTTGAATTAATGACTGGAAGAGGGACAGTAAGTAAATCTACGGCTGTAGCACTATACTTTCAAAATGGAAACTTTTGATAAAATGAGAAAAATAGTTTAAAAATTGAAAGGCGCAGCTACAAAGGTAAAAGATATGCAACAAGTGTGGACATTGTTTAAAAAAACAATCCTAGAGGCGCAGTCCATATGTATTCCATGCATTAAGAAAGGTGGAAGGAAGGTCAAACGATTGCCAGCATGGCTAAAAAGTGAGGTGAAAGAGGCTATTTTAGCCAAAAGATCTTCATTAAAAAATTGGAAGAAAGATCCATCAGAAGAAAATAGGATTAAGCATAAGCATTGGCAAATTAAATGGAAGACACTGATTAGAGAGGCAAAAGAGACTTTGAAAAGAAGTTGGCCATAGAGGCAAAAACTAACAACTTTTTAAAATATATCTGAAGCAGAAAGCCTGCTACGGAGTCAGTTGGAACATTAGATGATCGAGGGGTTAAAGTGGCCCTTAGGGAAAATAAGGCCATCACAGAAAGATCAAACAATTTCTTTGCTTCAGTGTTTACTGAGGAGGATGTTGGGGAGATGCCCTTTCCGGAAACTGTTTTCAAGGGTGATGATTCAGATGAACTGAACCAAATTATGGTGACCTGGAAAATGTGGTAGGCCAAATTGATAAACTGAAGAATAGCAAATTACCTGGACTGGATGGCATATACCCCAGGGTTTTCAAAAGAACTAAAAAATTAAATTTCAGACCTATTTCAGTTAATTTGTAATCTATCATAAACATCATCCATTGGCCATCTTCCAATATTCAGGTACAATGTAAACCCTATAGTTAATAAGGGCTCCAGAGGTGATCCGGAAAGCTATAGACTGGTGAGCCTGACTTCAGTGCCAGGAAAAATCGTGGAAACTGTTATAAAGAATAAAATCACAAAACATTTAGATAGACATGGTTTGATAGGACACAGCCAGCATGGATTTACCCAAGGGAAGTCTTGTCTCACAAATCTCCTATATTTTTTTTGAAGGGGTGAATAAACATGCAAACAAAGGTGAACTGGTGTGAATGTGGTATATTTGGATTTTCAGAAGGCATTCGACAAAGTCCCACATGAGAGGCTTCTAAGAAAATAAAAGTCATGGGATAGGAGGCGATGTCCTTTTGTGGATTGCAAGTTGGTTTAAAGACAGGAAACGGAGGATTAAATGGTCTGTTATCACAGTGGAAAAAGATAGTGGAGTGTCTCGGGGATCTGTACTTGGCCTGTTAAACAGACCTGGCTATGTGAGCGTCTTCGTTCCTACTGGAACTTCTAATTATGACTGTACTCATAGCCTGCCAGACACTCAGCTGCCAATCTAATTCTATAATTGAAGCCTGCATCCATGCCCCAGTGTTCATCTTCTTCAAATTAGATACCTTCTAGTTTACCTATTTTCTTCTCGATCCCATCTCCTTCATGCCCTTTTCATATTTTCCTCAGGATATCTCACCAAACAATCCTAACTCAGGGGAATAAAGCTGCTACTCATGTCTTTCCTTATTCTTCCTATGGGCTCGACTCTCTTGCAAAGCCCTGCAGCTGAATACAGAGGGGTGGCTGTTCTTGGTATCAATCCCAGCTCACTCAGTGTATTCCCATGTGGTGCACTTGTGGTTCTAATCCTTACTGCTCTCACCATCCCCTCTATAGATTGCTTTTTGGCCAAAACACAGGAACAGTCATAGATCCAAGCTTTCACTGGTCCAGCATTTGTTGCTCGAGCTTAGCCTCCTGCTTTCAGTCAGTTCCTCTGCCACCACAAACCTGCTGAACTCTGGGCAGTAGTACCTGCTGGTACCAATTTGACTATCCCTATGGCTTGTAATGTCGTTAGATAAAAATTTTTGCTGTTTTTCACTTTTTTGTAACCTGAGGTCCTCTATTTATCCTATGCCTTCTTGAAGCCCGTTACTATTTTAGCTTCTACCAGCTGCTCATAAAAGGGTGGGTTTGCTGTGTTAGTTCACTTGACTATGTAAAAATATGCGTCAGCAAACAAATTCTAGGTCCTGCCTTATTAGACTAATTGTATGTTCGGAAACCATAAGGAACAATGAGTAGAAGGCACTCTTGCATAGACGCATTACATCCTTTTAATGGAGCAGTTAACTGTATAATTTCTGAATTAAGGTGGTATTTTGAATTCATTATTTGGCATATGTTCAGTGCCTTAGTGGATTGTGTACAGATGGTGGGAAATTGACACAATGGAATCTCTACTATTTTGACATTCCTCATTTTTATTTTTTTTTTTATGTGGATTAAACATGTCTATTGGTGCTGTTTATTGTGTAACTACTTGCTTGTTTCTTTGCAGAACTGCTTTGAGCTGTATAACCCTAGCCATAAAGGGCAGGTTATAAAAGCCTGTAAAACTGAAGCTGATGGCAGAGTGGTAGAAGGTAACCATGTTGTGTACCGAATATCTGCCCCAACCCCTGAGGAGAAAGAGGAGTGGATCAAATCAATCAAGTGAGTAAGGAGTTCAGTCTTCTCTGCATTTTTTTTTTAAGTGTGTTAATGAGATCAAGGTTCAGAACTATATCACATGTACAGGACTTGTGTGGACAGTCAAGGAGGTTGCTTACATTTTAGACACTTTTCAGAGAATGTGCCCTGTCTACATATTTCTCTTTAAATTCCAGGATGTATTGGTTAAAAAAAACAACAACCATGAATGTTCAGCCTAAACTACATTACAAGCATTGTAAGACAGTGGGAGATTGTTGATAAATTCCAGGCCCAGCAGCACCAAGCAGTTATTCATAATTAAAATCTGAATAGGTTGCAGCACTTAGTAAATTGGTTTCTTAAACATAGGTTTCAGAATTAGCCATGTAGTAACAAATTAACCTTTTGGCTACCAAGGATGTTTAGTATGCATAAAGCAGTCCGCATAGCATGCAGTGCCTACACTGGTAGATAACTACAGGTAACCTTATGTTACATGTTCATCTGAGAGCCAGAAACTGTATTCTCTTCTAAGCATTCTTAATATGACATACATTTATTTATTTTATTTAAGATTGTATTCCACTCATCCTCGGTGAATTACAATAAAATCAGCATATGAAATATTTTCAAAGCAAAATACAGGACAGAACACAAACTAAACAAAAAAAAATCTACACACACACTGTCAAACATAAGCTAAATGCGTCCTCCATTAGATAAGCTCTGATTAAAATATCAAGCCATGCCAAAAGCTTGTGTAAAAAGAGATCTTCTGGGGTTTACAGTACTCAAAATAAGTTTTGAATCCCCTAGGATGGTCTTTATTTTAGCACAGTTTATACTCAAATCCATGATTAGAACCTATTGTTTATCCTAGTAAGAGAGAGAACCTCACGGAATAAATAACTTGGACAAAAAGAATATATTTTGATAAATAAATAAAAAGATTCAATGATAAGTAACCTTATGACAAAACATGTGAATCCTTTGTTTAGTCATTGGCACCTATTTGAGCAGCTATAACATCAACTAAATGTTTCCTGTAACTGTTGATCAGCCTCTCACATCATCATCCTTGAGGAAGTTTGTCCCATCTTCTATACAGAACTGTTTCAACTCTGTAACATTTGAGGGCTGCCTTGCTTGAACAGCTTGCCATAATATTTCAGTCGAGTTTAGGTTGGGACTTTGACCTGGCCAATCCAAAGCATGCACTATCTTCTTCAGCCATTCTGTAGTAGATTTGCTTGAATGTGTGGGGTCCGTTATCTTGCTGCATTACCCACTGTCAGCTCAGTTTTGGCTCATGGATGGATAGCCTGACATTCTCCTCTAAAATCTTCTGATATGAAGCAGAATTCATGGTTCCATCAATGACGGCAAACTGTTCAAGTTCTGATGTAGCAAAGCAGCCCTACACCACGATATCTCCACCTTCATGCTTGACAGTTGGGAAAATATTCTACACTAGAAGGCAGTGTTCACTATTTGCCAAACAAAAAAATATTGGTTATTGTGATCAGAAAGTTCAATTTTTGATTCGTCTGCCCAGAGAATATTATTCCAGAAGTCCTGTGGGTCAACCAGATGATCTTTGGCAAACCTGAGGCAGGCAGCATAGGGCAGTGGTTTTCTTTATTTCTTTATTTCGAGTTTTTCTATACCGGCATTCGCGAAGGGAATCGCATCATGCCGGTTTACAATTAACAAGGGGTGAAAAAGAAGATATAAGAACATTAACAATCTTTGTAGCTGCCCTCTCATGAATATCATGCTCATTCATTTTTTTCCCTAAAGTTGATGCAATAACTCTCACATCCCCAACATCGAGAGGGACCTTCAGATTTTAGTTTGGGATTTGTGATTTTGCGGATAATTTTCCGGTTTGGAATAATCTTGGGACAACCACTCCTGAGAACATTCGCTGTAGTCTTCCGCTTTTCCCATTTGTAGACTTGTCAGTGGATGGACAGAATCCCAGATGTTTAGAAATAGTCTTGTAACCCAGGGCCGGATTTGTGGTGAGGGGTGCCCCTTTGAAGCTGTGCTGGCACATGGCACTATAGCAGGCAGAAGCTGGCATCTCATTGGCCTGGATATTTGGTTCCTTCAAAATTTGGCACCCTAGGCAGTTGCCTATGTTACGCATTCTTAAATCCAGGCTTGTTTTAACCCTGTCCAGACAAATGACTATTTTTGTAGGTCCTCAAATTCATTTTGATTGTGGTATGATGAGTTGCTACTAGCTCTTATGGTTGAGGACCAAACTCAAAACCTTTTGGAACTTTATATAGGACAGGATGCCTAAACTCCAGCTGTACAGATTTATTTTGCAGGGTGGCTTATTTCTTACTCAATTACCTAAGCACCTCATTTTAATTAATCAGTTATTTGTGCTAAGGAAGCTACGGGTTCACAGATTCTGAATTAGTGTTTTGTTCTTACATTGTCTCTCAAGAAACATGGACTTGTTAAATTTATATTGGTTCTATTACATAAGAAAAGACTGGTTTTGATTATACAAGGGTATCATGGTAAGAACTTGTAATTCTCACTTTAATACTTGGCGTTCACAAGTATAAAAGGCAGAAAAAGACTAATTGATCCATTCAGTCCACACTGCTGGTGATGTAGCTCGGCTGCAGCCATAGATGCTTGACCTCTTGTAGAATACTGGAGCTGTAGATAGCTGGTACCACCTCAGCTACCCCATGGCTTGCTGTGTCATGAAGTTGTATTTTTATCAGCACCCCCCCCCTTTTTTTTTTTTTTTTTCAAGTTACCACCTTCCTGGACAGTATGTGGATACCACCAATCTGCCGGGTCTGACCCAATTTGTTTCTGGGGAGTTGTAGCCAGTTGGTTCATCTGGCTGCCCCATGGTGTTTCAGGAGTCATGTTTTCTCCTTGGAAGTGCTTGTCCTACCACCATCAGCCTTTCTGTCCTAAGCATGCTTGAATTCTGTCACAGTACTGCTTTCTGCTGCCTGTTGGTAGGTTATTGCACTATACCAGGTGCAGAATATGCTGATTGACAGCCATCATCCTCTCATGATGTTGCATATTTATCCATCCAGTGCTTGGATGAAGTTCTGTATTCCATAGCTCAAGCCACAGTGCTACTCTAGCTTCTGTGGCCAAAGCTTACGTTTGCCTCTCAAACTGCCTGTACCTCCTTAGCTTATATTCTAAGATCAGATGACACTTCATTAAAGTTTTTTTTTTTTTTGCTCCATGCACAATCAAACTATGGAATTTGTTGCAAAAGGAGATGATCCAGGGATCTAGCAGTTGGGTTTAAAAGGGATTGGAGAAGTTCCTGGAGGGAAAAAAATTCATAAAGCATTAGCCAAGTAGATTTGGGAAAGCCACCAGTTATCCCTGGGAGCAGCAAGAAATGAATCTACTCTTTGGGACCTACTGGGTAACTTGTGACTTGGATTAGCCCCTGTTGGAGACGGGATGCAGGACTTGATGGGGCTTTGGTATAATCTTATGTTCTTATATCTCGGCACTTCTGTTTGGTAGACATCTATTCCTTGGGAGTCATACTGTGTGCATCTTCTGGTGTTTTGCTGTAAAAAGTGTTGTAAATCTTGTTTCTTGTTTCACCATGCTGTAACTAGGCCAACCAAACCCTTAACATGCAGAAATGGGTGGCGCTCTCGTAAGAAGGGTGGGAGAGAAAGTGAAATGGGTGACGACTAAATTTCTTTTTGTCTTTCATTTAGAGCAAGTATCAGCCGAGACCCCTTTTATGATATGCTGGCAACAAGAAAAAGAAGAATTGCTAATAAAAAATAGCACACTTTGGATTTAAGCTCAAATGGATCAATCAAGATTATGATAAATCTGACTTTTTTTCCTATCCAGTATACTTTCTATAAGGTCTTTTGTTTTCTTTTTATAAAGGATTTGTTTTTTACATACAGTATTGAAGTGTGTTACCAAAGGAGTGATTACTACAAAACATTCTTTGCTTGGAGCAAACATGGAAACCATATTTTTGGTTGGCTACAAAATGAATGAACTGGGAGCAAGCCGTGATCCCCTGAACCTTATATCGGGCTGTTTGCCTGCGGTGAGAGGTTGTAACAGTATGCCGCGGCCCTGCTCTGGAGTACTGTGGAGAAAGAAAAAGCATGTCGTAACTACCCTGGATCAGAAAGGTCATAGAGAAACGGAAAGACTTGAGGTTTCTAAAGCAAGTGAAAGGAGCGGTTCAGAAAAGCTGGTGGAAACGTGGCTGCTTCAATCACGGACTCTTGTACTGCTGAAGATTTTCATCCAGGCTGAAGCATTGTCCGGCGGAGAGCTTGTCTCTTCTCTCTACTTAGCCTTGCATTTGCAGCAGGGTGCAAGTAGAGAGCCAGTCGGCATCTCCTGGGAGTTACAGAACAACTGGCAAACATCAAGAAACTAATATCCCCCACCCTTGATCAGCAGGAAATGTAAAAATCACTAGGAATGGTGCAGTTGCAGTCTATACTTCTAACTGCTGTTTTATAGAGCTGGTTCAGCGTGGCTGAATTAAGTTAGCGAAGTTGTAATATCCCCTCCCAACTGAGCAAAATGCTTTTTCCTCCGTGCGTGGGGACCACTTTGGGAGCCTATGGTAAAGCTGTATGGCGAGCTGGCAACTTTCTGATAGGCTTGGGGGGCCAGGGTCAGAATGATGGCTTTGGCATGAGCCAGACTGCAGCCGGAGAGGAAAGGTTTCCTACCTGCCAGTGCATCTCTCCATCTGGCCAGGGCTTGGGCCACCAGGCAGAAAAGAGAATGTGCGATTCCACTCAGTCACAGGATTCTGGATACTTGAACACCTAAACCATTTTTTTTTTTTAAATATTTCACACTGATGTACAGAGATAATTGTAAGACAACTGTTTAGAAATGTTTTTTTCTTTATAGTGGCAGCTATTGAAATGGTACAAGGATCTAGTTAAGTTTTCGGTTGTAACACATGGTAGCAGTTAAGTTTTCTTTAAATAGTGGTGTGGCTTGCTTTTTTTTTTTTCACTTTTGCAAAGAAAAAAAAAGAGTAAATTTTACCTTTTACAATTTCATATCTAAGTTTTCCACTGCTATTTTAGGGTGGTAATTCCAGATTGATTTGTTTTAATTATCAAGTTATTACTGTCTTATAGCAGTGGGGAGCTTTAACCTCTCTGCACACTAATTGTGCCTCATCGATGCTTACTGGAATGGATTTTGCTTCACTTTACCAACTTCTAATTACAATTAACACAAAAGTAACTGCCTCCATGTTTTGACAGTCATGTTATCTACCCTGTCAGAAGTTTCTCCTTTTTCTAGTGTCAGTTTTGAAGGGTAATTAGCTTCATCCTGCTCTGTTGTGTTTTCTAGAACCATTGACTCTCTTGCTACTGCGAGCCTTCATTTGTGGATCACATGAGGGTCTTTCCTCCTGTTCTGGTCCAACTCTTGCCCCTGCTGCTCTCAGCAAAAAGGGAAAGACCTTTGATGCCTGTCCAGGCATCCAAGGTCAGGACCTGCATTTGGGTTTTGTGGGCAGGGTGCTGCTGCTGGCCAGTCAGGCAGACATTATTCACCTCCTTCATTCTTCTTTTTAAGTGCTTAGTAGCCTTGCCATTAATGAAGAATACTTTTGACACCATGTTAATCTGACAGTGCAACATATTTTAATGTGCTTTATGCGACATATTAAAGCACTTGACAAGATTTAAAAGTAAAATCCAATTTACTTTCCATCCACGGAAAGGTGAACCTGCTCAGTTTCTTGCAATCACCTTTGGCAGCATTGCTTTTAAAAGCAACAGTCTGCAGAGTGAGTTCGGATTAATGTTGTTGACAGTTGCATCAGATTAAGTATCACCATGATCATAAAACTGAATCCATTTGTGGGTATCCTACAGTCACAGCCTTAACAACAGGATGGGCTTGGGCAATATTTTTTATATAGAGACCTAGAACAAGGGTGGCCAGCTTTGGGGCAAAAAGAACTCTAAACAGGCCTGGTTTTCAGGCTATCCACCATGATTATGCATGAAATAAACTTGCATGCATTGCCTCCACTGATTATCTTTCATGCATATTCATGGTGGAATATCCTGATAACCTGGCCTGTTTGTGGCTCGAGGACTGGAGTTGGCCACCCCTGATCAAAAAGATATGGTGGAAGGAAAGTTATATGTAAGAAATAAAATATAACAAAGAGGAGACTTTATTTTGCTTTCTCTGCATATTCGAGTAAAAAATAAGTTGGGCTTTTGAGTGCCCTTGCTGGTATTGCTGTTTTAGTGTACAATACCAGTGTATCTCATACTATGTATCTACACAGCATTTACAAGACAAAGCTACGTTTCATTTGGCCCACTGTGCTACTCCTGGAACAATAAATTGTCCCAACTCACTTTGGCCATAGCCAGCAGTTCTTTACCACCACCCAGTTGTTGAATGGTAATGTGAATGAATGTTGCAAGGTGACGGGCAGCAGCTGCTTCCATTGCTGAGCTTCATGCCTAATGGTACATAGCATCTGTTAATAAGAAAAGGTAGAGTTTCCAGAGGAAAGGTTTGCAAAGTTGCATGCACCAAGAGCTAGAATGGGTACTGTTGTCTTTAATATAAAATAAGGAAGCAACTACCTACCATTCTGAAGGAAGCATTTTCTTCTCCCTGCAAGCTGTCAGCTTTTTTGTAACCACATTCCATGCTGACAGTATAAATGTAGCTGTGTAAAAAGTATGAAATGCACAAAGCTCAGCTGGTCTGACGTGTGTGGAAAGTAACACAATTATTACATTTTTTATGTAACTTTAGAATGTTAAGTTTAAATCATGCAAGACAGCTGTAGTATGGAGCAGCATTGTATGTTTCACATATAAAGCAAAGCCTATTTTAAAATATTATATACATGCAACATAGGAGGAGTGTGCTTGCTGAAGGTCTGTTCCACTGTAGATCAGACAACCATTAAGGTTTATGGTTTACCACTTATTTATTTTATTAGTAAATGGAAAATGTTTCTATTTGCAGTTAATTACAAAGTGAGAGATGTAAATATTGTACAGATGTACTGTGTGCCTGTTTATATAAATGTATAAACCAATTATTTGCATGAAGAAACATTTTATCTATTCAAAATATTATCTTGGATGACAAACTCTGAATGTTAACATTTCACTTACCATAATTAAAAAAAAAGAAACCAAGCAGGTGAAGGGCTGATATGTTTGTGTGGTAACTGCAGTTATGTGTGTGTGTGTGTATATATATATATATATATATATATATAAAGTATAATCTTATGTTTTAGTCAGTTTTAAGGAGTTTACATTTATATAAAGCTAAAGCAAAATGTGAGAACCTCCTTACTTGATGGGCCTTTTCAAGGCAGTTTATAGGACTTCAGCCTTGTTAGGCTCATAGCCTTATCTATGTCCCACAGCGACTTCTTTGCCAGATGGGGACACCTTTTATTTGATAAAAAGATATAGAAGATGTCAGGCTATATACTATGTTTCCCCCAAATGGCCCTTTCTGAATTCCATTCTGGCTTTTCTTTTAAGCATAAGATTTTGTTTATTTCATGGCAGCATACTTAGAGGAACATTGCTGCCAGTAAAACTTCAGCAGTACTGGTAGTGTCTGAATACACACATGAAGCAAGAAGATGCACCCTAATGCAAAATGTTTTCCGGTCCTACGTATCTTACAAGCTGCACAAAAATCACTTTTGTGTCACTAAACAAAACTTGACACAGAATTTAACCATCAGCTGCTTGGAACTAGATATTTTTTTTTAATTAAAAGGCAGTCGAGGGAAGGACAAAAAAGTGGAAAACTACAGCTACCTCATAATGGATAAGGAAATGGAAAGCTACTGAAGTGGTATAGATCCTGCCCAGTGGGCCCCACCTGCAGCCATGCTCTGATCTGACAGGGATCACCCCACACTAGAGGCCTGGTCTGAAACTTTTCTTTGAAAAGGTGGGATTTAGGGGGAATAACAACACTTAATTTGGACTTAACCCCTAAATAATGCAGTACCTTGAACTGAGTGGGTTACAGGACCACTGGCATTTGGTAGCTGAAGTTACCAGGGTGGTACAGCGGGAGACAAGTGTGGCCACACTGGATTTTAGTAAAGGCTTGGCCCTGTTACACAGAGAAGACTTCTGCACATGCAAGACCCTGTGGGAGTTGTGAGAAATTGATTGATTGAACAGACCTCACATGGGGTGGTCAATAGTGGTGAGGGGAAAGTGAGAAGGATTGGAATTACAGCAAGCAGCTTTCCATGTCTGCCAGTGGGGCCAGAATTAGAAGGAGAATGTGAACATTTGCAACAACAGGGACCAAAGAGTTTTGAAAATTTTTTTAAAATGGTGGAAAGGTATGGAAACTGTGTTGTAGAAATTCAAGGTACCAATCGTTTTGGTGGGGGAAGAATTATCAGCCATAAAACAGGAAAAAAAAGACCTTTGTCTCTGGTGCAGTCAGCGAGGATGATCCTGTCACTATGATAAAGTAGCTGGCACAGCTGACAGGGTACAGGAAGTAGCAGCACCAGTAGAAAGAGAGAATAATTACCACTTCTCTCCATGTCTCTGGCAAGACCACAGCTTGAGAGCTGGGTTCAATTCTGGAAATGCCATTGCTAAGACAGACCATTCAAAGGATGACTACCAAAATGGTGCATGGCCTGTACTGCAAGCCATATAGCAGGGTCACTGGGAGCTCAAGCTGTACTTGCTAGAAGGAAAAAAAGGAAAATAGTTATAGTTGGGGAATTGCCATCCTCCAACAGCATGTGGCACACAAAAAGGAGATGTTATTCTGAAGGCAACCCTCAGTCTGGTCATTAACCTAATGAGCTCTGCTCTGGAAGGGACAACTGTGATGTCACCCATATGTGAGGACTAACATCCTGCTGTCCTGTGAGAACACCTGTTACAGGTAAGCAACATTTGCTTTCTCCTCGATCAAGGTCCACAATCTAGAGAGACACACTCTTCTCACATTAATGTCCTCTTATGGAGGGGGGAGACACCAAATCTTCTCTCTAATAATTCCAAGCTTGAATCCAGAATCTTGTAGCAATAAAGAGCTGGCCAATTGGGTGTCAGCATTTGTATGCTGCTTATGAACTGGTGAGAATTTGCCATTTAGAGAAATCACATTTTGCCGACTGCTCTGCCTTTTTAGCCAGGTCATCGCTAGGCCCCCACTGGGCCTCAGAAACCAGGCCTGCTTTGAAGCCCATTCCAGCCACCTATTCACTCAGTACCTCTCCCGGTAGCTGTCATCTATCTACCCCCCGATAAATCTCCTTCCTCACTGACCCATCTTCCCTTATCCTTGGTGACTTAAACCTCCAAGGTGATGGCCCTCCTCTAACTTATGCCTCCGAACTCCTTTCTTTAACCTCTTCATTTGATCTCCGACTCTGCTTTGAGTCCAAAACCTGTACTTTACGATTACACTAAATTGTAAATAGAAGAAACTAAACATGTCCTCTGTATGAGGCTTACATGTAATCCAATCAACTTTTTTGTACTTCAGTGTTTTTCCATGGTAGCTAAAAATATTAGATGAATAATTGAGGTTCCAGCACACTGTAGAGCCAAGCAGTGTTATGAACTATTAAGAGCTTTTTGCTGGTTTTCCTCTACTCCCAAAAATGTAGAAAGCAGGTCTTTAAGGATATTAGATATGCCCTGGGCAGAGAAACATGGCAGTTCAAGTGTAGGACCCATCCATAAGATGACACATGCCCTAAAATTCATTAGGGAAGAAAAAGAAAACTACATTATGGAGTGCAAAGACATTAAGTTGGTTTTAGATGTTCATAGGAGATACCACAGCTATTACTTGCTCTGTTCCAGCTTAAACCAGTTGTGTTACCTTGTACACTGATAACATTATATAGAAACATCTGCAATATCCATTTCTCTAGACTGACCCATCCAATCATAGATCCTCCATTACAAAGCAGTATTATAAAATGAAGACTGTAAAACCAAAATAAGGGTTATTTTGATTTTGTATTTTATATACTATGTACATTTTACATGCTACATTACAGTGGGGAAAGTGCTTTTTAATCTTTAGAAAAACAAAGATCAAGCTTTAGTCTCTGAACACAGATTGTATAAACTGTACAGATTAACTGTTATAAATACAGCTTCCCCACGCCATCTCCTGATGCAGGACCAGTAAATTATAAATGTGTATCACAGTTTGATAGCATTTCATATTTAAATAAAATCACAGTATGAATAATTGTCTGCAACTAGAAACTTTAAAGGGACAACTTATACTAATACCATAACCAAAGACAAGTGACACTGTATAAAAATCAAACACTCTGTGAATAGAGCTCTGGGATGTACAAATAAAACTTTCAGCATACATTCATAACAATTTGAAATTTGCCAGTTTCACAAAACAGGAAGGCTAGCTGCCTAGAAAATACTTAGCGTGTGTTTTGTTTTGTTTTTTCAAACCTGGGCTGCAACTAAAATGTGAATTAGTTTCTAGTATCAGACATCACAGAGGACAGACACAGCTCCTGCAAATCAAGTTCTTTAGGACGTTGTGGATTTTAAATATGCTCTTGAATTAAAGATACGCACTGTGGCTTTACAGTCATAGTTTACATATTAGATACTTTTTCCATGGTTTCCTGGCCTTCCTGCACCAGGATGTCTAATGTGGAGTAGCATTACATGAAGTACAAGTAATCAACCTGAGTCGGTAATTAAGCAGCATTTGAGATGTTCTATTCCAGGGCATTATTTTTAATGTGATATTTACAGTATTTTATAACAGCTACCAGTTGTAAAAAGTTTCCATCCATTTGGATTAATTTAAGGGTAATTTTTAAAAAAAGGGTCAAAGTAAAATAGATATATTAAAAAAAAATATCTTCCATGGTAAAATCCTATACAGTATTCTGAAGAAAAGCACCACTTAGACTGAACTGTTAATCACCGTCTGTACCCAGTGTAAGCTTGGTAGGAGGTCTTCCAAGATCTTTGAAGCTGAAAGAGACAAGGAGAAAACTAGGTTAGCTACTGCATGAAAGCTATACTCTTAAAAGCATAACATTGGGTTTGTCTCTTTGGCTCATCTGAACGACCCCATTACAATTTGCTGACATTTGCAGGAACATTAAGTAAAATTATCCAGAATTACACACTTTTACAGCAGCATTTCCAACACAACCAAACAGGAGATGTGCATCGTTATCAGGATATCTACCTACTGGACACCACAACAGTCACTTCAGTTTTAGCTGCTGTACTGTACTTTTTTCCTGCTTTGTAAGGGACACATTTTCTTCCTTCCTTGGAGACTCTCTTGAACACTGAAGAGCCCCACTGAGGACAGGGAACGTGGCTCAGCAGGTGTAGAACATGATATATTATACACCTAGCATGACGCACCTCAATTTTTGGTGGATGATGCAGAAATATTTGGAAGCAACAGTGCCCTCTACTCACTGCAAAATCTAAATATGCACTAAGTAGGATGCTGGGGCTTGAGTGGGAATCATAGCATTTGCTAGGATTTTTTTTTTCTTCAAGTAGAACAGGAAATTTAACACTAGCACATGCTGAGGCAGCATGGGAGAGCCTGCTATGGCATCTGTCTGCTTCAAATAATCTGCTGCTGGCATTGAGAAGTAGATATTGCATCAGATTGCCCTGCATTTTTTGCAGCTAAAAGTTCCAGTGATTTTGGGAAAAAACATTTTTCACTCCCCCCCACTCCCTCTTCCTGCTGCAAGTTTAGATCTGGCAGGGGCAACATGTACTGCTAATTCTCTCCCATTTCCTCCAATGATACATCACACTATACCACTGAAATGCATGTACAGAACAGACTTTGGAAAATAATGTAGTGCCACTCCATCCATTCCCCATGGAAAGACTTTCAATAGACTAAACTTGAATGTTAATGTTTCGTCATATTTCTTATGCCTCTTAAGTGGCACATAAGGAGTTTTTCTTGAAACCGAGCAGAGACAGGCCTTCCAATTTCTATCTATGCTTTCATTAGGTTCTATCACGGATAAACTAAGCTACCAGAATACCCATTGAAAGCTTGCTTTACCACCAAAAATACTGGATGTAGAAATTAAGTTTGTACAAGTAGAAAAAAAAATTATTTTAACAGCATTCCTTCTGGTTGAAAGCCAGGTGAGCCTCAAAAATAAGTATTGACATCATGCAAGACAAATGAGCTCTGGAGCTAGGAAACTGCCCAATTCCAGGTATCAATGCAGGGCGAGTACGTAATGGCATGTCACTATCTCCAAGTTTCCTGGTGGCTCTTCTGAGAGTACTAATAGGGGTGTGCTATCATTTAAAAAGGACATTAAAAATGCAACCAAGGGTCATTTCTAATTGAAAAACACAAAAAGCACCCAACAAAATTGTTTAACACGTGCTAAAATGAACATATGCTAAATGGCTTAGTGCATGTTAAGATCAAAAATGAAAATAAAAACATGAAGTAATTGAGACTAAAGAAGAAAAAAAACAAAACAAAAAATCTTTTCAATGCACACCCTTGTCCCTGGTCACGTCTCCTGGAGTGCCTACAGGGCCGGTGCTTCCATTTGGAAACTAGGCGGTTGCCTAGAGCACCAAAATTCTTGGGGGTGGAGGAATCTCACCAGCATGAAGCCGAGAAGGCACTGGCTGTGCCACAGCAGTCCATCAAAGAAGGGAGAGATGTGCTGGAGCACTGCTGCCGGAGGTATGCATGACCAGAGGTTCATTCAAGGCACCAAATACTTTTACACGGGCCCTGAGTGCCTACCACATGTCCGTTTCTTCTGAAAAAGGTCTACATGCAAAAATCATGGATAAGTTTGCTCTCTGCAATTTATTAGGATGGGGTAGTCTGCTGCTAGCCTCGGGAGTGGCACCAGGAGGAACAGGCTGTGAGAAGAGCTGCTCTGGGCACTTTCAGCTATAGCTGCTGTCAAGCTGCAGCACGGGCAGGAATGATGTTCAGGCTGTAAGACAGGGTAATGAGCGTAAACCACAAACGAGGCATTCCATTGAGAGGCGACCCTCCAGTAAAATTATGGCTAATGAGGGAAAGAAAACATTTATATAAAAAAGTTTTCTTGAGGAAACTCTACCCCCACTGCATACAGGCTCTAACGAGGAGAGATGCAGAGCAGGATCTTCTGCTAACTGGAGAACTGAGTGCATCTAGTTTAGGAGTATGATTATTAGACCCAAAATGTGAAGGTAGAAAAAAAAAATATCACTGCATACCAACCCATGCTTAAATCCTCGTCTGAGGATCTGCAGCTACAAATTTCCAAAATTCATGCACTAACAAAGGATGTACTTGGATCAGTCTTTTCAGAACCTTCTTTATTTTGGGCAGAGAGAGAAGACTCCCATATCAATCATTTAATCTCATGGAGTTTTGTCAAGATCACCCATGTTGAGTATGAGAGAAGAAAAAAAATATGGACCATGGGCACTCCCTCCCCAAATTAAGAAGAGTCTTGTGTATGTGGGACAGCATACATGTATGTCATTATCCCTTATTGCATGAGGCATGGACAGGTGCCCGATAGCATGGCTTTGAAGGATCCCATACACCAGAAAAATCTACTTAAAAAATTTTACATTTTAGTACGAAGCAGACTAGACTGAAAATCTGCATCTAATCTAGGTTGCATGCCAACAAGAACTAATTCAGCATCGCCAACAGAGCTCAAGAAGATGTGAGACAAAAAAGCCTCCAAGGAGATTATAACAGTCAACTTCTGGGGGAACAATGAGAATAGCAAATCTCCATCTCTCCATCCCCAAGCCAAAGAACAGACAAGCAGTATTTTCTATCATAATATAACCACTGCTTTACATCCTGGAGTGTACGAGGTATGTACTTGTTTATCAGATGAATTGAGCCCATAAGATAATGAAACAAGAGACAAATTACTTGCCTGTAGTGAGATTTTACTCAGAGGATCACTCTTCTCAATTACCTAAAAGAGGATAAAATGTTAAGATTTTTTTTTTCTTTATAAAGCATGTTCATCTTCATTGACATTTTCATAAATAAGAGCACCTGCCATTTTTACTTGTATCAAAGTCAGACACCTGTTACTTTTCTCCTGTTGTGGCAAGATTGAGTCACAGTACAAGACAATCAGAAAATTAGGTTTGGCCACTAATGAAAAGTTAGAAAAGCTAAAACTAAAGATTCCTCAAACATGAGATTCCCTCCAATTAGTCACTCTATCTGTATGGCTTTTCCCAGTGAGTGCTGTCACTGGTTGAGACTTGGGGCTATCAGCAGAAATCTACAGCTGTCCAGCTGCAGGGCAGCACCTGTTGAAATTAAATTTGCTTGCTTACCAGAAACACTTATGGGTAATGAAAACAGAAGCTCCCTTACCCTCACTTTCCTTTCTATTAAGTCCTATAGCATAATAAACCAGCTGCCACAGAATGTTATGACATCACTTTCCAGCCAGGAATATCCGCAGGCCTTCCCCCATCACAGCACATGCAAAACGTGACAGAGGAGCCAGGGGAAAACCCGAGGAATTTGGTTCCCATTCTGGAAAAGGTGATTCTGACAATGTCGATTTTAGTAGGTGCAGGATAAGATATTATTACAGTCACCTCAAAGGAATGGTAGTGAAAAGGGGCCTGTGACAAATTCTGCTCTGCAAGGGTCTCATTCAAGAGTAATCTTGTAGGTATTCCCTTTGAAGGTAATATTTTGTTTGGATCACACCGGGAGAGAGGCAGTTAAAGCAGCAAAAGATGCCAAAAAGGCCTTATTCTTTGTTTTCTTAGGCGGTAGTGTTAAAGAAGACTAGAGTTTGTTTGTTTCCTGTAGAGGTCCCAGTGGAAGTAGTGGCCCCCAAACCAAGACCAAAGGAAAATTGATTCTTACCTGTTAATTTTCATTCCTGTTGTACCACAGATCAGTCCAGACTGCTGGGTTTTGCCTCCCTGCCAGCAGATGGAGAAGGTATACCGCGAGAAGACAGGTTAACTTCCCCCACCCCTAATCAGACTAGGTTTAAGGAGGGGTGGGGGGGGGGGGAGAAAAGGACCGGACTACCGGTATCCCTCCACCTGCCTTACCGTTCAGGAGCCCCGCGGGGTCACCAACCCCAGCTCTTCACAACCTGCAACCAGGGGGGGGATGGCCCCACTGGGACTGGGACCTGCCTACCTCCCCCCGGGAGGTTTTTTTTTTTAATATAAATTTGCCAACACCCCCTGCCAAGGTGAAGACTGCAGGTTTTGCACCACCTCCATCTACTGGAGACAGAGAAATACTGAGGAGATGCAGGTGGCACACCGGTCTAATAGGGAATGCTCTACAAGTTTTTCTGTCTCCATCTGCTGGAAGGGAGGCAAAAACCAAGCAATCTGGATGATCTGGGTACGTACAGGGAATCACAGCTGCATACTGGACTATCTGAAACCTGTATTGCGGGTAAGGGGGCAGTTTCAAGCCTTCTGTAGAGATCTGAAAATAGTTCAAATCAGACTTGTGTGTTCTGGATGTGGGCCAGCAAAAGAGAGTTTAAGCGCCTTCCACAAACTTTTTTTTTTTTTTTAATCGCCTCGTTTGTTCACAAGGACACAGTAAAGGCTATAGCCTTTCATCTCATCTGCAAGCAATGCAGGGAGGCTGTATCCATTAGTCCCACTTTTGTGGAGTACAGTAGAGATATATCCCAACTAGTACACCTTTACCATGGAGGTATACTGACCATGGAGCCATAGCCTCATCCACTGCATAATGGAACCTATTTCATTGCCGTTTGAAAAAGGAAGCTGAAATTACTGAGGGCCTGTACAGATCGGCAGAAGAGAACAAGGAATTTAGGAATAGTGGGTATCACCTGATAAAGCGAACCTTCCGAGAAGTCCTGCAGAACATTTCAAAAGAGCAAAAGCTGATTCAAGGATAACAAACATGATTCACAACTACACCATAAACTGGAGACAGAAAGGCCAGATACATAATCTCGATTTCATTCTATACTCCTGGAAGGTATTTACGTTTCTTGAAAATATTAGCAGGGAAATGTCTCTCCTGAAGCACAGAATCCTCAAATGAGTCACTTACTCTTGAAAAATAGGAGTTCAGAGTAATAGTTCCATGAAAGATCAGGAAAATATATTTGGGTACTGAATTATTCATGCAGCATCTATGAATTTCATCTTTTTTTTTTTTGTTATTCTAAGAATATATAATTTTTTTTTTTTTTTTTTACTGATCACTTCTAGGTTTAACTGGACCTCTGGAGTGAGGGGAAAGTGATGTTGCTTCTACTTATACTAATTTATTCTACATGGAAAGGACTTTTGGAATTCCTACAGAAATAAAAATACAAATGTAGTCAACAATATCAGTACTTATACAACAGAATGACTCAATCTCGTACAGTATGGACCTGCTCTTAATAAGATCCATCTTCTATATGCACTACTACCTGTTACTAAAGAAACCTGCATAATGAAGAACGGGAACAGAAAATGGAGCAGAGGGCAATGTTTTTATTGTAAAAAAAGTTGTTTAAGAAACACTGCTCCATACCAGATGAGATTACATTAGATAGTATATCAAGTTAACAGGTTTTTACTTACTGTATCGAATGGACTAGGGGACATTCCATGAAATAGATTTAAATCTATTTAGGAAGTATTTTTCCATGTACAATTAAGCAGTGGAATTTGTTGCTGCAGAACATGGTAAAGGCTTGGAGTATAGCAGAGCTTAATAAAAGCTTTGGTTGTTTCTGGAAGACAGGTCCAGAAATAATTCTTGCCAGATAAGACTTAGGTGTCTCCACCTTTATTCATCAAATGGACTTTCCCATTAGGATCTGTGGGATACTTCCAAATGACCTGGACTGGCCACTGTTGGAGAACTGATGCTGGGATTGATGGACCACTAGATCTGATTCAGCATGACATTTACATTCTAAACATATTAACCTTTGACCTCTGTTTTATCATGATGCTGAAAAAGCATTTGTCAATAAGAGACTGAATTTTATGAAATGGTGTCAATGGCAAAGGGCCATCGGCGCCATTTTGTTTACTTGCAGCAGACGGCCCGAGAGCAGGAGAACGGTCCCAGGACCCCCACTGGACCACCAGGCACTTAAAAATTTTGGGGGGTCCGGGGGGGGGGGGGGAATACTAAAGAACTAATTTTAAAGGGTCGGGCTGTGTTTTTGTGTTACTTTTAAGTGCCCTTTCTTCCTGCCCCCCCCCCCCCCCATAATGATAAGAGAACCCACAAAATTAATCGTGGGGTTTCTTATCGCTATCGGGGACCCCCCGATATCTGACGAGATTGAAAATATGGTGATATTTTCAATCGTCAGATAAAAGTTTTACATCCCTAGAATGTATATTTTTAAGACTTGTCATGTTTGTGCGAGGGGTGTAGGATAGCTGAACTAACATCCAGCCATGACCTCTATACAAAAAGGTACTGTTTCACAGAGATCACTTTACTTTCCACAGGATAGAAGTTACATAATTTTTACTTACTTGTTATGTCACAGCCATAAGCTACATGATAGCTGTTCTCCTTGCCCTCCAATCTAACGATTTTCGTTATTGGACATGGGCCACCATCTTGCTCCCTCTGCCATTTGTGGTCATAGCTCCTACATTCTTGATAGCCATCATCATCATTTCTCAGATGACAATCTTCTGTGCTTTCAATTGTCTTAATGTTAAGATCGGCTTCAGAGCCAGGAGCCCGTTTCACAGACTGGTCAGAAAGTTCACTACTATCCTCACATTTTTTCATCGGTTTCTTCTTTTTCTTCTTCTTTTTCTTGTGTCTGTGAAGGTCGGTATCCGAACCGGGAACAGACACGTCTGAATCCTCGTGCCTGAAACGAACACAGAGGTAAGAACAATTAAAAGTGCTACAAATAATAAAGCTATCTTCAAGTCTAAGCAATCTGATGGCTGGAACACGACATTAGTTCCTCTAAAATATGTTCATAAGCTTTTTAATATTTGTATCTTTTTTTTTTTAAATAAACAAAGCACCCCTAAGACAACATTTTTTATACTTACAAAGATTACCATTAGAATAACTTAGCATTACTATTTATCTAATACACAACTAAAATTGGAAGAGCAAAACAAACAGCAGACATCAAAGCCTGATCTTAATTTTATCTTGTTTTCACTTATCAATTAGGACGATAAGACAGGCACTGAGAAGCAGGAAAAGGACTTAGCAGCAATCATTCCAAATGGCTTGCAGTCGTGTAATAAAGAAATAGGGAAAGCTAAGAGTACATTCACATGCATACAGAAAGCCGTCACCAGCAAGAAAACAGAGGTTATGCTGCCCATGAATTGGTCGCTAGCAAGCCCAGGCTTAGATTCAGGTCTCGAGGCAATATCTTTGTAATGACACTAAAGGACGGAAGCCAGAACTGGACCCTCCATTAGATGAATCCATTGGACCTGAGTTCATCTGGCTAAACGCTAAGAAAGGCAGCTTTTTCCTCTGAAAGAGAAATTCAAGGACAAGAAGCCTTGATACAAAGTTGGAGGAGGAAGGCAGAGCAAATATGAGAAAATTCTTTCCTGACGTTGGTAGGTTATTTCAGGCGTCTATCAGCAGGTGTACTGGAAACAGAATTTAAGCTAATTGGGACAGATATAGACAGGGTTGAGTAGGAGATATGGGGAGGGGGCCATTTGAGTGTTGGTTTAAACATGAGTTAAAAAAATCATAGGTCCAAGGTCTCCCAATACAACTAGAAAGCCATCTGTGTCAATGGCTTAATGCAGTATGTTTGTACAGGGTTTCAGCAAGCCAGGAATCGTGGCTGGCTTTCAGTTATCACCAATCTGGCCCAAAAATTGCTGATTTTTTTCAAAACACCTTGTGTATGTCTTTTTATATATATGTTCATGCATGTCAATGGTTCAATTCGTACCCCAAACTTTGTAATGCAGTCAAAAAAATCTAAAATTTTAAATATTATGAAAGTCTTGACACCATTAACTGCATCAGGGGACAGAGTGGTGGTTGACATCGGATAAAACACCTTACACCTTAATGCTACATTGGATTGTATTTTTGCTATATTGTTTCATGTGTAACCAATACAATCATAATTTAAAACAAAGGTGTCCTGGGTCCACATCTTCTAAATTATGAATTTAGCTTGCCTTGGAGTTTGCGGAATATAGGTATTTTTAAATAAATAAAAAAATAAAATAAACTAAACTGACTTGGATAAAGAGCGATAGCCTGCAGGTGATGGTCAAGCTGATATGGCTGACAGCTGGGATCCAGCCTTATCTAGAGTAGTGTAAATAGGAATAACCAGATTGAGAGGGTGGGCCAACTGGATCTCATCCGTCATCTACTACATCACTATGTAGTGTCATTTTATGTAATGAAAACCTGGGCATCCAATTTCAGCTGCATTACTATACAATGTCAAGTTTACAGACTTCAAGGTGTAGTATTACTGTTCAGACAAGAAAGAAATTGGACACCTGTACCGCTACCTTATACCTCTGTATGGGAGTGAGGTACATAATACTCGCCTCTACATCCTGCCTGATTTGAGTTGTGTGCGCGTACGCGGATTACAGTATAGGCACAATTTCTGTAGTAGCCAATACAACTACAGTACAAAATTACATTATGAAGAACAAATGTGTAAGGAGAGGAAAAAGGAAACAGGACCATCAGTACTGGATATTTAACAGTCTAATCTAGCAATGCGAGTATGTACTGTGGTGTTTATTGCTAAAGTAGTTATCAAGGGCTTTGAACAGCACTTTTACCAAATTAAAGTTGGTTGATGTAGGTGTCTCAAAAATTCACACCAGCTCACAATATGAGGAAATCATTACACAAAGGAGCAAATCTGTGCAGCAAAGTAATCACTAAAGTGTGCAAGAAAAGAAGCCTGTGTCGTGCTTACACATTTTGTTTTGCTCTGTTTCCTGAATCCACACAGAGGGGGAAGGATGCAAATCTGGCCACAGGAAACCACACTATCAAGTGGAAGGACTTTTTGGGTACAAGAGGAGGAATCAGCTGGGAGAAAAGGGGGTACCAAAGTGTTACAGGGTCTGTAACAAACCTTACACGAAGGGAAAGGGATGGGGTGGAAATATGATAGGAACAAATATTGAGCAGGCTTCAAAAAAGTATAAGGGGGTGGCATTTTCCACAGAAGGAAAAATGGGTCATGATATGAAATTTAAAAGAAGGCTCAAAAGACACACGAGGAAATACTTTTATTGAGATGGTGGTAACTGCCTGGAAAAGCCCCCCACCCAATGTGGTAACAGCCAGACTGTGAAGCATTTAAGTAAGGGACAGAGAGAATTAGGATAATGAAATAGGGGCCTGGGTGTTGAAGTATGGAAACCTATGAAATGGTAAAAGGACAAATGTGACTTCTAGAGAGTGGTGGTACAGCTGTGTCAAGCTCCCAAAATCTTTGGTACAATTTCAGTAAAAGCTGGAGGGAGGTTTTTATTGAGATTGCATGACCAGCAGGTGGAGTTAGCTTCGGACAAAGGATAAGGTGCAATCTCCTGCAGGCGGTCAAGCCAGTAAGGCTGACATCTTTACCAAGAGCAATGTAGGTGGGCAACTGGGCAGATTAGGCTGTCCAAATGGTCCCTTATTTTGAGACAAGTACTGTTTTCAGAACTTTCAACTGAAAGTTTAAAATAATTAAAAAAAAAAAAAAAAACCAAGAAAAATATTTAGAACAGGGACATCAGAAAGCTTTTTTGGGCAGGGAATTCCCACATCTTTTGTATGCGTAAGTTACTTGTGTTAATTCATCATCATACCCCCAGGTCACCCTTAGATAGTACTGCGTAGACTTGTCAGCACTAGGAAATAAACTAAAGAAAACCGAGCCCAGCACATTTACTCTGTATTAATTCCTATGGAAATAACTGACTTCAAGAGCAGGCAGCTCTCTTACACGTATTCATCATGATCCTGCTGAAAACTACTATTTTATGTTACAGGCATACAGCAAAGTACTGCTAGTGCAGAATTCAGTTGCAAAGGGCAAGACCCCCCTCTACGCTAACAAGAGAAGTCATGTTCCCTTCAAAAGCATTTCATCAGTTCAAACCCTTCCTTTCTAACACCCATCAGCCATGGCCATGTACTTGCCTGTTATCCTTCTCTCTCTGTTTGTCTTTGGACTTCTTTTTCTTCTTTGACTTTTTATGCCTTTTCACTCTTTGCTCCTCCAAAGGTTCTTCTTGGAAGCTCTTTCTACGTTTCTTGTCCACATCACTGTCGCTGTCTTCGGAGCTGCTGTTACATTTTCTCTTCCGTTCCTTCAAGCTTCCATAAGGGTGGCAGTAGGTCTCCGAGTTACAGTGCTTTACTTCAGAAATGAAGGATGGCTTTTCGTGATCGTGCTTTTCTGAGTACCAGGCAAGAGAGGAAGCCTGATGCAGCTCCAGATTTGGATTGCTGCAAGGATACCTTCCTTTCTCTCTAGGTATTGGCTCATGCATCCATCTGTTCTTATAATGATAATCCTTATAGGGTCTGTTGGCGTACGAGGGGTTTCCCGGCTTTTCGTAGTCTCTGTCACCATAGGGCAACCTTCTCTCTCTGCCTCCATGAGAAGGGTAATAATCATTATAATACCTGCAGTTGTCCCATCGTCTATGCTTATCTTGGTAGTATCGCTCCCTGCTCCACGATCTCTCCCTTTTAGAATGGTAATACTTACTCCTACTTCTGGATCTAGCCCTATAATGGCTATATTTCACAGATGCCCTGCCATTATCTGGACTACTTCTTTCATTGTGATAAGGCCTGTACTTATTTCCATTCCAATACTCCTGCCTGTATCTATCATGCTTGGTCCTCTCCTCACTGTAAGAGCACCTCTTTTTATAACAGCCATCACCGAGTTTGTTTCTATGCTGTCTCTCTTTTTCTTTGCTTTCACAGCAACCACTTTCACTAAGGTATTTCTTCTCTACGTTTTTGGGGTCAGCGTTTTTTTCCTGGACTGGGGAAGGACTCCTGCTCCTCTGCCTATCTTTTTGTTCCTGTCTCTGATCGCTACTAATGTCATCTTTGCCTTTAGAATGCTGCTCCTCCAACTCCTTGGCCTGCTCAGCAGCAGGATATTCGTTAACAAGAGGTGTAGCTGCAAAATTCTGAGCTACGTCCCTTGCTTCTTTACCGTTTCCTGCCGAAGGAGAAGAAACGTTTTTAGAACCGCAGTCGCCCTCAGACGTTTTCGAGGGGCTTAGAGTTAATCTCTCTGCGTACTCGTGCACAGATCCTTTGATGTTTTGAGAGCTCTCTTCCAAGACCCCCTTTACTTCTTCAGGTTGTCTCGATTGAGCAATGGTGCAAGTCTTAGTGTCATACTGCTTTGAGAGGCGTTCTTCACCCTCAAGACTTGCTTGCTTGCTATTATGTTGGCCACCGATAGCAGAAGGCCTGCTGTCAATTTTTGTTACATCATTTGCAGCTGTGATGTGTTCTTTGGTAGACTGGATTTCGGGAATCAGTGAGGTCGAGGTCACCTTTATTGGGCATTTAGGGCTGCTGGGAGTGACTCTTCCAGACTTTTCATAAGAATTGTCACTGACAAAGCTTTCAGTGTCCATGTCATTTTCAGAATTTTCCTGTTCAGTTCCATTTACACTGCACAAAAAGAAAAATGATCATTTTATTACTTCTTAATAGCACATTTATACAGTGTTTTTGTTCACAGCACTGCATACCGCTTAACAAGAGACATATTCAAAGAAACTGGAGGGGTTTTGTTGTACCATTACTAGTCAGAAAAGAATGTATGTGAACCTTACCTAGAATGTAGCAGAGAGTACTAGTAGCCATATCAGTCCTGAAGATAAATCAACTTGCAAAAACCAGTTATCTTCTGACCCCTACCCCCCATCTCCCTGAAAATAAAATACTAAAATACTTTGAACACACTGAACTGTCATACATCATGTGCTAAATTGATTTTCTGGGAGGTCTGAAAAATCATGGATTACAATACTTGCATGCTGTTTTAGCTCGGTAGCATAACTTCCCAGTAACTTTAAAGCTTTTAACAACATAGAAACAAATTCAAGTTTCTCTGTTTTTAAACTGCACAACACACTCACCTTCTTTCTTCCGATAAAGCTTTCAATTTGTTATGCTTGAAAGATTCTAGTATTCGGTCCTCGGGGACAGGTGGCAGGGCAGCAGCCATTACCTATAATCACAACACAACAAAAGTATTTATTATAGAGACTTTGCTGCAACTCTCTTCTGGATTTGGGGCTCAGATAGTGTGGTAAGGTAATAACTTAGCGCAAGGGGACCAGCTGAACTTCTGCTTGAATTCTATTAGTGAAAGAATGAAAAATAACCCCACATTCCGAAAATAACTATTTATATTAAGAACATGTCAGCGTGCAAGTCTACAGTATTGCACAATTTTGTTTATAAGGGGGCCCATAATTATTTCTATCCCTGAATTCCACATAATTAATAGACTATTCCTCTAGACAATCTTTTTTATTAAATTATTTTTTGCATTGCCCAGTTTCTGCTCCAGATGCATTATGGCAACATATTTGGCAGTTAAAATGGTGACTGGCTATCTTTGGTGATGTGACTTCCTACTAACTCAGCAAGGTTCCCAAGGCTAGGAGCAATAACTGACTCCCATGAAGGGAAAGGTTCTCTGGAACCTTGTTTATAGAAGAGCAGAATCCTAGCCACCAAGGTGCGTCTACAACTGAGGCATTTTAAATACAGAACACTTACTTGTCCATGCAATCCATTCGTTTTAGACAAGGGATTTTCAGCAGATTTTGCAGGCTTGGCTTGGCAATCGGGATCAGTGAATTTCAGTCCATTTACTTTAAGATCGTCGTCCATACTAATAGCACCGTTGACAACAATGTTATCTGGCAGCTCTTCATGCTGGGGAACCTTGTCATCAGAATCTTGACAAGTAGAACAAGAGTTCTGTAATGTACCAACTCCATTTCCAGTCAAAATTCCATTACAAGATTTAGAATGGCCATTTTCTTTACCTAATCCCTTCGACTCCTCATCAGATTCTTCTGAAGACTCTGCGACGTAAGGGACTAAAACATTAGGATTTAGTTTTGACTTGCCATTCATCATTGGCTTAGAACATGATTCACTGGGAGTCATTTGCTTAGCAAATTTAGTAGCCACTGTAGTAGCAGATGCATTTGAGGTAGACTGTATTGCAGAGGAATTAGTAACAGTAGATGAAGGAACTGGTTTGCTTAGAGTCTCCAAGGGACCATTGTGAAGACTGGGTTGTGACTGACCTTGGCGAGCAGGTAATTTGTTGTTGTGAATACTGATCGTAATTTTCTGCTTTTTAGGAGGCTCGGGAATTATTGCAGGTCTGTTGATTGGCCAGTTTTGAAGGGAAGATGTTGACGGTGGAGCTGAAGTTGGCCTGGTCACAGAAGAGCTACTAGCACTGGCCACAGAACTGCTAGGAGTTTCTTTCAGTGCTCCAGCTCCATTTAAATGATTAGTGTTCTGCAAATCAAAAATAGGTTCAGTTTCAGCATGGGATCAATATGGACAGCACCTGCAATTCCAAAGACTAACACTAAAATCATGTATAAATAGTGGAAATCATCGCTGAGCAGTTCCAGAAACAAATGCAGTGCGTAGAACTGCAGAAGAGGAAGGCACACCCTTGAGTAGAAAGTTAGTTTACTACTAAGGATACATTAGAACCTTAAATTATTTGACATATCTTATTTTTTTCAGTCAAAGTAAACAGGGGCTCATTTGGGAGTATCTCTTGCTTCCATGTAGGTGGACTAACTCCTGCTTGGGGTTTCTGCTCCTTTGGACAGCTGTGGTAGAGAATGGCCCAGCATGGGGGGGGGGGGTCCTTAACATTGCTCTATGCGGACAGCTGCTTGTTAGCTCAATCACACACCTCAACCAGCGCTCCAGGGAGCTTTAGCATTTCTAACCACTGGTTGAAGGCATGTCAGCATACTGCCTAAGTCAGTCATAACGCAGGGGGTGGGGGGAAACCCTCCTTCAGCTCCTAGAACACAGTTTCAACACAAACTCGTTTTACGTGGTATAAGCTCACCTTCATCATGTGAGGAGGAAGCTGTGGCCCGATAAAGGCAGAAGGAGCTTGCTTACTATTCATCACCCGCTGACCGATTATAGGCCGAGGAGAGGACTGTCCTGGTGTATGAATGGAATGACTATGTTCTCCTCCATTTTTCATATCATGGGATCTAAAGAAATGACAGCGAAGATAATAAAAAAAAAAAAAAGCAGAGAATATGAGAAGTGTTACTATTAGGCATTTACTGTTTATAATATCTGCATATGCTTGGTAAGCTCAGTCACAGCTTCCAAAGTGTACAGTTTTTGTACTTTTTGAAAATTTCAATAAATAGATTTAAACATAAAATAAAAACTAAGAGGAAATCATACAACAGAAATATGAAGGCATTTCAATACTCTGACAGTACCTGATATAAAACAGAACATAAGCTTGCTGATTAAGCACTGATCTAATGTCACTGTTAGACACAATGGAATCATTCATCTGGTACCACTGACCATTACTAGCCTGCAAGGGAAGAAAAAAAAAAAGAAGAGAGAAGCAATTAAAGATCACCACCAGCAGCATCAGCTAAAGAGCAGCAAAAGGTGCAATCCTTTGTAATATGGCGCAGCGTGCCTTAGACTGTTGGATCCAAAAGAAGCAGCTTGCTAAATTTAAAGTTATTAAAAACAACTGGCATGGGTCAAATGTTTGATAGCTCTGCACGTAGCCCCATGTGCTTTAGGGCAATCAGAGATCCCGGCTATTTCAGGGGAAGGACAGATGATTTTTCCTGTATCACACACACACAAATGCTGCCTCAGTTTTTCATGTTTAGAAAGAAGCCTTTTATTTATTACCTTGCTTCTGATAAAGCACTCACTCCTCCCCCTTTCTGATACGTTTGTCAGGTATAGTTTGCTTTTCTTCGCCCCTCATCCTAAGCACATTTGTATATTTTTGTCCAACTATTCCAGCATATTAGAACCATTTTAAAAATCATGTTTATTCCAACCCTCACACAGAAGGAGGACAGGATTACGACTATTATACATTAAAGAGTCAGGACACAGGGAGGTACTCAAGGGGAGATGTTTGGAACCTGGCTCTTCCTTCTCGCCGCGATGCCAGTGGTGTCTGAGGTCATCTAACCATGCCAATTTGCTTACAGAAGACCTCGGGCTTGCGGCACAACATGGTACCTAGGTCTCATCTCAGGCTGCAACACTGGCAGTATCCGATGTTAGCTAACCGTGCCACTTTACCTATGTAAGACTTTGGGCTGCTGGCGCGCTGCCAAAGCTGTTCACCTAATGGGTACAGCCCTTGACACAGAAACTGAAGATCTTGGGTCCATGAGTACAGAGTCCGTGTCTTCTTTTTTTAACTGTTTCCTTCTCAATGGTTTATGGGGGAAGAGGAGGAAGAGTGCAGCCAGGATCCATCCATCTGGGACGACTCTAGGTTTCCTCAGCCCGAGGGTTACATGTTTCATTTAGCTATAGGTATTGTTTCAGGGACTATTCACTGCTTTGGAGGATTCATCTACAACATTGAACCCCGATATACGTGCTCCTCCCACGGTAATGACTATGGGTACAAGCAGTCCCAGGGTAATGCCCAGTGTCCAAATGATGGGCATTTCTGAAGATGAGAACGTGCTCGTTAGTTTGGAATCTATAACAGATTAATCAAGGATGTACCGATGTGAATTTATGGGTGACAGACCAGCCTCAATTACACTAGAGACTTTGTGAAGCTCTAACTAGTAGAATTGAAACCATCTTATCTACTATGGGTGAAATTCAGACAAAGATCAACTCCCAAAAATAGCTTACTCGAGAGCATGCAGCTAATTTGGAGCCACGCTGTAAGGGTTTATAAAATAGTGATACTACGTTGATTCAAGATAAATTACATTTGCTTCGTAAAACTGAAGTCCTTGAGAAATATTCTAGAAGACTGATCTTGCATTTTTTGAACTTTCCAAATTCATCTATGCTTGCTCCTCTAGAGATGCTGAAGCTTTATGCTGGATTTTTGAAGGTTCCAGCTGAGTCAATCCCTAACTCTAAAGTTTACCTTATATCTGGAGGGACTGAAGCAGCCTGGGTGGATGCGGATGTGGTCAGCCTTCCTACAGAATTCTCAGGATAAGATATGCTCATTACTTTTGTATTAGAACTGGATAAAGGTTTGCTTGATGGTCTTCTGCCTTAGAAGTAATTTGTTTCTTGGTTCAAAAACTGCAATTTTTCCAGCTGTAGCATGAGATACTCAACTAAGGCGAAAGTTATTTTTGTCTAAAAAGCACAGAGTGTTGGCTCTTGTGGCCACCTTTGATCTACAGTTTCCATGTAGAATCTTGATTAGGTAAAATGTTACATATATGTTTTAAAACCCTAATTTACTTGAAGGTTTTCTTAGTAACAGGGACTGGCCTGCGACAAGCTCTCCCCAAAATCTTAACATCTGAACACATAATCAAGAGCATTGGAATAAATATATAAATGTCAGCTACATTTGTTTACTGCGTTTCCCCGTCTCCCCCTCACCTATACTGTGGTTTAGCGATGGATGCTGCTCGATCATTTTTCTTATGTAATTCCAGATGTGTAAATATCAAGTTATCTTGATTATTTTGTTTTTGAATTCAATAAAATTAAGAAAAAAAAAAGGCGGGATACCATAAAAGGTTTACATAAAGTCCTAATGAACTAATTGAGGCTTGTAGGTGTCACTGAAGGGAAAATGATCTTTGAAATTGGTAACTAGATACAAGATAAACAAGCAGCTTAAAACACATACTATGCATGGAATTAGCAGAAGCCCAAGACTCCAGAGCCAGATCTTCAAAAGACCTACGCACCTAACTTAAAAGTAGATGTGGGTGCCTTAAAAGTGGGCACAGCCAGGGCGGGGGGGGAATGAAGAGGCGCATAATACAGATTTCTATCTCTGAGCACCAAACTAAGGCACCTACATGTAGGAGAGAATCTCTCTCCTACGTGTCAGCCTTCTGTCAATATGGGGCTCATACTTCACAGACTGCTCGCTCCCATTCCCACTGGTCTGACAAGCTACAGAATCTTAATGTTTCACGTCTGTCAATACAGGACTACATTTCTGTCTCAGAACCTACCTTTATGTAACAGTAATAGTGCCCAGCATGACAACTGAAACCAGTATGGACCAGGACAGCATAGAGCACATAAATAATTGGCTCCCCATTAGGCTGAGACATATATGGACGAATATCCAGATATTCTGGATATTTCACTTCCTAGAGACACAGGAGAAAGAAAAAAAATACAGCGCTACAGAATTCGGATATGACATTATAGCAGGAAACACAACTTTTGCCGAAACTAAAATATCAGCATTATAGTTTTGTACATTTGTTGTATATTGGTAGTCAAGTTTAACTGTGCATCATTTGTGATGGAATTTCTTTGTGGCACCCTGCAAGGAAAATTATATTTTAATGATTTGGCAAGTAAAATATAAATGCACTAGGGCTCAAAGCAAACAGGTTTCATATGTCTATCTATGTTGCCTCAATCCTCTCATATTTAATAGACACCTTTGTTTTCAGTTTTTATTTTATTTTTCCCAGGAATTTATCAGAATTTATTAGAATGAACAAAAATGTGAGACAATTAAGAAAAGAAAAAAAAAAAAAAAAAGGACTCTTCCACTGCTTTTCTCCCATTTTTGTTATAAGTACTGATAAATCCCAGGGAAAAAAAATATATAATAAAACCTGAAAACAAAGATTCCTACACATTCTGACACTATATCCTCAAAACCAAGAGTTAATATTTGCTAGGGACATTGATGACCTCTCTGGTTCACAGACTGAGAAACTTACTTGCAAAATCCCAATCTGTATTTAAAGAACTATACGCTCCTTTTCCCCCTACTAGAACATACAAGAGTCAAAATTATCTTACAATATAAGAAGAACATAAGAACATGCCATACTGGGTCAGACCAAGGGTCCATCAAGCCCAGCATCCTGTTTCCAACAGTGGCCAGTCCAGGCCTTAAGAACCTGGCAAGTACCCAAAAACTAAGTCTATTCCATGTTACTGTTGCTAGTAATAGCAGTGGCTATTTTCTAAGTCAACTTAATAGCAGGTAATGGACTTCTCCTCCAAGAACTTATCCAATCCTTTTTTAAACCCAGCTATACTAACTGCACTAACCACATCCTCTGGCAACAAATTCCAGAGTTTAATTGTGCATTGAGTAAAAAAGAACTTTCTCCGATTAGTTTTAAATGTGCCCCATGCTAACTTCATGGAGTGGCCCCTAGTCTTTCTAGTATCCGAAAGAGTAAATAACCGATTCACATCTACCCATTCTAGACATCTCATAATTTTAAATATTTAAATCTATAACTATTGTTCTGAATGAATATATGTACCAAGAAGATAAAGCTCAAACATTCAGACATTTGATCATTACCTTTGTAATCTTCCCACCACTGAAATTTGCAAATCTTTTCAGAGATAAGGTGAGTACGTTAGAAGAGCGATGGATGGTAAATCTTTTTGAAGCAGGAACCATCTTTTTACATCTTTAAAAATAGAAGACAGTGATTCAATTGTACTAAAGCAATATGCACATTTTTCACTTAACCAATTTTGCGGGTTAGCACCAACCTGTAATTCTATATATGTACATTCTAGAAGTTCCCTTTTTGTTTTTTATATAACCATATAAATTGGTATAAAATTTACAAATTATATGCTTTCAGTTACTAGTAATTTGCTGTGAAAAATGCAAAACACTGCTATGCAAAAATCAGGCTTCAACACACTTTATTACCAAAGGAACAGGAGATTAGTAAGAGTATGCAAATGAAATAAAAATGCAGTTTTTAAGAACTTACTTGCTGCATTTATAAGCATTTTCCCCATCTAATTGTTCAGGTTTCACAAACTGCTCAAGAGCCTTATTTACACTCTGTGCTGTCTATAAAAACAAACAAGGAGAGAGAGATCTGTGAGTTGTCAGAGACCTATAAATAGTAATACAATATAAACCAACTTTTTCCACAATTCTGAGCCATTTCTGACTCTCTCCTGCTCCCACAGGGATGGATCAAGGGTTCTGCCGACATGTGCTAATCATCAAATTACAGACAAAAACACCCCCACAGCACTTGTATGCATTCTCCTAAAGAAGCAGCTCCAGCCTACCATTCAGATCAGCTAGCTTGAATGTTGCTTTCAATGAAAAACAAAACACACACACACCACCATTACAATATTACGTATGGTGTTAGCACATCACAAGTCCATAACCTGGTCTCTGACATTTTCATAATATAAACTACAGGTTAACAGATATGGTTCAAAACTAGGATTGTTTCTCAATAAAATTAGAAATTACAAAAAAAAAAAAAACCCTCCCAAAAACTAGGAAGCCTGTAAACAAGTTGATAAATCTAAATCTCATTAAGCTTAAGAAGGGTTATTGTAAAGAAGTCTGTGCTTACAGGGCGCAATTTCTAAAATCCCTGGTTCACGGAGATGGAGTGGCCATGTTTTAGATATTACAGATGAACTGGAAAGGCTGGCATAGACTTTCAGTTTTTGGCTCTCACTTGTGTTGCTCAAAGAAACCTACAATCCTGAAGGCCCACTTCAACAGAGCGTGGACATCTTGTTATGCGAGGTATCAGAAGGCCAACACTGCTGTAAAATCTCCAGTTCCTGGATATTTTAGGACTCCAAATGCTTTCACAGAAATATTAATATCCCTTCCTCCAAACTCACTGCATAGTTACAGGAACAAATGCTGAGGGCTGAGGGGCTTATTTACATGTATTTTTTTTTAAATATATGTATGCCACTGCATCCAAGGTTCTTAGCGGCTTACAGTAAAAGCATAAATACATTAAAAGCTAACAAGGCCAACAACGCTGACTGATGTCTGCTTATCTAGCAGCAAATATAATTAGGCTTCAATGCCCTGGGCTCCAGTGCATCCATAAACAAAACAGTCAACATACAATAGCTGCTTCACAACATCAATGGTTTAATCTACAGAAACTCTAAGCTGGCGTTGGTTTACTTCTAAGGCTTCCCGCTTGCATTCAGTTATAAAAGTGGTTCTCCCTCACCGCTCTTTGTTCAGTTCATGGGCTCAGATGGACCACAGATGTCCATCAGCTTTGGAATTCTCTATCCACACAAACTGCTGCTCACTATGGACAGCATCGGATTTCAGAAGTATATTTTTTTTAATCTTGCTGGCAAATGTAATATTTCTTCTTTAGCATTCATGGGTATGTCATTACTTTCTTTTTAGAAATAACAAAAGAATAATAAAATAACAAAGACTACAAATCACTGCCATTAAATGTGGAAATTAAGTACATAAGTGTGGGAAATATGCCAACCGTTCACCTTTATTTCAACCGGAATATCAAGGTAAGGATCAAATGTGTCAGAAACGCCTTTGCAGTTCAAACATTTTACTGCAATGAAAAAAACAAAACAAAACGTATAGTGTTAGTTTTCAACTATAAACAAAGTTTTCAACTATAAACAAACAGTCAAATACAAACAGCTTCAAAAAAAGAAACTTTATATCAGAGTTCCCCAAACTATTTGTGTGGAGAGCAACACAGCACATTTCAAGTCACTAAGAGGGCTGGGGATTCTCCTCTGAGTTTGATGACTATATACCCTGTTCCCCCTCTGCCTCCCTGTTTAGTTTTTGGGTCCTGTCCCTGGCTGCAGTTGCATGGAGGTGGTAGTGGGAGCAGTGGGTCTTACTTTTTATTTTTGCTCTGACCTGGGCCCGCAGCCACTTCTCCTTGCAGCAGTGGGAGTTGGTATGCGCTGCTACGTGACCTCGACCCAAAGAAAGCAACCTGCCTCCTCAGTATCAGTCTGAGTTTGCATTTGCTTGTGACCCTCAATGTTAGAGGGGGGAGGATGAGGGAATCTAAGCAAGGCCAGGAACCTTGCTGCGTTTGCCTCAGCGATGTAGCGTAGTAAAACTTGATGTGCGGGCCAGAAAAATGAGCTGTGTGGGACGGATTCAGCCCACAGGCTGCAGTTTGACTCCCTGCTTTATATGGAGAAATTACTACTTACCTGATACATTTCCTTTCCTTTAGTGATGAGAAGGTCAATCCTCACGAGTGGGTTATGCACCTCTGACAGCAGATGGAAACGGAGCAAAAGCTAATGTAATGGCTATATAGTCCTGCCCTGACATCAGCCTGCCAGTATTCTCTGGAAAAGACAAACTGTCGACAAACCTGATTAAACTTGAACATTATTAGCAACAGGCAACCATTTGTGTTTCTCAACCAGCTGGAACATTGGCGTTCAGCCAAAAGAAGGAACATATCTAGCAAACTAAGAGCAGGAATCATATTCTGCACTGCTCGCCCTAAGGTGGCTAACCACAAAATCCAAATCCAGAAGCAGAGGACGGGTCTAGGATTGACCTACCCATCACTAATGGAAAGGAAATTATCAGGTAAATAGTCATTTCTCCTTCCTTAGCATTCGGGTAGGTCAATCCCAACCAGTGGGATGTACAAAAGCTAATCCTGAAAAGGGCAGGAGGCTGCCTGGCCCAGTTAAAACTGCTGGCACAAAAGCAGCATCCTCTCTAGTCCTAACATCCAAGCGTTAATGCTTGGAGAAGATATGCAAAGATGGATCATGCCGCTGCTCGGCAAATTTTGGCAGGCGACAAACGAAGCTTCGCCCACGATACCGCCTGAGCCCTTGTGGAATGCGATCTTATCTGCTTCGGTAAGGCAAACTCATCAGCCACACAGGCTGCCGTAATGACATCCTTAACCCAGTGGGCAATCATTGCCCGCATCGCAGGTGCTCCCTGCTTACCTCCACCATGGAGCACAAACAGGTGATCAGACTTCTGAACAGTCTCTTAGTCGCCTCCAAGCAGCTCAGTTAATGATGCTTGATGTTCAAGGAATGCAAAAGATGGTACTCCGCTTCATCTCTGTTCCTGCCCAAGGCAAGCAGAGAAATGGACTGATTCAAATGAAAGTCTCAAACCACTTTGGGCAAAAAGGAAGGCACAGTCCGAAGCTAAACCGTACCTGAAGTCACACAAAGAAAAGGCTCATGACAGGAAAGAGTCTGCAGCAGAGACCTGACGAGCCGAACAGATTTCTATCAGGAAGACAGACTTCAAGGTAAGCAGCTGCAAGGAAAAAGTACACAACGGTCGAAAAGTCGGACCTGCCAAGAACTCAAGGACTAAATTAAGATCTCACAAAGGAGCCAGAAGCTGCAACGGAGGCGGAAGATGTTTAACTCCCCGCAAGAAACAGGACATGTCCAGATGGGAAGACAAAGGCCCTCCCATTGACTCTTCCCCGTATCAAGTCAGTGCTGCAACTTGAACCTTCAAGGTACTAAGGGCAAAACCCTTAAGCAAGCCACCCTGAAAAAACTCCAAAATCAAAGGAATATCCACCTTGAGCGGTTGAGTACCTAGCTCAGAACACCAGACCTCAAAAGACCCTCCAAACTTTAATGTAAGCTAGAGAAGTAGAAAATTTCCAGGCCCGAAGAAGAGTGGAAATTACAGAAGGCAAATAACCATGCTTCAACAGTCGAGCCCTTTCAATGGCCAAACATTGAAGATTGAGGGGCCCTACCTCCAAAGCCCGTATCCTTTTGAGGACAGAGGGGGCAAAAGCATTCAGATCTGCAGAAGAGACGGGATCTCTGGGAAGAACCTCCTCTATGAGGCAAAAAACACCTGGGAAGTCCAGGAAACTTACTTCTTATCCTCTGGCAAAATGCATAACACTATTTACTTGCCATTTTTCCAATTCACTGCCAAACAAAAGTGAGCCTTTGAAAGGCAACTTAGGCAGATCGGACTTTGAAATAGTATCTGCAGACCAGTTGCGCAGCTACAGCTGTCGCCTGGCCGCAATAACTGAAGCAGCTCCTCTGGTAGCTGTGTGTACCAAGTCACAGCCTGCTTCAGCCAAGGCAGCAGCCCCTGGTTCTACCATAGGTCCTAAATTGGACCTAATGCCACCAGACTCTTGACAAAGCTGCAAGGTAGCCTGAGCTCCCAAGGCGCAAGAAGAAGCAATTGCAAGTTCATGGTCACTGCTTCAAAGGCTTGCTTCAGGATAGTCTCAATCCTCCTAACCTGAGCATCCTTCAGAGCTACTCCTCCCTCTACCGGGATGGTGGTACGTTTTGTGACAACACATCAAAAGCATCCACCTTAGGGAAATGCAACTGCTCTCTGGCCTGTGGATCCAAGGGGTATAAGCCCACTAAGGTGCGTCTTCCTTTAAAGGATGTTTCTGGTGCATTCCGTCCCAGACCAATCAATTCCTGGATTGTCTCCAAGAGGGGAAAGAAACAAGAAGCCTCACGCAGGGTGACCAAAATAGGATCTTTCTTCTGCATCCCCAAGGAGTTAGGCTCAGCCACTCAGAGGGTCTTCAGGGTTTGAGATATCAGAGCCGGCAACTCAACTCTCTGAAACAATCATACAAGATTTCTATATGGCTCGAAATCTGGGGGAACATACCCTTCCTCACCAGGAGAGCCTCCACCGTAGTCATCGGTATTATCCTGATCCACCTGCATTTGAGCTCTGTCAGATCGCACTGCGCTACAGCACTTGACCGTGGAGACAGGCGGAGGAGCACTCGGAGTGCCAGGACCTACCTTAGTAGGAATCGCTGCTTCAGCAGTCTGGCTCTGCAGAAATATCTGCAATTCCTGGAAGAATTCCATCCAGGAAAAGGAATTCCACCCAGGAAAAGGAGGCCAGGTCCATTCCAGGCCCAAACAATGTCCTGTGAGCCAATGTCCCCTGGGGACTCAACCCGCAGACCAATCAAAGGAGGAGACAGCCTTGCAGCGTCTCCCTCGGTCCCACTCCCCTCAGACTGAGGAGACTGACCATTGTCAGCAAAACCGTGAGTCAAATTTCCCCTGAACATCCAGGCAATGCCGACACAGGCTTAAGGCTGAATGACTCTGATGTGGCAGGCAGCACAGATAGCTAGATTTCTTCACCATGGGGGCCATGCTAAAAGCGCACAGCCCGATGAAGGCTCGTGACTAGCTTTCCCACGCGTGCAAGCACGCCTAATATGAACACACAAAAATTGTGTGTCCAAGCGCACACACACCTAGGCCTCTCGTCCCACTAGACACTCAGGACAGACGCCTAAACTGGGCGCACAAGATGTATGTCCAAAAAGAAGAACGCCCAACTGCATGCACAAATGAGAATGGGCACACACCTAGACGCACAAGCGCACGCCGACAATCTGCAGCAAAAACAAAAAGAGAGCACACAAAAATATGCAGCCTACCGCATGCCAAAATGAGAGAAGCCTAGAAGCAAGGCCTAGCCAAATGGCTGCTCAACCCACCATGCCTGCACTTTCTCCTCACCTCACAGAACTCCCCACAGACATGAGCAGGACAGCCGAATGCTTTTTTTTGTTGTTGTTTTTAAATTAAAATTTTTTATCTGAGCTCAGCCCTCCCTAGCTGAGAGCAGAACAGATTCTGGCTATGGTGGGGGGGGGAGGGCTAAAGCCTTCACTGCTGAGCTTCTCTTGGCCTGCAACTGCCAATTGGAATTTGGGTCCACACCACTCAAGGTTACTGGACTGAGGAACTGCACAGTATCACCTCAGAAGGCAAGCTGTGCTACACTGACATCTCCTTTCCAACTTTTTTTTTTCCTCCTCACAGGCAATCTCCAGAAGGGAAATGCATGTCCACCATCTGCTGGAGACGGAGAATACTGATGGGCTGATGTGGGATGGGAGCATATAGCTATGACGTCAGCTTTTCCTCAGTCTCCATCCACTCCTTGGGATTGACCTACCTGAATGCCAAGGAACTTCTTGTTCAACATTCCCAGCTACGCACATAAAAAAAAAAAAAAAAAAAAAAAAAAAAGATTCTACATAGCATGGTAGAAACTTTACCTCTAGATCTTAGATAACCTCCAAATATTTGATAGATGAGTGTGGTAGCTTGGGTATGTCTGTCCAACCTGGAAAGAAATTAATTACCTTAAAAAGTAATTCAAACTGGCAGAAAACATGCAAGGTAATTTCAGTATTATAGAAATCAGTCAAATGAAACTTCCAAGTTAAAAAGAAACTCAGACAGGCATGATAAAGCAGTCAGTCAGCAAGTTTAGACCCTGTGCATTAAGCAATCTTCCCATAGACACAAAATGAGAGAAAACCTTTAGCACACAGGCCCGTTTGACAATGAATGAGCACAAAAGCATGAATAAGCCTTGCTGCAATGAAGCTAAGTGTTACTTCTCGCTCTTGGCTAGACTGCTGGAGTTAAGTGCATTACAGTCAGCCTGCACAGAAGGCAACTGTTCAATTACTTGATAGCAAAAAGAAATCTGATCATTTCCCTCAGCTACTCCATGAACTGCTCAACTGTTCATGGTTCACCAATTCATAAACTCTGACTGTGGAGTTAAAATGCAGCTTTGTGTCCAGGAGAAATGCTTTCTGATTTCCAACAGTAGTTAAAGGGCTTTTAGTTTGAGAAGAAAAATCATGATGCAGCCTTTCACTATGTGACAAGATCAGCTTTCTTATGTAGGCAACAGTAACAGCACATACATTGTTGTAGATAATTCAGTTAGTTCATACATAAAAAACATGAAGGGGAGAGGGTTATTTAAATCCTAAGGAAATATTAGCATTTAAAGTTTATGAAAGCTCCTTTAAGCACAACCACTATAAACAAAATCCTTGAGTTTAAAAGGAATATACACACACACACACACACCTATATATATATCTTGCTCAGATCAAAACCAATCTCACTGCTTTGGGCATGGAATTAATTCAAACTCTGATTTCCCCGTTATAAACCTAGAATTAAATGCTAACCTTAAACTAGCACACAATATACTCAGACAGTTATAGTTTAACGGTCCAAACGTTCTGTTTTTTTCCAAGATTTACATGCCCTTCCCCAGCAAGTCCAATTTAACCATCAGCAGATGAAGGTTCTGCTGTCAGCACTCCCTCAGGAGCGCCATTCCTTATCTTCTTATGATCACACTGTGATGGCCGTAATTATAATGATGGCATCGTTAAAAGTCTATCATTTTGTTTCCATTTTATGCAAATATTTGCAGTATCCATTCCTTTGTTATCGAACAGTCAAGTTCTCATTTGTCATTGTTCTTAAATTAGTCACTTACCACTGTTCTCAATGTCTCCAATGCCTCCATATCTTATATAAATCACTATCGCACTTAACAGTATTTTGAATTCACAATATCCGAACATAGCCTCATTTTTTTGTAATTAGTATTTTAACAACTTTGTGAACAATACAAAACAACCATGGATGCGAGAACACATAGTGGGGTAGATTTTAAAAGAAGCGTGAGCGGGGTACATTTGTGCGCACAAACATACACCCGATTTTATAACATGCACGCGCTGCCACGCACATGTTATAAAATCCGGGGTCAGCGCACACAAGGGGGTGCACACTTGTGCACCTTGCGCGCGCCGAGCCCTAGGGGATCCCAGATGGCTTTCCCCATTCCCTCCGAGGCTGCTACGAAATTGGAGCGGATTCAGAGGGAACTTTCCTTCCGCTCCGCCTCTGGCCGGCTGCCGGCGCGCCATCCCCCCCTGCACAGCTGCTCTGCCAGAGGCCTCGGGCCCGCCCCCGAACCGGCACCCTGCCCTCGACCCCGCCCCCTTCCTGCCCCTTTTTCAAAGCCCCGGGACATGCGCGTGTGGCTGAGCCTATGCAAAATAGGCTCTGTGCGCGCAGGAGCAGGTTTTCGGAGTTACGTGCATAACCCTTTGAAAATCTACCCCTATCAGTTGTGCAAGTTGTAAGAAAACATACAAAACAAGTCATCCATAGCCAACCCCAAACCTCCCCCCAACCCCAGACTCATTAAAATACAAATAAGACAATATGTTCAATACAGATAATGCAAAAGCGAAACCTTCCGCAAAATAAAATATATTAACTGAATTTCCCAGTGTCACTACTACTATATAAAAATGTGGTAGAGTCTCAAAAAGTCATAAGAAAGAAAGGGAGGCTACTCCTCTATGTCAAAAGATACATACATTTAAAAAATTTAAAAATCATAATCCTAAGCTCGCTAGAACTTCCAAGGTCTGTGGAAAGTAGCCATTCTGTTATGTTTTTCAGCTGATAGCTCCGCCATGTGCTTGATAGCATTGAGAGCTTAAGCAGCTCCTCCGACAGCTTGGGGCAGCTTTCAGATTTCCAATGAAAAGCAAGCGTACTCCGGGCCGCCAAAAAGACTTGAAGGCAAAATTTCTGTTGAAATTTGTTCAAGCCCTTGCATGGTATATTAAGAGAAACCGCACCATAATCCAGAGGGAAAGGAGTTTGTAATTTAGTATGTAACCAGGATATAATGGTTGTCCAGAATGCAACAACTTTGGGACATGTCCACCACATGTGGAAGTCTGATCCCATCTTACCACACTTCCTCCAACATAAATTCGATTGACCTGGACAAAATTTGTGCAATTTCTCTGGAGAAAAATGCCATCTGTACAGTAACTTGAAACAATGTTCCTGTAAGCTGGAGGAAACAGAACATTTACCAGCATTTCTATAGATAATGCTCCAAGTTTTAGGGCTAATCGGGGTCCCCAAGTCTTCCTCCCAACGAACCAAATGAGCAAAAGGGGGATTTACCGTTTCATTGCCCGGCATAAGTACAAGGAGTCTACAAAGTGTTTGGTTTGTGCATAAGCAAAAAAGGTGCCTTGGCCTGAGGGAAATCGCTGAATCAAGTGGTCTAAAGATATCAATCTACAACCATGAAACAAACGGCCGATTGTATGAATGCCAGCCAACTGCCACACCTTATTCTGGAAACCAGCAGGGAAGATCTGATTGCGATATAGGGAGGACTGATAAAAGTAGGAGTATTCTCCCACTATATGAGTTCTCCATTGATCCCACACCTTCAAGATTGCTTGAAGAGTCCAAGGGATGACGCGTATCGGAAGCCAGGAATATCGTGGTTGCCACGGTATCAAAGGCATATTCCTTACACTTGCTTGTTCAAGCCATACCCATTGCTTTTTGGGATCAGTACAGCTGAGCTCAACCAATGCCTTTAATTGGGCCGCTGCGTAATAGAAGTAAAGATAAGGTACCCCAAGTCCACCCTGTGTTTTAGGGAGGTAGAGGACACGCCTAGCCACCTGTGGGGAGTCTCCTGCGCCAAATAAAGTCAAATATCGTTTTCTGCCATCCGCACAAAAGTATCGAGGAAATATAAACGGGTAAGGTGGAAAACAAATACAAAAATGAATATTCTTCCTAGATTTTTGTATTTGCGATCCTTCCAAACCAAGAGAAAGTTCCTCTCCGCCATTTTTCCAGGTCTTTATCAATCATATGGACTAATGGAGAGAAAATGAATGCAGCCGCATTTTAACCCCGTGCCTGCCTCAGGAGATCAAGGTTCCATCCAGCTATTATAATCCCCTCCTCTTACAGTTATTAAACTTGTGTCTTTCTGGTTTGATCACAGTAAAAGCACTAATGCTTAACATTGGAAGACACTTGTAAGTAGCTGTATCACCTAGTTTCCTCTCAAACAACAGTAGTTGAATATCACCCTAATCTCCACACTTAGTGATACTGTGTGATCCTACTGAAAGCCAATTAAACAAGGAAAGCCCTCCATCCACAGGGGCACATGATTCTTGGACTGTCAATTAGTCATTGAGGAGGGAAAAAATACTGCATACTACAGGCCAAGAACACACTAAACATTATATCCACAATATACAAAAAAATATGAATTAAAATCTATGGATGTCTCAAATCTCACAGTCCCATTTAATCTTGGATGTACTGCATTCAATGTAAAAATCCAGTACAGTTCTAAACTAGTTAAATGTGATTCCCTGTGCTCTTGGTGCAATCAACCTGGAAAGGGGACAATTTTAATCACTATAATTTACTGGATGAAACCTTGATCCCCTAAGGCAGGCACCATGTTGGTGCTGAAATACAGTCAAGTTGGGATAGTGAGGAAAATGTCCTGTAAATTCAAAATACCATTGGATTGAGATAATGGTTTTGTGATTTATACAAGATGTAAAAAACATTGGAATTAATGGTGACTGATAACAGTGATACGTGATTAAGAAGAGTGACAAGTGAGAATGTGTTGACCGCTGGATAACAAAGACAAGAAATGTACATGAACGGAGCTACAAAATGTGTATTAGAAAACTAAAAAAAAAAAAGGGTGAAAAATTGCTTTGCTTTAAAAAGGTGCCATCACAACTATGCCCATCACAATAAGAACATAAGAAAACCATTCTTGAGGGAGTGCTGACAGCAGAACCTTTATTTGCTGGTAAAAAGTTGGACTTGCTGGGAAAGAGCACTTAAACCTTGCAAAAAAAATAATAAAATTAGCTTTTAAGTGTACACTAGTCTAAATTAATAATTGTTCTTACATTGAAGATTTTCCACCTAATTGGGTGACTAGGGTGGATGGGATAGGAGGAGGGAATCAAACACTAATGACTACTTATCCAGGAACTCACAATTATAAAACACTTGGAAGTAAATACCAACCAAAGTAGCTCATAAAATTAATTCATGCCGTTTTCTCAGAACTCCCCCCCAATTACAGTTTAGAATTAACCATGATTGTAGTTGACTGATTTTAGTCTTATTGCTGGTCATTCACAAACTGAACAGACACCTAGTGATCACATTTAAAGCAAACACAGGAGCATTCCTTGAAACTCAAGAGGTGTACTTGATATTGTGAAGTCACTTTATTCAGATTTTTCATTGGAATGGCTAAGGAAACTGGGCTGCTATGCAGTTCTGGTTATTTACGGGTATCACACTGATTCATCTTAAAATATAAATACAGCACAGATAGGTAAAAAGAGCAGACTTGAGAGAAATATTTAAAAAAACAAACAAAAAAGGTATGGCCATAATAAAGAGACGCATGATTTCAATCTAAAAAGTATGAAAATATGGGGAAAAATACAGGACTGCAAGAAAAGCAATTTAGGGATAAGAAAACACACTAGAACCAACAAACACATTTAATTTGAATTAGCAGCTCGTAATGCCATTTTAAGACTTTACACCACCTTGGTTTCAAAATATTTTACTCTCTAGGGAAATATATGGAAATAAGATCTTTACTTTTGTTACATGTTTTCAATTTGTAGTTTTCTTTGGGCCAGCAGCTAATAGCACTGTTTCAGACTAAATCAGGCAAGTGTAATCTTGTCTAATATACTGTGTTTTTCAGCACTTTAACACAACAATTTTGCTTGCAAAATTATATTCAGTCACATGTATGGACAAGTCACAATATTTTCAATTACATATTTATTGTATAATATGCAATTGAAGACTGGTGACCCCATGGTTTAACATGTTCTCTATTGTTGGAAAATAGCTTTGCAATAGCACAATGTTTTGCACCGAGAAGATAAGAATCGTCATATTGTGTTTCTTCACTAGTAGCAAATGTTATGAAGATCTGATGTACCAGATACGTATTCCCCCTGAGGAAGCCATCCTGTATGGCGAAACAGGTACTCTTTGTTGGGGCTTGATAATATCAAGATTGGACTGTTCTGGCTTACTTCATTTTGTGTGTGATGGAATTACCACATATTTGCGCTGAAATCCTTCCCTCATTTGTTGCCATGTGTAAGGACTTTCCTATCATTTTTGACAGCAATACTAGAAAACCCCTCCATTTCCCTTTATTGCTATGTGCAAGGCCTTTGACATTTTTTTTATAGTATCTCTGATTAAAAACCATTACATACGTTCACATTGGTGTTAAAAGGAGTGTGGTTTTGTGAGCACTGAGTAATTAGTGGCTAGTTGTGATTATTTTTTTCATAATCTAGTGCAGTGTTCGTATGAACTTGCTGTTTTTTCACTCAAACTTTTGTTTTGAAAAATGTTAATTTGAGGTATTGTTTGGAAAATCTCTTTTTGGTCTTGTTTTTATACATCAAATAAGTATGTGATCAGCACAGGAAATTTTAGATTGTGTCCCCAAAAAAAGACACTATAAATATAGCTGGAAGAATGTTTGTTTGTACTTACTTATTACTACCATTCAAACATGCTTTCTGCATTGCATCAATCGTGTAGCGCAGAAACTCATGGGCATCTTCCTGGTTACCAAAACGGAAATGCTTTGCAATGCCTAATTAAAGGAAAACAAAAAGTTATGTCAACACCACTTTCATTTACAAACCTGGTGCAGCAGTAAAGATATATAAATTAAAACCAATGCAGTTTGTTACAAGACAAAGAATTTTTACAGTTACACCACAGAAGAGAACGAAAATAAAAGACTGAAGCACAGACCACCTTTCTTCCTCTAAACTTGCATAAAAATATAGCTCAAAATATTTCAATTAAGAGGTTTTACAACAGTTGGATCGCTTTTATGAACTTTAATGGCTTATCATGAATTCAAATAACACTCAAGAGGTGTAACAAACGCAACATGGCATGCCAAGGACTAAACTCCTTCAGATTTAGATCAAACACCCCCCCCCCCCTAAATTTATAGAAAAACAGAGTAGACAACTACAAATTCCTAACAAGTAACATTAAGATACTAAAATCTGGGGACAGCCCAATGCTTTGGTGGCAAGGGCTGCATACTGCTATACAGAGGATCTAGGTTTGATTCCCAGATCAGGATCTTCCATTCTCCGGATTGGGAACACTGAGCAGCAGTGTTCATAGCCTCTGGGGGAGGGACTCTCAGTCACTGCTCAATGACCCCCACCTAATGGCCAGATTTAGGAACTACACTAGCTGGGTTCTGGAGGGAGCTGTGGTTTGTAGCCCTTGTTCTAGAACTGTCACTGCAATGGCGGGGCCAAGTTATGGAGGGGGCTAAAAACAAAAAAAAAAGATAGTTGCAAATGAAGCCTTATGATGCTGTAGCCTAAAAGAGGCTGATAGAGCTGGAAGTTCAAGAAAAGATATCAAAATCTCTTTTCAAAAAAAAAAAAAAAAAAAAGATGCCCCATTATTGGAGAAATTACTTACCTGATAATTTTGTTTTCCTTAGTGTAGACAGATGACTCAGGACCAATGGGTTATGCTCCCCTGCCAGCAGATTGAGACGGAGTCAGGTTGCAAAGCTGGCGTCACAGTACATCTACCCCTACAGTGACCTCAGCTCTCCAGTATACTCTTCAAAAGTCACTGTGGACATACTAGTGAAAGGATTTGATTAAAAATGGATAACCATAACTGTACTCAACCAACTATAAAACACTGATCTCCAGTAAGAATATATAATCTAGGGCCTGGATGAACACTTACCCGTGATCTCTTGGATTCGAGGCCCACTCCATGGGAGGACCCGTGGTGCTGTTCTTGGGCAGCAGAGAGTGGGATGCTGAGACCATCTGTCTACACTACGGAAAACAAAATTATTAGGTAAGTAATTTCTCCATTTCCTAGCATGAAGCCAGATGGACTCATGACTAATGGGATGTACAAAAGCTACTCCTAATTGGGGGCGGAAGGCTGCCCGCGGTCCAGTTAACACTACCCGTGCAAAGGCTGCATCCTCTCGGGCCTGTACGTCCAGGCGATAAAACTTGGAGGTGGTGTGCAAGGACGACCACGTCGCCATTCGGCAGATATCAATGGGAGACAGCAGTCTAACTTCCGCCCATGAGACTGCCTGAGCCCTAGTGGAATGAGCTCTAATCTGAGAAAGTAATGGCTTTCCAACCTCCACATAGGCTCCTGTGACCACTTCCTTAATCCAGCGAGCTATGGTAGCCCGCAAAGCTGGTTCACCCGGCTTCCTTCCGCTGTGAAGGACAAACAGGAGGTCCATCCATCAGACCAGTTCTGAAACTTCCAGGTACCACCCTAAAAGTCTGACAGGCAAATGACATTCCTCTGTGTCCTTGAGTTTATCTAGAGATGGCAATGAAATGGACAGATTCAAATGAAATTCGAGACTACTTTGGGCAAGGACGGGACAGTTCATAGCTGTAACGCCCCTGGAATCATCCGGAGGAACAGCTCCCAGCATGACAATGCCTACAGTTCAGAGATGCGACGTGCTGAGCATATAGCCACCAGGAACACCATCTTCAAGGTCAACAAGTGTAAGGAAAGACTTCGCAACGGCCAAAATGAAGGACCTGCCAAGAATTCCAGTACTAAATTGAGGTTCCACAAGGGGACCAGTAACTGTCAGGGAGGTCAAAGGTGCTTCACTCTTCAGAAAATGAGCCATGTCAGGATGGGCAGACAAGGAGGTCCCATTCACCTTACACCTGAAACAGGAAAGAGCCACTACCTGCACCTTCGAGGAGTTAAGGGCCAAAATTTATTCAAACCATCCTGCAAAAATTCCAGAATAAATGGGATTTTGACCACCTGAGGGTTAACACTGCATACCACGCCTTAAATACCCTCCAGACCTGCACATACGCTAGGGACATGGAGAAAGGTGACAATTACCACTGCAGAATATCCTCGTTTCATCTCTCAAGGGCAGAATAGAGTCGGATTCTCTTGAAGAACCTGTCTCTGTAGAAGCAGATCCCTGTGCAGTGGGAGGCACAAGAGGTTCTCCACCAGGAGTCTCCGCATACCACGTATACCTGGGCCAATCTGGGACTACTAGTAGGACTAATTCCCTGTAGTGCTCGATCTGCGAATGACTCTGCCCAGAAGGGGCCACAGAGGGAAGGCGTATAGCAACTTTTCTTCCGGCCAGGTCTGAACGAGAGCGTCAATCCCCAGGGACCACTGATCTCTTCTGCGACTGAAGAACCTTCACATTATGAGATGCGGCCAGCAGATTGAAGGACGGGAGGCCCCAGCAATCTATCAGTTAAAAGGCTTTAACCAACAACTCCCACACTCCTGGATCCAGACTCTTTCTGCTTAGAAAGTCTGCTCTGACATTGTCTTTTCCTGCAATGTGGGAGGCTGAGATCATCTGCAGATGTATTTCTGCCCATTCCATAAGGAGATCTATCTTCTCTGACACTTGCTGGCTCTTTGGTTCCACCCTGGCAGTTGATGTAGACTACCGTCGTTGCATTATCCGACATCACATGGATATCACCCTGGAGTCTGTGGCTGAATTGTAGACATGCCAATCTGACTGCCCGGACTTCCAGGTCTTGATGTTTCAGAGGGCCTCTTCTTCGGCCCAACGTCCCTGGGCAGACAGTTCCAGCCCCGGAGACTCGCGTCTGTCATGAGGACCAGCCAGTTAAGGGAGGACAGGAGCCCACCTCTGCTCAGATAAGCTTCCTGCAGCCACCATTGGAGCTGAGAGCATACTCCCATCGGTAAGTGGAGATTAAAAGAATTGTCTTGAGACTGGGTTCCAACGTGACAGCAGCGAGCATTGAAGCAGTCACATGTGTACCCTCGCCCACGGCATTACTTCCAGGGTTGCTACCATCAGAACGAGAACCTGGAGATAGATCCACACAGACAGGCATATTGTGCTCATCAACAGATGCACTTGGGACATCAACTTTCTTATCCGCGAGATTGGAAGGAAGACCTTGCCCTACTTGGTGTTGAAATGGACTCAGATATTCCAAGGACTGTGAAGGCTTGAGACTGCTCTTGTTCAGTTTACTAACCAACCGAGTTCCTGAAGCAAGGAAGTCACCCTGTTGGTCTCCCAGAGACACTCTCCCACGGACCTGGCCCAGATCAACCAGTCATCCAAGTACGGGTGCACCAAGATTCCCTCTTTTCTCAGTGCTGCTGCTATGATCACCATAATCTTGGAAAATATTCTGGGGGCAGTAGCTAGGCCAAAGGGTAGAGCCTGGAACTGATAAAGGCGACCAGGTACTGTAAAGTGTACAAAATATTGGTGTTCTTGACTGTTTGGAATATATAGGTAGGCCTTGGATAGGTCCAGGGAGGTTAAGAACTCTTCTGATTGTACAGCCAATTTCACGGAGCGTAAGGTTTCCATGCGGAAATGATTTACTTGTAGATGTCAGTTGACACTCTTTGAGGTCCAGGATGGGGCGAAAGGAACCTTCCTTCTTGGATATGATGCAATAGATGGAGTAACGCCCCGTATTTTCCTGGGACACAGGTACTGGGATTATAGCTCTTATCTTGAGGAGCTGAAGTCTCCACGGCCTATTTCTTGTTCTGGAAGTGGCAAGGAAACATGAATGTGTCTTGAGGTAACCAATTGTCCAACGTGATCTCAACCCACCGCTGTTAGAAGAGAGACAGCCGACCCCTTATCTCCTCGTTCTGAAGGTGGGTTGGCAAAACTTCACTGGGGGGGTTTGGGACGAACCTGATCCCACACCTGCCCCTTTCTTGGGCTGTTGACTAGGAAAGGTCTGAAACCTCCCAAAGGGTTGAGACCTCTGAAATGTTGAGTTTCTGTAGAAGTGAAAACATTAGGAACCCCTGGATCGGCCCCTCAGGGGGCAAGGGGCGCTGCAACTGCTTCCTTTTATCTTCTGGTAACAGAGTATTCGCCCTATTTTCTGGCCAATATTCCAATTCGCTTCCGAAAAGCAGTGATCTTTTAAAAGGCATCTTTGTAAGACTGGCCTTGGATGTTGTGTCTGCTGACCAACTGCGCAGTCATAGCTGTCTTCTGGCCACCACCACTGAGGCCACTCCGCTAGCCGTAGTACGGACTAAATCAGAGCCCGCGTCTGCTAAAAAGGCAGCGGCGGGGTTCCATAACAGCTCTGGAATTCACCCCTCCGAGTCATCCGCCTCCTGAGAGAGGAGTAGGCACGAACAAGCTACCAGAACACAACAAGCAGCAATTGTAAGGCCATTGCTACCGCATTAAAGGCTTGCTTAAGGATGGACTCCACCCGCCTATCGTGGGCATCCTTTAAGACCACTCCTTCTTCCACTGGAATAGTTGTTTGCTTAAAGTCAGCACAGACCAATAGATCCACTTTAGGGAAACACAAATACTCTCTTACTGCCGGGTCCAGTGGATACAGAACTTCTAATGCTTGTCCCACTTTAAAACTTGCTTCCGGGGTATCCCGTTCCAGGTCAATCAACTCCTGGATGGATTCCAGTGCTGGAAAGTAGCAAGAGGCTTTCTGTAGGGAGATCAGAAATGGATTCTTCTTTGGTTCCGACACAGAATCGGTGCCCGGGACTCCCAGCATCTTCAGTGTCTATGAAACCAGGGCCGGCAATTTGTCCCTATGAAAGAACCACACCATGGTTCCATACGGTTCTAACCCCAGGGGGTATTTACCCCTCTTCCAAGGGATTCAGATTGTCCTCTTCATCTGAGCCATCTGGGTTCCTATCAGGGATGCCCTTGGTAAGGCGAGGAATGCCTCGCAGTCTGCCGATAGGATTGGGAGAGGGAATGGTTACCGGCTGAGGTTCTGTCCAGATAGGGGCAAGCCGGGCAGTAGGCTGAGCCTGTACAAAGGCTTGAGCCCCTGTTAAAATTCAACCCAGGAAAAGGCAGCCAGATCTATGCCTAGCCCAGGAGGCACTGGGGTAGGTCCAGCTGAATTTCCCTCTCCTAGGGATGACTCAGGCAAGGGAGTACTCAGGTCCGGAGTACTTCTGATTAAGGCTGAGACCAACCCATCATCTGAATGGGAGGAGTCATGCTTCCTTGGGCTGTGAGGCCCTGATATGACAAGCAGTGCAGAGAGAAAGAAGCTTAGCTTTCTTTCTTGCTGGTGCCAGTAGCGGTGGTAATTGCACGTTTAATCGGCTTGCTCTTAAAAATTTATAGCACAAATTTTGAGCATTGTGGTGAGGCGTACACATAGCCCTTGTGCCCGATTTTTTCCTGTATCCTGCGCTTACTAGGTTGTGTATGTTTGTACACTTGTGACTTTATGGCATGTACTAAGACGCGCACAAGATGGCGCCGCTGTGGCCTACCATGCAGTGTGCTGACCAAGACCAAAGCGGGGCCTAGACCACCAGGGGGCCGCTCAACCTTCTCGGAAGCCCACTTCCTCTTACCCCAACGGGATCGGGAACAATGGGAGGTAAATCTTCTTTTAAAAAAACAAAACAAAACAAAAAAAAAAAGACACCAACCTTATCTGGGCTCAGGGTTTACCGGCTGAGTACAGAGACTGTCTCCAGCTGCAGGGGAGAGGGCTTTCACAGTCACCGCCGTGCTCGGCTTCCTGCACCTGCTGCGTTTCAGCTGCTTAAGCAGCAAAGTCCACACTGGGAACCGGTTACCGGACCAAGGCACACCTCTGAGGGATCTCGGAAATTGCCTCAGGAATTCTCAACTGGTGGAGGAACCTTTAAGTATCACCGCAGAGAGCAAAAGCTTGATTTTTTTTTTCTCCAATTTAAAATGTAGAATTTCTCCTTCCTAAAAGTACAGCAATCCCCATAGGGAGAGGCAAGTCCACCATCTGCTGGAGACAGAGAATACTGGAGAGCTGAGGTCACTGCAGGTGTATATGTACTGTGATGTCAGCTTTGCAACTTGACCATTTCCATCTGCTGGAAGGGGAGCCTAACTCATTGGTCCTGAGTCCATCTGGCTACACGGTAGGAAAACCATCTTTAATTCTGTAAATGGGAGGATAAAGTGAAAACTGGCTTTGGCCAAAACCAAAAGCATACGTTAATGAACATGTAATAGCAGCAATAAAAATGAGCTTTCTAAAGGAGATAGGACTGGAATTTTGTTTACTCACGTCGGAGATCATTAATGACAGCCATAGGTTTGATGATGTTGCCAGAATTAGAGAGGGCCTGGGTAACATGAGCCTGCATTGTGCACATCATGCAAAATCCTTGCTCATGACCTGTAAACATGAAAAGACATTTTCAATTAGCAAAATAAATTAGGTATATGCTATCCAGCATGCAATCTCCCTACCTACATACAAATGAAACTAATTGAAAGTCATGCAGGAAATAAAAGTATGACTACAAAAAGTAAGTCTCACAAGTCTTGAACTATGTGGCAACCTAAAGAGAGCACATTTTATGAAAGGGTCCTCTCTCTCTCCTCTTCCAATCCTATACTGAGTGCTCTCTTCCTCAGCCCCAAGTCCCCCCCGTCCCTTCCATTCTGGGTCCTCTTTTTCTCTGTCCCCCATCCCAGGTTCAGTCTCCCCTCTCCTTGATCCCCGGTATGTCCTCACCTTCCCTCTCTCCCGGATCCTCTCTGCCCTCTCCTTCCTCAGTCGCTGGTATGTTTAGTTCCACCTTCCCCGATCTGCAGTATGACTTGTCCTGTCCTACCCTCATGATCCTTCATCCACTCTAGTCATCTTAACATAAGAACATAAGACTTGTCATACTGGTTCAGAGAAAAAGGTTCATCAAGCCCAGTATCCTGTTTCCAACAGTGGCCAAGCCAGGTCTCAAGTACCTGGCAGGATCCCAAGGGGTAGAAAGATTCCAAGTTGCTTATCCCAAGAATAAGCAGTAGATTTCTGCAACTCTACCTTAATGGTTAATGGACTTTTCCTCCAGGAACTTGTCCAAACCACTTTTTTTTTTTTTTTTAAATATAGCTACACTAATACCTTTCACCATATCTTCGTGCAACAGATTCCAGAACTTAATCATGCGTTGAGTAAAAAATATTTTCTCTTATTAGTTTTAAATGTATTACCCAGTAACTTCATCGTATGGCAAAAGAAGTGAAGCTTAATACTAGATCAGCTTCCTCTGCCATGTGGGGACTAGTCTCATGCTATGACTGCATGGATCCTTGTAAATCTCACACTGCGAGACTGGCTCTGTGCAACACAAAAAGCTGATGCAGTATTAAGCAACGCTACTTCTGCTGTCCAGGGTGAGGGGATGATCAGGAAGGGCAGGGAGAGGGAAAGAAGTCCTGTGCTTAAGGCCCTGTAGCAGCTCTAAGCCTGTCCCCAGCTGGCACCACTAGTCGTCTCTCTCCCCCCCCCCCCACAAACAGACAAACAAACACCACTAAAAAGGAACAAATATATCCAAAATCAAAAACATTTTAAAATGTAAAAGGTGGGGTTTTTTTTTTTTTTTTTTATAAAGCATTGGGTTCTATGTTTTTTATTTATTGCACTGCTACAATTGCTGTTTCCAGTAGTTTCTTGATTGCATACCCAAGAGGGGAGGGAAAAAAAACAAAAAACCCATAGGCAATTCATGCTTTTCTCACATAAATTGCTCCTAAATGATAGTACATTTTAAGAGTAGCATACATACAAGCTTACAAAATACATTACTATCTGTAGACTTTTGAACAATAAAAATAAATAAATTATATGACTACTCACAATCACATTTACTTCCTTAAAAAGCTATAAACAAGCATAAAAAAAAAATGGGCCAGACTTGTGGATCTGATTATAGTACTGTGGCACGAGAGATCTGACGTTAAGACTTTAATCTGACTTGACCAGCTGGGATCAGACACCAATGCCTGGGAGCCGTCTGGCCAGTACGAGGAATGCTAGCTGGCCTTAACAGGTCATCTTGGGTAGTGAAGTTCAATAAAATGAAGGAAGAAGAGCGGCGAAGGGATTCACATCTGTCATAATAGAGGGATACCCCCAGGGGATTTTTAAGGAGGGACAGCTATATTCCAAGAAACTACTTTTTCTTCACAGGCATTACAAATTGAATCTGGAACCATTGCAGAGATATCATTAAAGCTGAAATGGCCAAAATATTAAATACATCAGTTCAGCGTTCACTAAAGAAGACCCTGGAGAAGGACTAGGGTCTTGTCATGAACTGACAAGACTGTGGATGGGGGTGAAGTAGATATTCTGTTTACAGAAGAGAATGGATGGGAAGAGCTAGGAAAACTGAGAGTGGACAAGGCCATGGGGCTGGATGAGATACATCCCAGGATATTGAGGGAGCTCAAAGATGAGCTGGCAGGTCCGCTGAAGGACCTGTTCAATAGATCCTTGATAACAGGAGTGGGGCTGCAAGATTGGAGAAGAGCGGCAGTGGTCCCACCTCGCAAGATTGGGAGCAGAGAGAAGGCTGGAAACTACAGGTCGGTTAGTCTCACTTCAGTGGTGGGAAAATTAATGGAGACTCTACTGAAGGAAAGGATAGTGAACTATCTACAGTCCAGTGGGTTGCTCGACCTGAAGCAGCATGGATTTACCAGGGGGGAAGGTCCTGAAAGTCAAATCTTCTAGGAAAAGTAAAAAAAAAAAGTCATGAAATAGGTGGCGATGTCCTTTCATGGATTACACACTGATTAAAAGACAGGAAGAGTAGGATTAAATGGACAATTTTCTCAGTGGAAGGGAGTGGACAGTGGAGTGCCTCAGAGATCTGTACTGGGACCCGAGCTTTTCAATATATTTATAAATGATCTGGAAAGGAATAAGACGAGTGAGGTAATCAAATTTGCAGATGATACAAAATTATTCAGAGTAGTTAAATCACAAGCAGATTGTGATAAATTGCAGGAAGACCTTTTGAGACTGGAAAATTGGGCATCCAAATTTATTTATTTAATTTATTTATTTAAAAGTTTTTATATATCGCACAAAGGGTAAATATATATCCGTCTAGGCGGTTTACATGTGATCAGACATACATAATTTAAAATACAAACAATTGTTAATAGATTAATTAAAACATACTATTGTTCAAATTATTTAAAAAGCTTGGATAAATAAGTACATTTTCAGCGATTTTTTAAAGTCTTTACGGTTAGAAGTTAGTCGGATATAGTCGGATATAGTCGGATATAGTTGGGCCTGCACGTTTACGGATCAAAGATAAGCTTACAGATTTTACATTGGGAATTTCTAATAAGCATTTGTCAAAAGGGCGTAACTGTCTGGAAGGTTTATAAATTCGTAGTAGAGAACATAGCCAGATTGAGTCATTGCTGTAGATCAGATTGTGTATAGTGGATAAAATTTTGTATGCTATGCGGTATGATATTGGGAGCCAATGTAGTTGTTGTAGAATTGGAGAAATATGTTCACTTCGACGGATATTATATAACATGCGGGCAGTCGCGTTTTGAATTAGTTGGAGTGGATGAATTGTTGATTGAGGTAAGCCAAGGTATAAAGCGTTGCAATAGTCTAATGAAGATAAGACAAAGGTTTGAGTGATCAGACGGAAGTCGTTTGGGAGAAGTAATGGTTTTAATTGCTTGAGCATGTAAATTTTGTAGAAAGATTTTTTTACAATTTCAGATATGTTGTTTGTCAATGATAATTTGGAGTCAAGAACAACACCTAAATTTTTTGCGTGTGTTTTTATGGGAATAATTTGGTTTTCAAAAGTGAATGTTGCTGGGGGTCTGTGAATTGAGTCTGGAATAGTGGATAAGTAGATTAATTCTGTTTTGTTTGTGTTTAGTTTTAATCTATTATGAGAAAGCCAAGTTTTTATTGAAGACAAATATAAGTGCAGTAATGAGAAGGTTTTAGACCAGGAATCAGTGAAGTGAATGGTAAACTGGATATCGTCAGCGTAAATTTTGAAATTTAAATTCAAACCATCCAGAAGTTTGCACAAAGGTAACAGATATATATTAAATAGAAGGGCTGATAAGGCTGATCCTTGGGGTACTCCTGTAGAAGTGGAGTACCACTGTGATGATTGGTTGTTTGTTATGATTTTTTGTTGACGGTTGGATATATGGCAGATGAAATTTAATGTGGATAAGTGCAAGGTGATGCATATAGGAAAAAACAACCCATGCTATAATTACATGATGTTAGGTTCCAACAGTAGGAGTTACCACCCAGGAAAGAGATCTAGGCGTCATAGTGGATAACACATTGAAATCGTCGGTTCAGTGTGCTGCAGCATTCAAGAAAGCAAACAATGTTAGGAATTATTAGAAAGGGAATGGTGAATAAAACAGAAAATGTCATAATGCCTCTGTATCGCTCCATGGCGAGACCGCACCTTGAATACTGTGTACAATTCCGGTCGCCGCATCTCAAAAAAAGATATAATTGCGATGGAGAAGGTACAGAGAAGGGCAACCAAATGATAAAGGGGATGGAACAGCTTCCCTATGAGGAAAGACTAAAGAGGATAGGACTGTTCAGCTTGGAGAAGAGACGGCTTGGGAAGGGGGGGGGGGGGATATGATAGAGGTGATTAAAATCATGAGAGGTCTAGAACGAGTAGATGTGAATCGGGTATTTACTCTTTCGGATAATAGAAGGACTAGGAGGCACTCCATGAAGTTAGCATGGGGCACATTTAAAACTAATTGGAGAAAGTTATTTCATTCAACGCACAAATAAACTCTGGAATTTGTTGCCAGGGGATTTGGTTAGTGCAGTTAGTGTAGCTGGGTTTAAAAAAGATTTGGATAAGTTCTTGGAGGAGAAGTCCATTACCTGCTATTAATCAAGCTGACTTAGAAAATAGCCACTGCTATTACTAGCATGAGAAAGACAGTTTTTGGGTACTTGCCAGGTTCATATAGCCTGAATTGGCCACTGTTGGAACAGTATGCTGGGGTTGATGGCCGTCGGGAGCGAGATAAGGTTGCACACCTGGTCAACAAGCTTGAATGCTCAAGCATGGGGCAGAAACACCTTTCCGATCCAAGTATCAAAGCGGGCCCCCAGAAATTCCAACACCTGGGAAGGCTGGAGATGGCTCTTGGGAAAGTTTACTATCCACCCGAGAGAGGTAAGAAGAGCTAAAACCCGGCTGACCGCCTGCCTGCAGAGAACTTCCGATTTGGCCCACACGAGCCAGTCGTCCAGACAAAGACTCCTTCCCGACGGAGAGCTGCCGCCACCATCACCATGACCTTGGTGAAGGTGCGCGGTGCGGTGGCTAGACCGAAGAGTAGTGCCCGGAACTGAAAATGCTGGCCCAGAACGTGGAAGCGGAGATACTTCTGGTGTGCGGGATGAATCGGGATGTGCAAGAACACTTCTGTTAAGTCGAGAGAGAGGCCAGGTATTCGCCAGGATGAACAGCTGCTATGACCGCCCTCAGGGTCTCCATATGAAAATGAGGTACATTGAGGGCCCGGTTGACCCTCTTGAGGTCCAAAATTAGGCTAAAGGAATCTTCCTTCTTTGGTACAATGAAGTAGATGGAATACTGGCCAGCGCCAAGGTCCGCCTCTGGGACCGGGACAATGGCACCCAGCTGCTGGAGCCTGGTAAGGGTTTGAGCCACTGCCTCCCACTTCAGACGTCCGCGAGGAGCGACTACATAGAGGTCTGGCAGATCGAGAAAACTCTAAAGCGTAACAGTCTCGGATAATCTCAAGAACCCACTGGTCTGACTTGATCTTGACCCATTCCTCGAAGAATAGGGAGAGACGACCCTCTAGATTGGGGACGGAGGAATGGGTCGACCAAATCTCATTGGGAAGCGGGCTTCGGGGTGGTATGCTGAGGTGCCCCCTCACGGAAGGGCCGGTGACCTCGAAAGGACTGAGACCAAGAAGGATAACCCCTAGAAGAAGCACCACGCCCCCGAGCCGTATATAGACGTTGGCCCCGAAACTGGGAAGGCACAAAAGCTCGGAACTGTTTTGATCGGTCCTCCGGCAGCTTATGAACCTTGTTCTCACCCAAGGAATTAATGAGCTGCTCAAGGTCCTCGCCAAAAAGCAACTTACCTTTAAAAGGCAAAGTGCCCAATCGCGCATTTGACACCGGGTCCGCTGACCAATTGCGTAACCAGAGGAGCCTTCTGGCTGACACCGCCGAGGCCATTGCTTTCGCCTGGACACAGAGAAGATCGTACAGAGCGTCCGCCCCATGTGCAATAACACCTTCCAACTTGTTCTGCCTCCGTGGGGTTGGGGGGGGGGGGGTGTGAAGGTCCTGGGTGCCGAGTAATTGCTGAACCCACCTAGCCTGCCCGCTGCATAAGACTGCTGCAAATAGTCGCTTGAACTCCCAAGACCAGTACCTCGAAGATACGCTTAAGGTGGAATTCGAGTTTGCGATCCTGTGCATCCTTCAAGGCGTTAGCCCCCACCACCGGACTAGTGGTGTGCTTGGTCACAGCGGAGACTGAAGAATCCACCGTGGGAATTTTCAGCATTTCCAGGCAGTCCTCCGGGAGCGGATAAGGCTCTCCCTACGCAAAGCCCCGCCTCAGGAGCTTCCCATTCCCGGAGGAGTAGCAATTTGAGCTTAGGGTGAAACTGAAAAGCAGAAGCCTGGGGCCGGAGTCCCGCCAGGACCGGGTCCATGTGCTTTGGCAGCGCTGCCGTATCCACCGAGGGTCCTTCAATTCCTAACTCCTGAAGGACAAAAGGAATGATGGGTTCCAACTCCTCCTTCTGAAACAAAACGGAGAACCCTGGGATCATCCCCTTCCAGAGGAGGGAGCGTCCCCACTAAGTCTACATTCGGATCAGGGGTCCCCAAAGGTGCTGGAGGGTCTGGACAGGGAGGGGCCCCCAGGACCACCCACACAGCCCCCTGCGGATCTGGAGCCACAGGGGCGAGCGGAGGGTCCAACTGCGGGAGCTTGGCTGGCAGGGGACCTGGGGAGGGGTCGTCCTCCTCCTGCAAGCTGGACAAGTAGGATTTGTGCATGAGGAGCAAAACATCCGATGAAAAACGAGGCCTAGACTTGCAAGGAGGGGGGGGGGGGAGGGGGGTCAGGGACCACGTCCTGGGGGTCACACGGGGCTCAAATCGGGGAGAGACCCCAAAAAACGTTTCATCCTCTGCGCCGAGCGGCCCCAAATCGGGAACTGCTAAAACTCCCAAAATGTCTGCCGTTCCCGCGGTTTGCCGACCGGGGAACGGCCTGGCCACGCGCCTTGTGGATCAACCTTGGGCTGGATTTGACTGCGCTGCCTGGGAGAGGCCTTCCCCACCCGGCAGGCATGCAGAACATAGCCCCTCGCGTGAAAATTGCGTCGAAGGCTCCCCACAGGCCAGGCAGCAGTGTGATCGCGGCATTCTCAGAGAAGAGGAGCCGCGATCATAAAGGAGAACAGCTGATGAGGCCCCCTTTGCTGCCGGGAGGAGCAGAGGCGGAGGATTGAACCCTGCACGCTCCTCTCTGAACACCCGGCTGCCGGCGAAAAAGAAATGCTGTGCCTCCGAGGTAAGATGAATCGGCTTGTGGGGAGACTTCATTTAAAAAAAAACAAAAAACTTAATGCAGGCAAAAGTCTCTGCCCTAAAGGCACTGAGAGGAGAGAAAATCTCCTGAACACTAAAGTCAGTCAGGTGAGGGGGGGGGGGGGGGGGGGGGAGTGGCTGGACCACCAGTTTCACCCCCCAATAGGAGCATCATGAACAGGGGCTTAGGCTATGGAAAGAAAACACAAGGGGCCAAGCCCCCCTAAGCCCCTCAAGAGCATGGAGACAGTGCTGTCTCCAAGAATAAGAACAGAGCCAATTCCCTTTTTTTTTTTAACCAGAACAAAGGAAAAGTACTTGCTTGGGTACTTACCCATGCGGATCAAACTGGGAAAAGGGCTAAACTAGCCAAGATCAGGGAACTGCAGGGTGAGCTGATCCATCTGCTGGAGACAGACAAATACTGAAGGGCTACAGGGTAGGCTCTGTCCTGATATAGGATACCCTTTCAGTTTTGGTCTGTCTCCATCTGCTGGACAGGAGGCTCAACCCACGGTCTGGACTGATCTGGGTACGTACAGGGAAGATACAGACCTTCAGAAAATTGAAAGGTTTAATATGATGCACAATCGTCAAACCTTTTCCACTGGAAAGAAATCAATAGAACTAGGAGGTCATGAAATAAAATTCCAGGGAGTTTCAGGAAATATTTCTTCACAGGTGGTGGTGAAAATCTGGAATGCCCTTCCGGAGGAGGAGAAGACAAAAACAGTGAAGGAATTCAAAAGGTGCATGGAACAGACAACGTGAATCCCTAAATACTAGAGAATGGAAATAAAGAATTGAGTGGATGGGGGTAACTTACTGGTGTGGCAGTTGCTGCCCTTAACAAATAACAGTATCAAGGCTAAATGCAACTCCATCATTGCTCTCTGCTTCACCGGAAGTGGGAAAAGAGGGATTGGATTCAGACACCAAACAATGAGGGCCCCGACTTTTATGGTAACTTGCTGATGTGGCTTTTACTATCCTTAAGCCTGATACTTTTGATGTGGCTCCATCATTGCTCTCTGCTTCCATGCAGGGGCTGGAGAAAAATGGATTCAGACGGCATCTGCGGGCCCTGAATTTTAAGGTCTGGGAAAATGATAAGCATGAGGGTAACCTGCACAGTGCGGCAGATACTGGCATAAGCTTGATGGGCAGACTGGGTGGATCATTTGGTCCTTTTCTGCCATTATTTCTATGAACTGAATTATCTTAAATCCAAACTGTAGCATAGTGGAAGACAGATCAACTTTTCTAGATACCTTTCATAATCAAATAATGACATCAGGTATATTAAAATGTTTGTTCTTTTGGGGGATCTAGGACTTGCAATTTTCTGAATTGCAATATTTTACAGTTCTATGGGAAGGGATAAGTAGAAACAAGTTTGAGAATTCTCAATCAGCAATATTATGATCTAGTTTCAAAGCAGGGGCTCTACAGTTAGCTGCAACTTTACATAGCGGAATAGCATCCGACTTCATGAAAACTTTGAGAACTGCATACACTTTGAACTTCCCTCCTAGTGAACTGTGTTCAAAAATACAAAGGATAAAAATCAGACAAGCAAACTATGGCAGTTCCTATATCACCTGCTGGACACATGTTCATAAATGTTATACCTGCCAACAATGACAGTTAAAAGTCCACTCCCTGGGCTGCTCTAAGTGCAGTGTCAAAAAACTTCATGAGTTTCTAGGTGCTGAAGACCAAAATACATTTGAGGGCTTGCTCTGCAGAGTCATTTTCAGCCTTCCCTTTCCGAGGAGGACAACACAGAAACCCAAAAGTTAAGAACGTCTCAGCATACTGGGATACAAGGACCATCAAAAAGCTTAGCAATAGGTTGCAAGCTTGCTTAAGGCCCAGTCATGCATTTGACATGTTAGAAACAGCAGATGAGTGTGGAAAATATTTTAACCTTCAACTTTCTTCCAGAATTCTCTTTTATTCAAATTAATATATATTAATTGGATTCCCCTTCATCATCAGATTTTGCAGTCTCTCATTTTCATAGTTTCTTACCAAAAGCTGAAAGGAATCTGTATCAGCTTTATTATTAAGGACGGGCAATAATGTGCCATTTCCCTACTCTTAGAACTACTGACATTTCAAAGAACTTCTGCAAGCACACAAAAATATACGTACAAGTTTTGGAGTGCTCATGAGAAAGCATGTAGTTTGCAAGAGGTGGTGTATAAGTCAAACATTGCAGCGCCGAATTAACGAAACAGGTATTGCCAAGATTTTGGAGGCCAGCTCCAACCCGATGCGTTTGTTGCCACTTTAGACTAATTTTTTCTGCTGGGAAAAGAACCTTCTGTGGTGGAGCAATTCCATCACCTATAGCTACCAAAGGTAAAAAAAAGAAAAAAATGTTTTACTGACTTTAAGTATTATTATTTAGTGAATATATCAACACTTCCATTAATAACCAGAGTGGTTTATAATTTAAAAACCAAAAATAAAATCATAAAAAACCCAAAATAGTACATACAATCTTTATAAAATGCTTGCTTAAATAGCCAGGCTTTCAGTAATCTGCAGAATTTCAAATTGTCTGAGCTGAAAAGAATCAATGTAAAATATTCCACAAATGAGTTGCATATGAAAATGCTGATCTAGAAGCATATTCTGACCTAATTTGCATTAAAGATGAAATACTAAACTCTAAGATCTCAATATCCAAGAAGCTTGGTTAAGGTATGTTGTCATTTTATAACAATACTCTGTCCCTTTAAACAAATGCAAATGCTGTTTTGGTGCAAATGAAATAATCTAATACCTTAATTTACACATGAAGAGGCAAACAAACCTGATCAAGCATGGTTTGCTGAGGCCAGTCTGCAGGGTTTATGGTTGGCCAAATTGGTGCAAAGTCTGTGAATACTTTTTACCTAGAGACTGTGCACAAATTTGGAAAGGGCAAGTAGTACACACAATTTTCAAAGGAAAAATATCCCAGGCAAACTACTGCACACATTCACACCTGTTTGTGTGTGTGTAGCTTTTCCAAGAATTTCCCCAAAAATATGCATGCCAGTGCAAACCCCTCCCCCCAGGAACCCCTCGTCTCAGTGTGGGCAAAGTTATACAGGCAGCGGCATTACGAGTGCAAGTTCACCTGCACGCATGGAGGCAATTTTTAAAAAGCTTTCTTCTGTGAGTAAAGAAAATGGCCTATAGAAAATTAACCTTTTTGGTCACATCTACTCATTTATAGACTAGTGAAAGGTGATATTTAAAACTTACATTGATCCTTTTGTACCAAAGGTTTTGTTTTTTCAGCTACAGATGAGCTAGAAAAAACCGTAGCTCCAGGTACGGGTCCCAAAGAGATCTTGTGTTTTGAAACATCTGTCAGAGATGACACAGCACCCCAACTTGCAGAACCTGAGTCCATGTCTCCTAGAGAAGGTGCCACGGAGCCACAAGGCTGGTTCTGGCAAGCTGTAGGGTTTGAAGACTCAGATAGTTTGTCAACTATAGTCATGGCTCATCTCTGTAAAATTCAGGTGAAAGATGCAGTCAGAAGAAATGTGAACACTGCAAAACAAAACAAACAAATAACCCTAAACTTTAAATAAATAAAAATACAGGTTATTTATTCAGCTATTCAGGAATTCCGATTATATTTTTCTCTCTTTACATGTATTTGGGAAGGGAGTCCTTAATGCTGACATGCCCACCCTCAAAAGGCTATTATATTACAACCTAAAAAAAAAATTATGGCAAAATAAGATGCACGTCCTGATCATCTCTCATATTTTCTTCAAAACTAAGAAGTCTACCTTATATGCCAGCTCCTCTCATGGGAACCAGTCAAGCTGAGGGCCTAGGCAATGGGGATAAATTCATTATGCTAAGTGATTAGGATTACAAGCAATCTCATCTAAGGCCAGAATAAGCTTTGCTATCAGGAAAGCTGAAGAAAGGCACAGCACAAGTGTTTTCTGCCACAGGATAAGAGCCACCAAATGTATCTAAAATAAAGAGGAAAGTTGCCCCATGACTGTTTTACTGGTACGCAAATTGAGCTCTCCAGCTCCGTCCCTGTCTGTATGGAAAATAAGCTCCACCCCTCTTTCTCCCTGTACATTGTCCAGACCATTCTCTACTCCCCTATATGGAAATTGAGCTCCCCCCTCTCTGCTCTACTCTCCAACTTTGTCCAATCTCCTCTCTACTACCACTCACAGCACACACCGGAGCTCAGCCTGAACTCTCTACTACCACTCACAGCAGTAACTCTTTGGAAAATGCTAGGCCAGGCAGTCCAAGGACACTACATGAGAAATTCTGACAGGGGTGTGCATGCAAAACAAATTTTCATGTCATATTCTTTATATTTTAACAATGTGCTAAAAACAAAACACTTCAAGTATTTCTTTTTTTTTTTTTAATGTTTCAGACAAGAAATGTCACAAAACAAAACATGTTATTCCCCTGTTTTTAAAAAACAATAGCACATCCTTAGTTCCTGAAAGGCGGGGTTGGGGGGGGGTGTGTGCAGGCCGATACAGTAAAAGTCGCGGGAGAGCCCGCTCTCCTCTGTGCGCGATTCAGTATTCAAATGAGGGCCCGCGGTAAAAAGAGGCAGCTGTCAGCGAGTTTGACAGCCGACACTCAATTTTGCCGGCGTCTGTTCTCAAACCCGCTGACAGCCACGGGTTCGGAAACCAGACGCCAGCAAAATTGAGCGTCCGGTTTTCAACCTGCGAGCTGATTTAAAATTTTTTTTTTTTTAATTATTTTTTACTTTTGGGACCTCAGACTTAATATCGCCTACCTTTGGGTAGGCGCTAATTTCTGAAAGTAAAATGTGCGGCTTGGCTGCATGTTTTACTTACTGAATCGCGCGGGAATAACTAATAGGGCCATCAATATACATTTGCATGTTGCAGGCGCTATTAATTTCGGGGGGGGGGGGGGGTTGGCCGCGCTTTTTCAACGCGCGTCCAAACGCGGGTTATCAGTGCGCTCCACCGGAGTGCACTGTACTGTATCAGCCTGTTAGGTAAACTGAGACATAGAAAGAAAAGGTGGCTTGCCTAAGGGCGCAAGGAAGGAAACGAACATACATTTCCCAAAGATTACCAGTGCTGCTGCAGTATTCAAGTGTAAGTGGAAAATAAGTACTTGTGGTTTGCGATTTGTTGTCTGTCTAATTTAGAAATGACTTAGGGAAAAATATAATATGGAATTTTCTTTGGTACTTTGGAAGTTTCCATGTGTTATACAAGATAGTTTGGTTGCAATGTTAGTCCACTTGGAGACATAGAAATAAAATTCAATTAATAAGCTGTAGATGATTTATTTTATGGATCTTAATATGTCACAAGCTCTCTAAACCTAGTCATTTTTTATTGGATTAACCAAACAGCTTATTTGGTGACTTATTTTCATGTGGATGGGGAAATACTGTGAAGCATAGAAAGTACATAACTGAGTAAAGCATTTTGGGAACAGATTTATATAACAGGTACTATCTAAACACTAAATAATTATCAATAAGCTGCTGATGCTGAGGGGCCGCTTCAGCCTCTGTCTGAGTCACAGCTCCCAGCAGGCAGAGATCCAGAGACCCACTGGATTTGCAGCAGCTGAAAGCAGGGAAGTGAGCAGGTGGATGCATGGAGCTCGGGCAGTGGTAGCCATTCCTGCAATCCCAGGTGAAGAGCTGAAAGTGCAAGCCCCAGCTTGGCTGGCCCGCCCCTTAATCTGAAATGTTTTCAATTGAAAGGAAACTATTGGTCATGATTTGAAGTTTCAAGAGGGCAGACTCAGGAATACTGTCACAAAATATTTTTTTCACTAAAAGGGTAGTAGATGTATGGAATGCCCTCCCAGAAGTAGTGGAAACAAAAACAGTAACGAATTCCAAAAAACATGAGATAAACATGGAGGATCTTTAGTGACAACAGGATAGTAATGAAGCAGAGGGGTAACCTATACAGAGTGGCAGTTCAGCCCTAAATAACAGTGGTATGACTGCATTGTGTTTCCAAGAATGCACAAAGCATTGGTTACAACCCTGAACTGCAGTGGTACAAAAGCATTGGGCTTCCAAGAAGACTGGGGCAATCTGCATGAAGGCACCAAGGTTGAAACCCAAGCTTCAATGAGTATGGGGAGCATGTTTTTGTATTTATTTTTACAAGCCTTACTAACTTTGATGGTCTTGGGATTATTATAAAGCTTGATAACAAAACACAGAACGGGGCCTGGGTATTTTTCTTAAGTATTGGTTTTCTAAGAAGCAAAACTGAAGACGGGAAAGCCTCAAGTGGCCTAATACTGGAGGTGGTGGGGGAGGGGGCCTGTAACTGATTTTGGGCATGCTTGGAATAGCTATGGAGAGTGGTGGGAAAGAGGTTTAGGAGTCAGGCAAAAGCATGGGGTGGGGGAGCGAGGGGAATGCGAGTTGGTGCTAGGTTGCATATGGGAATTTACATGCTCATCTATCCAAAATGGACAAATTGGATGGGTCATTTTGGTCTTTATCTGCCACCACTTACTATTGTTACCAAGGGAACAAATCAAGTTTTTTGCGTGAGGGGGAAGAGGGGAAGCAGAGTAAAATGAAAAGCCCAGCAGTTTCCTTCTGCTCTTCCATCTTAACTGGAACCAACCTCTCCTAGGGATATAGCGCCATAAACATCTGTAGCTACCCAGCACTTCTGGTCATTTTTAAACTTCCCTTCTGTCTAGACCAGCCTTCACAGTGCTAATGCTTGACCAAGAGCCCATAGACTATGGCCGATTCAATAAGAGGTGCGGAAGAGTTGGTGCTCTGAGACGAGTGCCCAGGCACTTTCTCCTGGGCATGCGATTTTATATTTAAATGAGGTGGCACGCTAATTAGGAGGCTATAGATGTCACAAATGAATGACTACTGGGACGCTCTTCTGGTCTCTTGCCCCCCCCCCCCCCCAACCCTGATCTGCATATCAGGTATTTATTCACAGGACTAGGTTACCCAGAGTAATCCAACTCAACAATTCTGCTGAACATGAGAAAAATCTGAATCAGCATGTAAATATGTTCCTCCTTTCTGCACGCGTAGGACAAATCTCTCACATTTTGTAGTGAAGCGAAACAAAATGTGGAATTTTTTCATGCATTGTTAAGTTTTAGAGAGTTAAATTAATAAATTCTGGTTAAAAAGACCTTAATCTAAAAGCAAAGATAACTAAATTTTAAATATAAAAAACTCTCTCAGGACACCAACAAAATAAAACATGGATTTTAACTCAATGGTAAGGCAAATTTATTTCCTTACTAATAGAATGGAAAGAAAAGTCATCTGAGCATTAATGTCTTCATTAGGATGTACTAAACACAATCTGAAGGCAAAATATTGATATTTCTCTGAACTCTGTGTTGTAAACACATGGAGAGGGAGAAATATCATTACAACATACTTCAATCTGAGCAGCATTCTGCCTGTATGCTATTAAAGTTGTAATGCTATCCTCCACAGCAATCAATACACTTTTTTTTGCCTGCTGCCTCTCTTATAAATATAAAAATAAGGATTTTAAAATTCTAATACAAATGTACATTGAATGAGATTATGGGGCTTGAATGATCAAACATGACTTTTGAGTAGATGGTCCCAGAAAGAACAGCTTTCAGCAGTTTTTTTTGTTTTCTTTTTTTTTGGGGGGGACGGACAGTAAACATTTTCAATGCTATATATTTTAAGTTTGACAAGGTGGCATGGGTTATGCAAAGAAGCAAACATGTAGCAATTCAAAACCAAAGTTTAAATTGTAATAAACATTAATAAAAAATACATTTCATGTACAGTGATGACCATCACAAATGTAAAAACAAATTGTTACAGTGACTGTTACACAAAAACAAACTTGTTACACAAAACTCTGCATTTACTATAAAACACTTTGCAATAGTAAAGTGAAAAGGAAAATCTTTTGTTGAAATTTGCAGAAACCATCAAGGAAAAGAAACTAATTTAAGGCATTCCACTAGTAATGCTTTGGGGTGGAATTACAGGTTCCTTCAAATTGTTTTACTTTCAGAGCCACACCTCTCCTACTAATTGCAACATATATTTTAAGGACAAACAAACTTAAACATTGCCCAATGTTCATGACTGCAAAGCCACATTATTTCAAACATGACATCAGTCCTCTATATTTTGGTTGACCCCTTCTACCAAAACAAAGTTTTTAGGCAGCCAACGTATTGGGTTTTATTCAATGATTATTGATAAAACCTAATTGCTGCTGAAGTCCAAATCAGGCTCTTATGGCTTCATTCAATAAAGCTCTTTCCCATAGACAGAGAATGTGAAAAGTCCCTTACTGAATAAAGCTCTTTATGTGGTATTTAGTGCCTGAATCATCAACATCTGTTCCCAGAGACACAGTATGAGGAAAAAAGCCTTAATGAAATCAGGCCCTCACTCAGTGATAGCTGTTCTTCCCGCAATTGGACAGAATTGGCCCTTAAGTAAAAACAAAAACCTAATTGTTATAAAAGTTGAGAAATAAAATGGAAACTAAGCATCTTTATTTAGATTTTTTTTCTTTTAATCTGCTCATCATAACATTGTATACCACTGCCAAAGTTCACATACACAGTATCACAAGAAAAACAGTAATTCTGTCAGAAACAAGACATGAATTCTTATCAGTTCAGAGCCAGCAACATGGCTTTGAGCACAAGAGTATATAATTTGTTTCTCACTTAAGCTTCACCTTTCTTCCCCTATAACTACCTACTACGTCCATCAGTATTACTCATAAGCCATCTAGTGGCATTTATGCTGCAAACTGCTGACTTCCTCCACACACGAACTTTAGTAGGCAGGTCATGCAAACTGACTCCTCACTGTCACCAAACCACAGTCGGAACACACATTCTTCCAAAACAATTTATAGATTATGATATCTTTTAGACAATGGCTTCAGTTTTCCTGCATCATGATTAGGAATAAAAATGTTATACAGACTTGGTATATTGCACTATAATCCAAGAAGCAAAATCTCTTGTGGCACAACATTTAATTTGCAATTCCAGGGATAGAAAACTGATGTGCTACAAAAGGAAGAATATCAAAAAGATGTATTCTACTCACAAGTGACTTGCAAACAATCATTGCTCAACTGTTACCTCTCAAGTAACATAGATAGGTACGGAATACCCTGCTGAACGCTTGCATAAGTCAAACAGATAAATAAGTAAGTGATCGTATGATCAGAACAAAACAACAGGCTGGCCCAGTGTATTCAGGATGGCCATGGAGGCAGCCCCAAAGGGAAGGGAGTTGTGGTCATTCGCTCAAGAGTGACACCTAGCAGCAGTGGCGGATTCACTAAGTCGGACCGGCCCGGGTATTCGCTGCCCAGGCTGGCCCAGGTCACATCACGTGGTCTGCCGAGCGCGGCTCTGTCACGGCAGCGCATGGCAGACCACGTGACTGGAGCGATCGGCCCACCGGGGGATGCCCGATCCTCCGATAGGTCAATCCGCCTCTGCCTAGCAGCTGGATTCACGGTTCATGACTACAGGATTCCAGAAAGAGCCCTGGTGCATGGCTCCTGGCCCAGGACCATTGCTACAGTGCCCAGATTAACGTGTGTGTTCTGGATGGTATGAATATAAAATAGGGGGAAAAAAGTCCCTGAGTAGTTGCAAGTAGCAGCAGCAGCCTGTTAGTTACAGCAGCAAGTTGCAAACCAGGGATGGGTTCAAATCTTGTAGCCACTCCTTGTGACCTTGGGAAGTCAATTCACCCTCCATTACTTCAGGTATAATGTGAGTCTTCTGGGACAAAAAAAATACCTACAATACCTGAATATAATCCACTTTGAAGTTCCTAAAAAGCAGAATATGAATAAATAAATGAAGGTTCATGGCACCAGGATCCCAGCCCTGCTTCCAACTGAGCTGGAGGACCATAAGAGAGGAAACTGCCAGGTTAAAAAAAAAAAATCTATAGTCTGTGTTATTTCATCATGATGGAGTAGCCAAAAATATTAAAGAAAATTCCAACAGGATAATATTTTAAAGAAGGCATCATCTGTAGAATCAAAATGAAAAATTGTGGCATTAAATAAAATAAATATGTTTGAGTTGTAAGGAATTAAGTTTTAACAAACTATAACGGAACTTTCACCACAATATTTATTGCTTCATCATAACATGGTTAGGCTGACTTATGTTCAGGGGCAGATGAAAAAAAATAGTATTTTCAACACTATGTGAATCAGCATCAGGAAAAAATGCTCAAACTAATAAAAGAGGTGGGAATCTTACTGGAGAGACCAACAGGTCTCTCCATCAACTGGTCTAAGGCAAGACTCTTCCAAGGATTTGAAAACAAATAAATGACAGAACTAGTAGGGCAGTTCGAGTGACTGTATTGGTCCTGGAGAAAAAATGGAGTCTTTGCAGGGCATGAAATGTTTTATTGGACCAACATAAAAAATGTTGTACATGAATTTTCAAAAGCAAGCAGATCTCCTCCTTCATGTGACCAAAAAAAAAAAAAAAAATATGAGATAGAACTAGTGAAGCTAAAATTAGAGTGGAAAATAATGGCACCACTTGGAGAGACTTCTCCATCAGCAGCCACGTGTCAAGGTGCCTTGATCTGTGTCTGGTTAGCTAGGTTTATTTATTCTTAGTAAAGACTGGGAAAAAGGTTGGTAAAAATCAGCACCACTAGAAGTAGTATTAAAAAAAAAAAATCCTGAATGAAGCAAACACTAAGAAATACCACAATGTCAATATTATATATATATTTTTAAAGCTCAATACAAACTTCAGTAGGGTAACATCCCAAACACTTACATCAAATTAATCAAAAAGAGGTCAGTAAGTCAGTCGCTTTATCTGATACATACTTTCGGAGGTGTGGCGCAAGAAGAAAATGGCAAACAAAATCACTCGTCCACCTTCCCATTTAAAAGAAACTTGTTAGCCAACGTTATCTGTCAATTACACAAGCTCTCCGTCAAAGATAAATATTTTCTTATTTACAAGTGACAGAGAACTAACACACCGTGGAGGTGTCAAGTAGATAAAGATCTGCATCAATGGGACGAATCAGATATTCTAAAGAACCAATATAAAAGAGCATTAACAAAAAAACAACTTCCACGAAATTAGCATCTTAGTCATACACCACTGTAACTGAGAAAGATGTGTGAACTATTCTAAAATCTTTGTGGATTCTCTCTTGCCAGAAATTTGAGAAGTGCGGGTGTAACCAAAGGGGCAGAAGTCGAAATGAACGGTTTTGTTTTTTTTGCAATCAAGTTCTAAAGGCAAAGCCCGAAACCCGAGCTCCAAACGAAAAGGCCTTTTACACTTCTCGCCATTGACAAAAGGAGGCGGCTGCACGCTTTTTTTTTTTTCTTTTCCAGTTCATCAGGAAAGCGTTGCTGCTTCTACAACAAATCACTGTGCATGGGCATGTACCAAAAGGAGCGGAAAGAACACCGCCCACAGGCGACGCTGGATGGGGGAAAGAAAGAAAAAACAAAGGAAGGAAACGTGAAACCGCCGTTCCCCAGTCTCACACATGGCCTTAATATTTAGCCCTTTCTGCCAGGCCGGCCTAGCGCGCAGCCCGAACTGCGGACACACAGAGCCGTCGGCTTTCCTTCCTCTCTCTCCCTCCCCCCCACTCACACCCCAGCGTCAACAAGCCGGAAATTACAAAAAAAAAAAAAAAAAGAGGCGAGCATCCGAGCCCAGGGAGCGCGCCAGCAGCCGGCCGGGGCGGGTGGTTGGTGGCCGCTCCGCGCCGGGTGCCCATGGCAACCATTAAACGTAACAATAGTGGGAGGAAAGAAGAAGGAGGGAAAAAAAAAAGGTGGGGAAAGTGGAGGCACCCGGCGGCTGCAGGAGGCAAGGCGCCGGCCGGCCGCAGCGGGGGTGGGGTCTCTTCTCTCTCTCTCTCTCTCTCTCCCCCCCCCCCAGCAATCCACCCCACCCCCGGGGCGAGAAGGGGGCCTGGAGACTGTCCGCCCGCCGCCGAGAAGCGTTTTCTAAACCCGCTCTCAGACAAAATTCAAAATGGAAAGTAAACCGGCAAAAAAAGGCATGAGGCGCGGACTACTGTGTAGGTCACAAATAGAGACACGGGGGTGGTGGTAGGGGGGGAGCAGAATACCTACCCGCGTCCGCCGGGGGCTTGCCGTTTCAAAATTCTTTCCGCTTCCGCAGGCGTACAAGGGAGAGGGAGGATTTAAAAAAAAACAAAACGAAAAAAAAAAAAACCCCAACCCTACCCTCCCGGTAAATTACCTCCGCCTTTTCCTCCGTTCAATCCATCCCTACAGAGTAAGTGCCCGTCCGCGAACAATGACGTACGTCCACGGCCTCCTACATCCGGGCACCGCGGCGGAGGGCGGGCTTTGCGAGCTCCTCCGGGTCGGCGGAGGCTCTGCCTGCTGCGCTTCCATTCTGTCAGGCTTTTCGCCATGCTTTAGGCCCTTCCTGGCCGCTTCCTCTGCGGGTTTGTTCCTCTCGTGCACTTTTTGAGAAAGAAAATAAAAAATACTGAACAGACTCCATAAGCAATTGTGTTACTATGCATCTGAAGAGGGGATCTGTACCGTCTTCCAAGGCTCACGTGCGCAACACGGGTTAAGTGTCATTTTTTAATAAAAAGTATCGCAATCTACCATAAGTACGCTTTTCTCTAGCACCCTTTTGGTTGCTAGAGATCTGCTTTGACTGCTATCCGGTCTGTATCCTGGGAATTGCTCTTCAGGGCCTTCTGCGTGATTCCAGTTACAGGACAGAATTTTTAACATGCCATGCATTAAAAGTGAGTTAATATTTACATTTTAAGCCAGAAAAAATATAGTGGTTTACAAATCTAAAGTGGTTCAAATTCGGATTCGTGTTGCTAATGCATTAAAATCGGTGTAATTACACCACAAAAAATAGAGATTAGAGGCACAAAAAATGATGGAGGTGGAAGGGTTCAGGGGGAAGAGTAGATAGAGATATGAGGTGCCAGGGAGGCAATGATACGGTAGTAATGCTCATTGCACCACCTATTTTGGACCCAGCTGCCACTGATTAAAATAGCAAATAGGATGGGATTTTATTGTAATCCATAAATACAAGATCCTGGCTGATACAAATCTACCAGCACATCTGGACAGAGGACATTAGTTGCCCCTAAATTAGGAACACAGCAAAAGACGGGCCCCTAAATGGGAGCACAGCATTAGATGTAACATAGAAACATAAAAATGATGGCAGAAAAGAATGCTGATGGTAATATCTGTTGCACTGTGCAGGTAAAGCGTAAAATCAGGCCTTTGTTTGTTGTTTGAATCCAATTCTCCATTACCCCTTGCCATTGAAGCAGAGAGCAATGTTGAATCTGCTCCTCTACACGCTCTGCCATTCAGCCCCTCAGCTCCTGAGTTGAAATGTGCATTCAGCCTGTGCTGACTGTATTTTGACTTGATGTACATATGTTTTAACTCCTGATGCATTAACTTACTGCATCTGGAGATTAAAAAAAAATGTAATCTGTGTCCTGAATTTCAGTACACAAGGCAATGACTTACCCAAGGTCACAAGGGATTTGAAACCTGACTTCTCTAGTTCACAGCCCACTGCTCTAACCACTAGGCTACTCCTCCACTTGTATAGTTCTTTTAGGAGAATTCTGCATCTTTGAATAATACATTTCCTTTGCATTGCAAGTTAAAATAATTATTACCCAAAGATCATGGTTATATTGTAGTAGAAGAATGCCATCATAAATGACAGGAATTGAGAGAGTCTGAAAATGTAACAGTGTAGTTCATGCAGAGTCCATTCCCAAGACTGGAAAGATGTACTCCATGGAACACACAAAATTTCCAAAGGCGTTCTTTACGTTGTATGTGTGTTTGTGTTATGTGTATCTGCTCTATCCCCCAGTCCTTTCTCTCCAGCCACTCCCCCACCTTCCCTGCTTAATCCTCAATCCTTTCTCTTACCCCTTCCCTCTCAAACTTCAGTCCTGTCTCCCCTCCCCTACTCAATCCACTCTTCCCTCTGTGCTTCTCCACCAAGCTTCAAATTGTCCCCTCAACCTAAATTTTGCCCCTTCCCCCAGTCTCAATCTCCCACCTCAGCAGCACATTCCCTTCTCAGCAGAATAGGTCAACAACTCCTCCTCCTCATCCATCCTCAGTTCCCTCTCTCAGCCTTAGCAGCCTCCCCCCATCCACCCTAACCTCAGTTCCCCCTTTATATGTGTGGGAAGCTCCTTTCATCATCTGGATGGTAAATAAAAGTAGGGCTTTAAGCAGTTGGCTGGCGATGTGGTTGTCTGGTTGCTTGGATACCAGTACAAAGCAGATTGGTCATTGAGAGGTTATGACACCAGACTTTTAGGGTAGTTCGACAGGAACTTTTATTATAGAAGACTTTTGACAAAATATGCACAATTTTGCAGAATTAAAAATGTTTCATGCAGAATTTTTAATTTTGTGATGCAGAATTCCCCCAGGGGTAGTAAATGTAAGCAGAAATATTGGGGGGGGGGGCTTACTGTGAATGCATTCTTTCTAGTGGGCTTACAGCACTATGCACTGGAAAAGATGGATCTAATTACATATTGACTGGAAATAATAATAGTGTACAAATAGTGCCATACAGGACAGTACTTAAGTAACTGGAATATGACCAAATTCTATGATGGGAACATTTCAGATTCTTATGGATGACCACACATCCCTTTTCTCTGCATAGTGACAACAAAATAACTTACAAGGCACCTCTTGTGTCATCTTGGATATGATTCAGCCTCTCTGTGACAAAGGGGGAGACCAACACCTATCCTAGGAGTTTTAATGGGCTCCTGTGGGAACAAGGGTTCAGTTTTTCTGGTCATCTCCAGAGCATATTTCATCCTGTGCAGCCAAATCTCTCTTTAGATCAAGGCCACAATAAAATGAACCTATTACTGATTTTCTTCATTCAATATATACTTACTAGCCGTTAAGCCCTTAACAACGGGCTACATTAACATTTTTTTTTCGGTCCATTTCCTTACCCCTCATTCTCCCCTCCCTCCCATTCTCCTCCCTCCCCCCTCATTCTCCCTCCCCCTCTAGTTAACTCCCCCCCACTCTCTTCCCCCTCCCTCCCCTCTCCCTCCCCTCAGTCACTCCCCCTCTCTCAATCCCTTCCCCTCCCAGCTCATTCACAACCCCTTCGGATGGCGCAGACGGAAGATCTCCGGGGGAGGTCCCTCCCTCGCGGGCGCCGCTACTGCTCCTCGCCGCGCCAGAGGTCCCTCCCTCGCGCGCGCCATCGCCGCTACTGCTACTGCTCCTCGCCGCGCCAGAGGTCCCTCCCTCCTTCGCGCGCACCGTCGCCACTACTGCTACTGCTCCTCGCTGCGCCAGAGGTCCCTCCCTCCCTTGTGCGCGCCGCCGCTACTGCTCCTCGCTGCGCCATTTTTGTTACAGGCAAGCTCTGACTGATGTGCTGCCCGCGCATGCGCGGGTAGAGTTGCTCTCTACTGTGCATTTGCGGCATGTCGGTCAAGCTTCATTTATCTAGTAGATTTACCTTTGTTAAAGCAGCATTGCCATATACTTGCTCAATTTTGGACATATCTGAGTGAGATATACAATGATCTACTCCTGTAGCACAGTAATCAATTCTTTTACACCCATGTTCCTCAGAATTAGAAGAATCTTATTTCCCCTTCATGGTACCATGCAGAGGGCCTGTGTTCGGTTCCCAGGCCAGCTGAAGCTGGAGATCTTGTGGTGGCAATGGTCACAGCCTCTGGGAGGACTGTCAGCCATCACTAATCAGTGTCACCACCTGCTTAGTCTTAAGGTGCACACTAGCCAGGTTCTGGAGGAAGCAGTTATTTGTGGCTCCTGTGATAGCTGGACTTGGTTGAGATGGGGGTGGATATAATAGGGGAAACCCCACCCCAGTAGTTGTAAATTATTTATTTATTTGGATTTAGCTCTTGCCTTTTTCATTATAAGGCAAGTTGCATTCAGGTACAGTATTACAACTTAACTAAAGGTGGTTTTTTTTGCCATTTATGTCTATGGGAAAATAGGGCCCTAAGTTTGTACTTGAGGCAATAGTGTGAATTGTCTTGTGCAACATCATAAGGAGCATCAACTGGATTTAAACCCTGGTTCTCATCCTGCTGCTGTAATCACTAGATGCCTCCAGCAAGCTCAAGCTTTTGGTGCTGTTGCCCAATAGAGGCAGACTCAGACTGAGCTGGAAGCCAAAGAAGTAAGAAATGCTGGGCTAAGAACAAATTTTTTGGAAAGATCCAATTTATATCTGGTTTCCAGTAAATTAAGATGTTTTCCAGTTTGGAGTCTCTGCATTATGGGATTTGAATTTCAGTCAACTGAACAGTTGGGTGCAGTATTAGACCTTATAGCTGGCTACAGTTTTGTTTTATTTTTTGTCAAGGTAGTTTCCTCCTATTCTTTTGGGCTTCCAGCTCACTCAGAACCAAGGTTGGCATCTGGGACCATGATCCCTTATTGTAACTATCCAGGGATTTTCCTTCAATTTAGCATTCCCTCCCATTTCGCTTAGCCCAGTCATTGCAGTTGCAGCCACAGTCGTCCACCGGACATTCTTATTTCATCATCATCGCTTTGATTCATGCTTTTCTAGCTATTAACTATTTAATATACACAACAACCAGGCATCACAAGTTCACAATCCGCTGCTGATTGTATTTGTGAAACTAAATTTTCTTTAGCTCCATAGTAACTCCCTATACGTTTTAGCACATTGACTGGGAGAGAAGTACATGATGGGAGGGGGGAGAGAGTGAGAGGTGTGGGAGAATGAACATGTATATGTGTATATAAAAAGAAAGTGTGCGCGCATAACACCACTGGCACTGCCCATCCACGATAATCTAAAGGTGACTGGAAATCAAAAGTTCTCAGGTATGCTCGTCTGTCTGATAGCTCAAGCGTTTCCATTTCCGAGAGCAAGCTATCCTCCCTCCCGAGTGCTGTCTGCACATACAGACCAACCCAATTGTCGGAGCCGAGGTGTGGAGGGCGAGACACTGCGCGAGCAAGGCGCATGCGCGGTAGAGAGAGAGGGGGCCCTTTGGCGCCGAGCTGTCTCGCGGTGGCGGCCATGTTTGACAGACGGGCAGGAAGAGGAGGAGGGAGCTCGATCTGCCGGGGGTTGGGTTTTAATGTGTTGCCGAAAATCAAGTTTTCTCGGGGCTGCGAACTGAGAAGCTGCTGGCGGGAGTGAACTAACGTGAGCTTTCGGCGCTGTCCTGAGAACGGGAGCTGTGCCCTGACCGGGCCTGGTTGTGCTCCCTGGCTCCCGGGGCTGTCAGGTGATTTATTCCACGGGCCGCACTATGCCAAAGGAGGGCACTCGGTCGGCTGGTGGCCGTGGCACGGCTCCCGATTCCTCGGAGAACCGAGTTGCTGCGAAGCCAGAACTGAAAACGCCTCTGGAACTTTTGGCGGAATCTGAGCCGGATTTTGATAGTAAGTTCTGGAAATTTTCCTATCTCAGGTACCTGTTTTGCATCATGCAATACAGAGTCGCTGTAATGCTGAGTTTTCCCCAAAATCCAAGACACGCCCCCTCCTCCCCCACTGTCTAGACAGCAGATACACAATGCACGTTTATTAAGCATACTTAATATTCACCCTTTCTAAATGTATGCTCAAAACAGATTTCATAATAAATGCGCCCCCAATATGTGAAATCATACAGGAATTCTATGCATTATTAAAAATGACAATCTCGAACAGATAAAACCTAGCTTAAATCAATAGTTTAACCATATTTCGTTACAGCAAACGAAAATTCCAGGCTTTCATCTATTCTCTGAATGTAGGATTGTTTATTTTCAGGCAGAGCTCATGTTTAATCTCAATCCTGGTACTTAAAGAAAAAAACACTCTGCTTGATTTACATCAGTTTACAGTTGGAATCGGATGGCGTTCCCAGAGAAGAGTTTGATTAATAAGCTACACTCAGCAGATCGCACGGTTCTATTCGCGGTTGTGCTTGAACTTTTTAAGGTGAATTTTAAAAGCCAGGCATGCACCGAAGTTAGGGGATGCACAAATATGTTGGGCCAGTGCCTGCCAAGCAGATTTTAAGTTGCCAACTTTTCCACAGACCATGAATGGACACTTGAGGGGTAGGGGGATAGCGGTGTTTATTCCCTCCCCCTATTTTGCATAAATTTGCATATTTCTTAGACTCCAATCAGATGAATCCAGAACAAGCGAGTTATGCACTTCTACAGCAGATGGAGACGAAGCAGACTGACCTCAGTCTACCAATATTCTCAGTATCTAGCACATAGTGGACGTGCATCTTCCCACTGGGGATTGCTTTATTTTAAAGAAAGGAAAATTCAGGAAATATATTTGCCCCTTTGTCTCACAGTTGAGAATTCCTGAGGTGGTCCCTCAGCTGTCTCACAGTTGAGAATTCCTGAGGGGGTCCCTCAGCTGTTTTCAGTGGGCTTGGACTTGGCGGCTTGAGCAGCTGAAAGGCAGCAGGTGCAGGAAATGGCCCTTGCCCTCTCCCCCTGCAGCCAGAGACTGTCTCTGTGCTCAGCCAGGTAAGGCTACTGACACACATGTTATATAAATTACTGTTATAAGGAGAAAAAGGGGAATCACCACACTTGTATACCACCACACTTGTACATGACAGCTTGTTAAGGTGGTTTTGGCTTTCTTTAATTTTTTTCCACTATAAACTTTAACTGACTTCTGGCTCCTTTGGCTGCAGCAGCAGCCAGTAACAGGAGAGACAACAGAAAACACATAGCAGCATGAGGTGACAGATTGAGACCAGACCTGCTTGTCATGGGAGAGAGGGAGGCAGGTAGTAAACAAGTGAAGCAGCAGCAAAGCTAGGTTGGGCCTATTTGGGGGGGCAGGATTGCAGCAACTGTGAGGGACAGGATGGGAGTCCCAAAACTGAGACAGTTGAGGGACTATGTTGGGAGAGAGGGAGGCATGCAGGGCAGCAGTAAGGCAACTTTACCTGTAGGCTGGAGTCGAAGAAAAAAGCTGCAGCAGCAGTAGTCGGTACAAGCCTGAGGTGGGAGACTTGGGCATGTCATGGCATGCGTGCTAAGTTCAGCTCTGGGATGGACCCCTGGCCCATGCTTAGAGCAAGCAACACACTTCTGTCCTCTCTCTTCTGTGGCTGTGCAAGCTGCCAAAAGCAAAAGAGTAGGCAGCTGATTGGTGCTACACCACCACCTCTGATTTAGCTACTGGCCAGAGTTAGACTAATCTTTTTTTGACTGAGTTTTCAAGTGGTTATGGTTTTCATGTCATATTAGGATAAAATTGGTTTAAATGATGATACATGTGCAGTTTATAAAATGCAGATCACACAACATTACAAATTTGCAGAAGGAAAGAAAGACTAGTACCAACTATGACCTAAATTACCTACTTGCTTAGAAATAATAATCTTCATAATATCAAAAACTAAAATGGGCAGGAATGTCTTCTGAAAGCATGCAAGCCAGATATAACATTTCAATTTGATATTCAGATATAGTCCAAACTCCCTCATCCAAGAAGAAATTGCATCAAGGCAGTTTTTAATCTTGGATAAAGGCTCAGAAATATTTGGTGACAGCAGCATAAATTGTATTTCCAACTTAGCAAATAGAAAACATATAAGTATTGAATAGTCATAGAAAAGGCAGGCTCTTGTGGAACTCTTGAAAGGATAAGAAATTTTGAGGAGCAAGAATTTCTTGTCACTACATTCTGGGACTGCTTTGAAAGAAAAGACATAAACTATGCAAAAACCTGAAATGAAATACTGTTTTTTTTAATGTTGAATTTAAAATTGAATAGGCATACATCTGACAATGCAGAAGAGGTAGTTTACTGTAAAAATTAAGATTCTCATGTAGTTTTGCAATAAGTTATATCCAAAATGTTTGACAATCTTGTAAAATTGGACAGCATAGGTCAGGGGTCGGGAACCCATGGCTCGCGAGCCAGATATGGCTCTTTTGAGGGCTGCATCTGGCTCGCAGACAAGTGTCGCCACACTTCGCGGTTCCCCGCTGACCCAGCTGCTCCCCGGTCCTCCGCCGCCCGGGCTTAAAATGCTGTCAGCCCGGGCGGAACGCGGCGGGACAGCTGGAGTCAGCGGCACCGGCGTGCTCTCTTCTCCTCCTCCCCCCCCCCCCCCGCGGCCCGGAAGAGGAAGTGGTGGGCATCGGGTGCCTGCGCGGAAGAAGAGACCACGCTAGTGTGGTCTCTTCTTCCCGCGCAGGCACCCGATGCTCTCCACTTCCTCTTCCGGGCCGCGGGGGGGGGAGGAGGAGGAGAGAGCACGCCGGCAGCGGCACGACTGGAGTCAGCCGGGTGCCAGCGCTGGAGTCATCGGGTGCCTGCGCGGGAATCTTCCCGCGCAGGCACCCGATGCTCACCACTTCCTCTTCCGGGCCGCAGGAAGAAGAGAGCACGCCGGTGCTGAGCGGCACCGGCGTGCTCTCTTCTTCCCGCGGCCCGGAAGAGGAAGTGGTGAGCATCGGGTGCCTGCGTGAGAAGAAGAGGCCACGCTTGTGGGAAGAAGACTGCAGCGCGGCTCGGAGGAAAATGAAGAGTTTCAACCGCGGCCGATGGGACTCCGCCTCCGCGAGGGCTGAAAATGAAGGAGGTTAGTGTTGGGAGGAGGCTGCTGCTGCCACGAGTTCCTGGGGTGGGGGTGGGGGAGAGAGAGAGTGAATGAGCGAGCAAGCGTGTGTGTTTGAGATCCTGTGTGTGTGAGTGAGATTGCATGTATGTGAATGATTGAGAGCCTGTGTATGTGAAAGAGAGTATGTCTGTGATTGAGAGCCTGCCTGTGAGAGAGAGAGCATGAATGTAAGTTTACCATTGGGAACCTGTATGTGTAAGTTTGTGTGAAAGAGTATGTGTGTATGATTGAGATCCTTTGTGTGTGAGAGAAATCATGTGTATGTATGATTAAGAGCCTGTGTGTATAAGTAAGAGAGAGATCATGTGTGTCTGTGTCTGATTGACAGCTGGTTTAGGTGATGGAGCATGTGAGTATGTGATTGAGAGCCTGTGTTTAAATGAGAGAGAGAGACCATGTGTGTCTGTGTGTGATTGAGAGCTGATTTAGGTGAGGGAGCATGTGAGTATGTGATTGAGAGCCTGTGTGTAAATGAGAGAAAGAGAGGACATGTTTGTAAGCATGTGAATGAGAGTCTGTGTGTGAGAGAAAAAGACAGCATGTATTTATGTGATTGAAAGCCTGTGTGTGTGTGTAAGCGTGAAAAGATAGACAGCATGTGTGTAAATGTGTAATTAAGAGCCTATATAAGTGAGTGAGAAAAAACATGTGTATATGTGAGTACTGAGAGCATGTGTGTATAGGTGTGTCATTGAGAGCCAGTGTGAGAGAGAGCGCTGGTATGTGACTGAGAGAGGAGAAAGTTCCAAGCAAACCACCCCACCTCCTGCTAATTCAGAACAATCTCAGGACACCTGGATATCAAACGTTCCCAGGTATGCAGAGCAAAAAAATTTTTGTATCCTTATTATTTTTCATTACTGGATCTTTGTGTCTGCTATTTTGAAATATTTTGTTGGTATCTGGAAATGTTTTATATGAGTTTTAATTAGGGATGTGAATCGTTTTAGGACGATTAAAATTATCGTCCGATAATTTTAATATCGTCTTAAACCGTTATGGAACACAATACAATAGAGATTCTAACGATTTATCGTTATAAATCGTTAGAATCGTGAGCCGGCACACTAAAACCCCCTAAAACCCACCCCCGACCCTTTAAATTAAATCCCCCACCCTCCCGAACCCCCCCCCAAATGACTTAAATAACCTGCGGGTCCAGCGGCGGTCCGGAATGGCAGCGGTCCGGAACGGGCTCCTGCTACTGAATCTTGTTGTCTTCGGCCGGCGCCATTTTCCAAAATGGCGCCGAAAAATGGCGGCGGCCATAGACGAACACGATTGGACGGCAGGAGGTCCTTCCGGGCCCCCGCTGGACTTTTGGCAAGTCTTGTGGGGGTCAGGAGGCCCCCCCCAAGCTGGCCAAAAGTTCCTGGAGGTCCAGCGGGGGTCAGGGAGCGATTTCCCGCTGCGAATCGTTTTCGTACGGAAAATGGCGCCGGCAGGAGATCGACTGCAGGAGGTCGTTCAGCGAGGGTTCCGGCGCCTCGCTGAACGACCTCCTGCAGTCGATCTCCTGCCGGCGCCATTTTCCGTACGAAAACGATTCGCGGCGGGAAATCGCTCCCTGACCCCCGCTGGACCTCCAGGAACTTTTGGCCAGCTTGGGGGGGGCCTCCTGACCCCCACAAGACTTGCCAAAAGTCCAGCGGGGGTCCGGAAGGACCTCCTGCCGTCCAATCGTGTTCGTCTATGGCCGCCGCCATTTTTCGGCGCCATTTTGGAAAATGGCGCCGGCCGAAGACAACAAGATTCAGTAGCAGGAGCCCGTTCCGGACCGCTGCCGTTCCGGACCGCCGCTGGACCCGCAGGTTATTTAAGTCATTTGGGGGGGGGTTCGGGAGGGTGGGGGATTTAATTTAAAGGGTCGGGGGTGGGTTTTAGGGGGTTTTAATGTGCCGGTTTTGCGATTTTACGTTTTTTCGATTTTTTACGATTTTTCACGATTTTTCACGATTTTTCACGATATTTTACCCCCCCAAACGGCAACAATACGATTCCCTCCCCCTCCCAGCCGAAATCGATCGTTAAGACGATCGAGGACACGATTCACATCTCTAGTTTTAATTATTGGATATTCCTCTCATCAGCTGTTTCGAAATATGTTCTTTTTGTTAGTACAGTTTTACTGCTGATGATTTTATATTTCTTGATTTGTTTTATAAGGATGGGTGATGTTTCTTTTTTCCTTTGTTACACTGCATACAGAGACTCTGGCTTGTTGCAGTTTCCAATTCAGTTTTTTCTGCATGCTTCTTGTTATGCGTTTTGGTCTCTTTATTCTATGTTAGGTGAGGGACAGCACGTGATTCAGGTGAGGTTTTCTGCTGGCGTGTTGTTTCTGTGTAGGACTCTATAGCAGCCTGACTTGGTCCGTTTTCCTAATAGGAGATGTATTGGTGTCTTAAGGCCTGGTGTAATATTTTCAGAGACTTATTGTACATTAAAAGTGGGATCTTACATAAAATGCACACATTTACTTGTATTTAGTTTTAAACATATTGTATGGCTCTCATGGAATTACATTTTAAAATATGTGGCGTTTATGGCTCTCTCAGCCAAAAAGGTTCCTGACCCCTGGCATAGGTTATGCATATATTATTTTATCAACTTTTTCTCTGAGTGAAATGCTGAAACTTGTCATTTTATCACCTAAATGTCACTGACATTTCATTGTGCAGGATTTTGAATAAGTGATATATTTCAGGAGTTTTGTTTAGCTACATCATATCAAGAGGAAAACCAGAGTAGTTAAGTAATCCAAAAGTTCAATTTTTTAGTAATTAATTATTTTCCAAGGTAAAGTACCGCTATTCTTTTCAAATATATTCAAAATTGTGCAATTATCCAGGCATAAGATATTAGTTGATTCATTATAAAACAAAACATGTAAACATTAAAAAAAAATTCATAGACAATAATACTAATATGTAATAGGTTCATATTTGCCAGCAGAAGCTGGGTGTCAACATCATCCAGCAGTATAGATAAGGTTATCAGTCCAAACAGCCATCATCCTGCAGAGAAATCCCACCCCTCTCCCTCCACAAACTGTGAATCTGTATGAGAGTACTTGGTATAGGTACAAACCCTTTGAATTAAATACATTCTATCTATAATTCTAATTTCCTATGAACACTTGAAAATGACTTACAAGTTGTTGAAAGAAAGGTTCCCAGTCTTATTAAATGATTTGAGACTATTTATTTTAAATTTTGCAATAGCTTTTTTTTTTTTTCCCCTATGTCACTGTTCTGATTAGATCCCACCAGTCTTCATACATCTTAGTTTTATTTTGTTTCCAGTGCCTTAAAATGACCTGCTGGACATTAAGCAATGCTACATCACCACTTCTTTTTATAGTTACTCTGTGAGGCTGGGCTTCCTATGCTGTGGGTCAGGACCCCAAATGGGGGTCACATAACCTTCAGCTGGGGTCATAAATGCCTCAAATGGCAGTGTCCTTCAGGCACCTGAAATAGCAGGATTAGTAGTGGAAGGAAGCATGAGGCCTGCGAGCTAGTGTGCACTCAAGTCTCTGTCCTCATGTAACATAGAAACATAGAAATGACGGCCCATCCAGTCTGCCCAGCAAGCTACGCACTTTATCCTTTTTTTTTTTTCCTTTTTCTCTCTCCCACCTGTTACTATTGGCTTCCAGAACCCTCCAACCCTAATTCCCCTCCACCCCACCACCAATGTAGAGAGCAGCGCCGGATCTGCATCCAAGTGAATATCAGCTCAATTAGGGGTAGAAACCGCTGCAACAAGCAGGCCACACCCCTGCACCATACTCTTACCCACCCCTGTTGTTTTTTTTGTTTGTTTTTTGTTTTTTTTTTTGGAGATGGCAGCCCTCCATCCTTCCGCTCCGTGAAGGTGGAACACCAACCACTGGCATCCCGCTCCGTGAATGCCTCTGTGGCTACTGCCGCTCCGTGCAGTGTTTTGCTGCCTCCTCTTTATTCACGCCCTCTAGACTTGATGGATCCACAGTGTCTCTGTGGTAACTGGAAGCCAAGCATGAGGAGGGATTGGGCTGCTGCAGGACATGTAAGCTTGCACTGGTTTACAGGCCCTATGTTCACTTACATTGCTAACGTTGCTGCCACTTGCAGATTGTGTCAAGCCTTGAGGGGAGGGCTGAATGTGAACAGACCATTGAAGATTTCTGTGGCTTCTTCCTCCTTACCCACCACTGAACCTAAGAGAAAAATGCTGCCCCTGTCATCGGCCTGCCCTCTCTTCTCATTAGTTGTCATCCACCTTTGACCCAGAGGCCCAAAGGAAAATGTTGCCACTGGCCCTAGCACAAGGGATATTTAGAGAAGGAGCAGTCTGAAGGGAAGGATCAGAGGTTGGAGGAGTTTAAGGGTTAGATCAGTTGGAGAGGGATTGACTGTGGATGGTAAGAGAAGGGAAAGAAAAAAGATGAACTGGAAGATGTAAGGGTAGAGCTGGGGAGGGGGAGATGAGGTTGGCAGTGACGAAGGGAGGATGAAAAGTGAATTGGGGATGGAATGAGGAGGAGGAGATGACAGGATCAATTGGGAGTTATAAGAAGGGCTTGAGAGAGGATCAGCTGGGGGATGCAAAAGCTGAAGGGGTGTGAGAGAGTAGCTAGGTTGGGGAGGTGAGGGGATCACCTGGAGGGGCAGAAGTTGAGAGAGGGGGGGAGGGTCTCTTGGAGCCTGAGAGGATCAGCTGGAGTGTGGTAAGAGTGATAGTGGAGTGTTGTGGGAGGGGGACTGCAGCCATGTTAATTTTATAGTTGTTCTCTGGAGTCACATGAAGTTTCACATGCTAAAATGGGGTCACATTGACTACAAGTTTGGGAAGCCCTGCTGTAAGGACTTTGCAGTCTTTATTTCAAATAACAACCAATGGGATTTTTGGTATTTAAGGATTCAATACCAGAGCAGTGTATTGCAGAACCTTACCTCATAAGGCTGAGGGCCCATCAGGCCCAGCATCCTGTTTCCAGCAGTAGCCAATCCAGGTTTACAAGTACCTGGCAAGTCCCAAACATTAAATAGATCCCATGCTACTAATGCCGGTGGTTAGCTGTGGCTATTTTCTAAGTCAGTTTGACGAATAGTTTCTGAACTTCTCCAGGAACTTGTGCAAATCATTTTTAAACCTAGCTAAGCTAACTGCCATAATCACATCCTCTGGCAATAAATTCCAGAGCTTAATTGTGTGTTGAGTGCAAGATAATTTTCTCCAGTTTGTTTTAAAAGTGCTATTGTTAACATAATGTTCCCTTGTCCTTCTATTATCTGAAAGAGTAACAGATTCACATTTACCTCTTCTAGTTCTCTCATGATTTTGTAGACCTCCATCATATCCCCCTCAACCGTCTCTTCTCCAAGCTTGAACAGCCCTATAGTCTTTCCTCCTAGGGGAGTCGTTCCACCCCCTTTATCATTTTGGTCGCCCTTCTCTGTACCGTCTCTAGTGCATCCATGTCTCTTTTTTTTTTGAGATGTGGCGATCATAATTGCACATAGTACTTGAGGTGCAGTCTGGAGCGATACAGATGCATTATGACGTTCTCCTTTTTATTCACTGTTTCCTTCCTAATAATTCCTAACATTCTGTTTTGCTTTTTTGACCACTGCAGCACACTGAGCCAATGATTTCAATGTATTGTCCACTATGACACCTAGATCTTTTTCCTGGGTGGTAACTCCTAACATGAAACAACTACAGCATGGGTTAATTTTCCCTATATGTATCACCTCAAAATAACTTGACTTCAGAATACTGCCATGTTCTGTGAATAAAAAGATCCTGACTAGCCACAGTTCCTCAATCATTTAGCATAAAGTTCTAGTTAATTCTGTTTTGGTTTTTTTTTTTTTTAAGAGTAGAGGTTTAAGCATTTAAAGTATATCTGTACTGTAGTTTTTGTACAAAGTTTCATTTTAACTTTTTTTTTTTTTTACAAATATATAGAAATGTCTGTCAATGGGAATGGTTTGTTATTGCTTAATATCTCATATTAGTTAATTTTAGGAAAATCTTGCCATTTTTTTAAATTGAATAGACATAATTTTGAAAGAAGAATGTCTTATATTATAGGCCAAAGAGAACAGTATTTCCCATCCTTTTCAAGTGTAAGGTACACTTACATTAACAAAAATGGGTGGCACAACAGCTTACATGAAGCAGGCATTTAGACAGGGAGAGGATTCTTATGGCCAAAAGAAGAGCTAGGCAAGTACTAAAAGTCCCACCAGTCTCTTCCAAATTTTGAAACAAAGGGGAACGAGGTGATTGAGGTATATATGAACCTATCATTATGGACCAGCTCCCTCTATATGCAAATACAGGTTAAGCAAGAAGTTGGTGTAATTCCTGCAGCTGGCTTAGGCCTGGATTTTCTAAGTTCGCAGAATTTAGAAAATCTGGCGGTAACGTGGGGGGGGGGGGGGGGGGGGGGGGGCGGGCCTGCGAAAGCCGGCAGCGATCACACCTCCGCGGTGCTATCTCTGCCGGCTTTCGCACCCAGTAGCGCTACCGTGAAAGGTGGTGCTATTGGGCGTGATACTGGCGGTGATAAATATTCTTACCTTTTGCCATCAGCGAAGTTGTCGCGGAGTCCGCCCCGACTCCTTCCATTCCGGTGCGGACTCCACCCCGATTTAGATATCACGGTCAATATCTTTGGAAAATGACCCCCTTACTTCCTGGACGGAGAGCCAATCAGTTTCTCCGCAAGAAATTTGCAGAGCCGCCACGTGGACGTCCCTGCACACTTTTGCTCGTCACTACTGACTGAATGTGCAAGCACCGATTCTTGGTTCCTTTGCTCGGCAAGTGCTTCGAGCGGGACTGTCTCGGTCCCACCTGGTTTAGGGAAGCTTTGGTACATCCCACGGTCTGGACTGATTCGGGTACGTACAGGGAAAGGAAAATGAGTCCTTACCTGTTAATTTTCGTTCCTGTAGTACCACGGATCAGTCCAGACGCCCTTCCCTGTTTCTCTTTTCATACTGTCCACTCGAAGCTTGTCCTTTGCAGATTCTCAGAAGTCGGTACTTTATTTCCTTTTGCGCACTGGATGAATACACCGGAAGCATTGGTTGTGGAGAACCAAGTATATGCAAGAGCGATTATTCTACAAAGTTTCTTATAAGGTTATTGAGTTGCTCAATTGAGCTTTTTGGTTACTTGCATGATCCTATTCACGTTTTGTTGTTTTCTGCTTTGGCAATGGTTATACTTAGGGGCTGCAGAGTAGGCTCTGTCCTGATATAGGATATCCTTTCGGTTTTGGTCTGTCTCCATCTGCTGGACAGGAGGCTCAACCCATGGTCTGGACTGATCTGTGGTACTACAGGAACGAAAATTAACAGGTAAGGACTAATTTTCCTTTTCCGGACAACAATAAAGGCCTCTAATTTTTTGTGGTTTTGCAGATGTGGAATCTGTTGTTTGCCACATTCTTGTTCTGAAGTGATGTTTTTACATTGTACTTTTATGTTTTGATTTTCTTTTAGAGTCAGATTTACCGTCAGACCTTCAAGTGGCTCGAGGCAGCCAAAGATTGCCAGCTTTAACATTTAAAGTTCCCAACCAGTTGCTACTTGTTTCTATGTTGGAACATTTGTGTTGTATGCATGAACGAGATCCTCATCGTTCAAAGTGTTTGTTCAAAGGTCAGTAAGTATAAGCAGATTCATCATTGTTTTTGCTAAAATCTTAGCTTTTTCTGCTACTTCTATTATGTTCAGCATAGATTACATTAATCATGTACATAAAATACCAACTGCAAATTAAAATGTGGACAAACAAATAAATATGTAAGCATTGAGCCAATAAAAATATAATTAAAACATGATAAAAGCATAATAAAATGGCATCTACACTTCTGTATTCTGTTACTACTGATATGCCTGGATAAGTGCCTTGAGCTTTTTCTTGAAAATCTTAACATCCCTTTCAATTCTGCTGGCATAGCATTCCTCAAAACTGGATCTATATATGACAGCATCTTGGAGTGCGTTTGCTGAAGATGTAATCCTATAAACTTGGGACTGTTAAATTCAGGTTTGATGACTGCAACGAGCAGACACAATCTAACTAGCAAATCCGATAAATTGCATGGTTTTTCAGAGTACAGAAGTTTGTGAACTAACTCACTGTTAATTTGAATTGACTTCTCCATTGCACTGCAAGCCAATGAAGAGCTTGGTAGTGTTGGAGATGTATGCGTTCTTAACTTAAGACCAGCAAGGAACCCTTGAAGCCACATTCTATACTAATTGAAGTAACCATATCTGCTCCTTTGGTATTCCCATACATAGAGACTATTATAATAATCTAACAGCTCTATAACTAATGTCAGCATTACTGTTCTAATATCTTCTGCTGGTATTAGACATTTTAATGGTTTCAGCAACTTCAGTTTAAACAGCTCTACCTGAGAAGTTCAGGGGATGTGATGGGAGAGTGAGCACATGATCCTCAGCTGCTCAAAGTTCCCAATCCTCATTTTCACCATTAACCACATTTTTAAAATATTTTTTGGCAGTTTTGGTACCTGTCATTTGCTTACCTGGCTGTGGTAACTGAGAGTGTTTGAGCTCCTATAGCTACCAGGATGATGAGGAAATACCTTCAGCAGGCCGCTTCTTTTTTTTGTAAAATGGCTGATGCAGTTAATAACCTGCCATCCCCAAGCACTGTGACTGACTGGGTGAATGATGTTGCGGCAGCAGTGGTAGCCATGTTGGAAATAAAATTTGAAAAGAGAACCAGCAGATTTGGTGAAATATATTTAATTGCTGAAAACTTGAAACATTTGCATGACACAGAAATGCACCTCTCACAAGTTGATGATTGCATGTATGTGCTAGAGATTGAGGTGGTTTTTTTTAAAATTGGGAAACATAAAAATGGAGGCAAAGTTGGAAGACCTGGAAAACTGTCTTGCAGATGTAATCTTCGCCTTATTGGCCTGCCAGAGACCATTGGAGAGTGGAACCTACTGGACCTGTTGGAGATATGGCTGGTGAAGGCCTTAAACCTTTCTGATGTGAACGACCCAAGGAAGAAGTCAAGCAAAATTATTGCAAGCATTAAACCCTGGAATATGAAGGGATCCCAGCGCTGTTTCCAGACTATTTCTCTGGAGTGTCAGCTTAAATGCAGAACTTTTGCACTACAAAAACTCAAGGGAGTGGTATAGTATAGAGAGGTGAAATTCTGTGCACGAAACAGGATTTGAGGTTAATCATATCTGATGATCTCAAGGATGGCCATACAGATGAATAAGGCAATGGCAAAAGCTAGAAAGATGCTTGGCTGCATAGGGAGCGGAATGGTCAGAAAATGTGAGGTGATGTTGACCTTGCATAGGTCCCTGGTGAGACCTCACTTGGAATACTGTGTACAATTCTGGAGACTGCACCTTCAAAAGGATATAAACAAAATGGAGTCTGTCCAGAGGATGACTATTAAAATGGTCAGTGGTCTTCATTGTAAAGCATTTGGGGACAGACTTAAAGATCTAAACATATACACCCTAGAGGAAAGGTGTAGGATAGGGGAGATATAATAAAATACATTTTAAATACTTCTAGATTATATCAGTGCACAGGTGGTGGACCTCTTTCAGCAGAAAGGAGACTCTGGGATGAGGATGAAAGGAGTTACTCAGGAGTAATCTAAGGAAGTATTTCTTTACAGAGAGGGGAGCGGATGTGAAGAACGGCCTTCCACTGGAGGTAGTGGAGACAAGGGCAGAATCTGAATTCAAGAAAGCATGGGATAAACAGGATCTCTGAAGGGATGCTAGGGATTGTAGAGCTGAACAGTTGGTTTGAATGGCCTTTTCCTGCCATCTATGAATATCATAAAATACCTGATTTGTCAGGGGGTTCCCTCTGTATAGGTTTGGGACCCACTTAGTTGAAACAGTCCAGAAAAATGTTTCCAAAATGGTGCAGACTTTGCACCAAAAGCCCTATGAGATGAGATGTAAGGACCTAAATATGTAAACTGGAGATAGTGAATATGGAAAGAAAGAAAAATACTTCAAAGATATAAATTATGCACAAGAAGCAAACAGTTTTTCAGTGGAAAGAAAGTTTGAGAACAAGTTGTCATGATATTAGACTCAAAGCAGGTAGACTTTGGAGTAATGCTCAAAAATATTTTTTTTACAATCATTTTTTGTCTGAAGTATTAACGTCTTTTGAGTTTTATTTTTATTTATTTATTTTATATACCGACATTCGATCTGTGATATCACAATGGTTTACATTCAGGTACTGTAGGTATTTCCCTATCCCCAGAGGGCTTACAATCTAAGTTTGTACCTGAGGCAATGGAGGATAAAGTGACTTGCCCAAAGTCACAAGGAGTGACAGCGGGACTCGAACCCTGGTCTCCTGGTTCGTAGTCCACTGCTCTAACCACTAGGCTATTCCTCCTATTTTTTGCACATCTGAACAGAAAATATTGTTTTTCACAAAAAGGGAAAGGCAAAAACAGTAACAATTCAAGAAATCATGGGGTAAGATCCTAACGGGCTGTAAATTGGACAGATTGGATGGGCCTTAATAGTCCCTATCTTCTGTCGTAGTCTGTCTCATTAGTTAGACGTTCTTTACAATAGTGCAAACTACGGACCACAAAGAGAAGCTTAAAGAATGTTCTACGGTATGCTATATTAGTATAAAAAGGATCAACAGCAATTCCTGTTCTGTTTGTTTTCATGTACCATGCACTAAGATATGTTTGGTGGTGACATTTTCTTTATTACAATGGCCATAAATTAAGAATATAAACTGTTACTCAGCATATCGTAAATCCAGAAGTCAGTCATGCTGCTTTGATTGATATTATTTAGAATAATAATAGAATAGCTGTTCAGATTGCACTAATCAACTTCGCTTTTAATTCTAGGAATTAACATCCTCAAATTCTGAGTAGTGTGGACCACAATAACATCACCTTTGCTCCTTAACATGATGTGCTGCTGTGTTTCTCTGTTGTACTTTTCATTGCGGATACAACTCTATATGTTTCCATGATTCTTTGTTCTTTTCTGTGCTTTTTATTCACTTGCAGCTCTAGATGCTTGTATGTCCCCTCGCTGTTGTAGGTTGTGCTACTGATTTGCATGTGCAGGTCGATGTGTGTACTTGTTTCTTTGTTTGATCTCCAGTCTATTTTTTTTCCTTTCTTTGCCTTTTCGTTGGTCTACCTTTTGGTATTTTCAAATTTGTATTTGTTCTTGATGGGGAAAGTACTGGAGGGAAATCCTAAATACCCAAGCCAGACTGCTTTTCTGAGATTTTAGATTTTTCCAGGCTGTAACTGTCACTTCCATATGTGTGTCAAAATTCAGCCCTTAATTCCATCTAAAAGCACTCCAGAAAAGCATGATGGATAGGTATTTGTGAATTATGCATATAGAGGACAAATTACATACAGTATACAACTGGCAAAAATGTAGATTTGTCATTTGGATGGTGTAATGGAGACTTCATTATCATTTGAGAGGTGCGCTATAGAATTGATCATGCTTTTTGGTCCCTTCGGCGACTGGTTTGCCATTAGTGACGCTATACAGGGCACAAAAGCGTACTTACACCAGGAATAAAATCCCAATTAAGAAATTGCAGCATTGGTTAATAATGTAAAATACATAAAGAAGATTTGTGTACCTATATGCTAGCATATTTTAAATCTGTCAAAAATAGAACTCTGTAAAGGTACAATATTGCTCAGCAAATGATGGCATTGAAGTATCTGAAAAGCAGAATATACATTTAATTAATTATGGGGCATTCGTAAGGATTTTCTTCCTTTCTGTTAGTAAAATTACTTATTTAAATAGGGCTCCCAAATGCCTTTTTCCTAGCTAAAAAAAAAAAAAAAAAGTTGACATATATCTTTTTTTTTTTTTTACTATCCAGGATACTCTTCTCATCATTATTCCATGGAATTCTCTTTCATCCCTATCTATTACTTCCCTTTTCTCCTTTATTTTTGGTGAACATTTTATATGTAAAGTGACTATTCTGTTTCCTTTCAGTACTGTCTCAGACACTGACTAAAATGGGATTGCTATCTTCATTTGCCTCCAGTGATGAATTTAGTACTGTGAGACTGCAGCATAATACGGCCATCAGTAAATTACTTGAAGCAGCTAAACACCAAATTCATGTTGAGGTAAATGTATGTTATTGTGTTTGAGATTATATATAATATACTTAGCTAGATGGCCCAGTGGTGTGCATCTCCCCGCAGCAAGGCCAGGTTCAGTTCTTGGACCTGCCAGCATTCACAGTCCCTGGGATACCAGTTCTATGTCACAAAGAGAGCTGCAGTCCAGGCCTCTGGACCAAAGATTGTTGCAATGATGACTAGGACAGGAAGAGATGAAAGAGGAGAAAATCCACCCAAACAACAAATAGACTTGTGATGCTCAAGACTTGAGTGGGCAGGGGATGACTGAGCCATAAGCCCAGAAATAAGCAGTTGAAGCTACCAGGCTATGAACACAAAAATTAACAAAGGAAGAAATATATACATTTACTATGTACTTCCATATTAGCTTACTTTAGAATTACATTTTAGAGGTGTTCAAGGGGGCATTTTGGCCTGACCGCTTCCTCCAAGTCCTGTGAGCTTCTAGTTTAATTGGGTTTCACACTATGAACCTTCATTCACAGCTACCTTGGATTTTTCATAAGAACATAAGATATGCCATATTGGGTCAGACCAAAGGTCCATCAAGCCCAGTATCCTGTTTCTAACAGTGGCCAGTCCAAGTCATAAGTACCTGGCAAGTACCCAAACATTATATAAATCACAAGCTATTATTGCTTATTAATTACAGCAATAGCATTTAATGGATTTTTCCTCTAGGAACTTATCCAAACCTTTTTTAAACCTACTTACACTAACTGCTGTAACCACATCCTCTGGCAATGAATTCCAGAGCTTAACTATGTGCTGAGTGAAAAATAATTTTCTTTGATTTGTTTTAAATGAGCTACTTGCTAACTTAATGGAGTGCCCCCTGGTCCTTCTATTATCTAAGAGAGTAAATAACTGATTTACATTAACTTGTTCAAGTCCTTTCATAATTTTGTAGACTTCTATCATATCGCCCCCCCCCCCCCCCCCCCCCCCCGGTCATCTCTTCTCCAAACTGAACAGCCCTAACTTCTTTAATTTTTCCGCATAGAGCAGCCATTCCATGCCCCTTATCATTTTGGTCGCCCTTCTCTGCACTTTCTTCAGTGCAGCTATATCCTATATGAGATGCGGTGACCAGAAATGCACACAATATTCAAGGTGCGGTCTCACCATGGAGCGATACAGAGGCACATGTTTATTCACCCCTTCAAACAAAATGTAGGAGATTTGTGAGACAAGACTTCCCTTAGGTAAATCTAAATATTTTGTGATTTTATTCTTTATAACAGTTTCCATGATTTTTCCCAGCACTGAAGTCAGGCTCACTGGTCTATAGTTTCCTGGATCATCCCTGGATCCCTTTTTAAATATAGGGGTTACATTGGCCATCTTCCAATCTTCAGGTACATTGGATGATTTTAATGAAAGGTTACAAATTCATTGAAATAGGTCTGAATTTTCATTTTTTTTCAGAACCCTGGGGTATATAACATCCGGTCCAGGTGATTTACTACTCTTCAGTTTGTCAGTCAGGCCTATCACTTCTTCCAGTTTCACCGTGATTTGGTTCAGTTGATCTGAATCATCACCCATGAAAATCTTCCCTAGAACAGGTCCTCTTCAGTAAACACCGAAGCAAAGAAATTGTTTAATCTTTACATGATGGCCTTATCTTTTCTAAGTGCCCCTTTAACCCCTTGATCATCCAATGGTCCAACTGACTCCCTCGCAGGCTTTCTGCTTCAAATATATTTTTTAAAGTTTTTATTGTGAGTTTTTGTATCTATAGCCAACTTTTTTTCAAATTCTCTCTTAGCCTGTCTTATCAATGTCTTACATTTAACTTGCCAGTGCTTTTGCTTTATCCTATTTTCTTCTAATGGATCTTTCCAATTTTTGAATGAAGATCTGTTGGCTAAAATAACCTTTCACCTCACCTTTTAACCGTGCTGTTAGTTGTTTTACATTCCTTCCATGTTTTAAATGCATGGTATACATCTGGACTGTGCTTCTAGGATGATATTTTTTAACAATGTCTACGCCTGTTGCACACTTTTTACCTTTGTAGCTGTACCTTTCATTTTCTTTTCCTATTTTTCTCATTTTATCAGTTTCCCTTTTGAAAGTTTAGCGCTTGAGCCGTGGATTTACTTACTGTCCCCCTTCCAGTCATTAATTCAAATTTGATCATATTATGATCACTATTGCCAAGCGGCCCCAACACCGTTACCTCTCACCAAATCCTGCGTTCCATTGAGAACTAGATCTAAAATTGCTCCCTCTCTTGTTGTTTCCTGAACCAATTGCTTCATAAAACTCATTTATTCCATTCAGGAACTTCATCTCTCTAGCATGCCCTGATGTTTCACTTACCCAATCAATATTGGAATAATTGAAATTTCCCATTATTACTGCACTACCAGTTTGGTTAGCTTCCCTAATTTCTCTTAGCATTTCACTGACCATCTCACTATTTTTGCCAGGTGGATGGTAGTATACTCCTATCACTATACTCTTCCCCAACACACAAGGGATTTCTACCCATAAAGATGTGATTGTGCATTTAGCCTCATACAGGATCTTTATCCTGTTGAACTCTGTGCCATCCCAGACATAAAGTGCTATCCTGCCACCAAGATGCTCCTTTGTCATTACGATATAATTTGTACCCTGCTATAGCACTATCCCATTGGTTAACCTCTTTCTACCATGTCTCTGAGATGCCAATTAAGTCTATATCATCATTCACTACTATACACTCTAATTCTCCCATCTTACTTCTTAGACTTCTGGTATTAGCATACAAACATTTAAAAGCATGTTTTTTTTAAATTTATGTTCTGCTTTTCAGTTGATAGGGATAAATTGGAATCTTTTAGCTCAGGTGAGTTTTTAATTATAGGCACTTTGGCTACTTTTCTTATCATTGGAACCTCTCTGTTGGGATGCCCTAACTCCATTTTGTAACATACATAACCCTTCCTTCTCTCCCTCTTCCTCTTCCCATATAGTCCAGCTATTATAACAGCAGTCCTTGGGCAATGGTCACAGACCATACTTTCCTTGGGGATCTGCCGGATACTTGTGATCTGGACTGACCGCTGTCAGAGACAGAACGCTGGGCTTGGTGGACCTTGGTCTGACCCAGCATGGCACTTCTTACGTGCACCCTGACCCTGCCAACCAGGTGTGATGGCTTGAAAATTGACACGTTCCCCCGAGGGCTGCGAACACTACCTCTGCAACATTTTGAAGTTTTCATTTCTGCCTTTTTGAACAAGTGAATCTCTGAGCCAAATGTAGATGGTACTACTAAGGAGTGTTATAATGTGGTGGGGTTATAGAGTGTTTGTTTTTAAGAAACCGTGCCATTCTTTGGTTTTGTTGGTTCTATATCATTGCCATGCATCTTTTGGTAGTGTGATTATTACACTATTATAAAAGGAATTAAATCAAGTGGAACATTCATTATTAATTATTACTTTTAAAGTGTCCTCTGTAGTTGGATAGTGCAGATACATAGATCTAAATTATGTGCAGAAAAGTGTTTAAACAAATCTTGGGGATGTTTAGTTACAGTGTGTTCCAAATATTGCTCCTCTGCAACTCACACACAGAAACCCTGTTTCCCTGTATGTACCCGGATCAGCCCAGACTGCTGGGTTATGCCTCCCTTTCAGCAGGTGGAGTCGGAGAACAAACTGAAAAGGCACCCCCTGATAACCCAGTGTGCCATCTGCGATCCCTCAGTATTTCTCTGACTCCAGCAGGTGGAAGACAGCATAACCTGCGGACCTGGTCTCGCCTTAATGAGAAGTTTATAATTGGGAATCTCCATTAATTATATCTTTGTAAATAGTTCTTATTAGCTTAAAAGCTATGTAGAGCACTTAACTGCTTTTTGTTGTCATTTGTATCTGTTTTCAAATATTTTTATGACTAAATACATGAAGCAATGAGGGGAGATATGTTTTCTGTTGAGTAAAGGTATTCACTCAAACTCTTTTTTTTTGTTTTTATTTATAGGAGCTCATGAATGGGAAATTCTACACCGACCTAAGCAAGTATGAATATAAAATGTTTAAAGCTAAATATATGAATCAGGGTTATGAAACTAAAAGCATTGGCCCCTTTTTCTTTCTCATTCCTTTTGCAGCTCACTGATAGCACAATTACTAAAGTGCTAGTCAAAATACCTTGGGATAGAAAACCACCCCTCCCATCAGGAGTTTCCATTTATAGGCAAGAACGGAACGGTTTGTTCAGTTGATTAAAGCCTCTTGCTATACAGCATGAAGGACAGTGGGAAGGTTTGCCTGACCATGAAATCCACTCTGAGAAGCTGGGGGAAGGTCTGCCTCATCTTTCCCTGGGCATCTGTTTGTCTGTAATGCTCCAAAGTAAAGGTGACAACATAACAGCCCTCTCAAGCAGCCTCCCCGGGAGTATGGTGGAGGCATGCTGGCAGCTATTTAGGTGCTTTTCGGACCTCACCATGATAGTAGTTTCAGAGCATAATATTACATTTCCAGCCAACCAGGACCCCAAGCACCCCTAGATTTACACTGAACCATTTTGTACTACGAGACTGGTGGTGACCCATGGCAATTTGTATAGAAATATTAACAAATAAGTTGCAGGTGATAATTTGTACTGGTCTAGCTGAATATTTGTATGACTAGATTTCAAGAGTTATGCTTCCTTTATCAGGTCCGTGCAGAATGCGTTTGATTTTTTTATTTTCTGCAGCTCATTCTGTTTGCGAAAATGTTGTAAAGTTTGAATGAAAGGCAACGAGCAGGAAAAATGCTTCCAGAGTTTAAAATGTCAGCTAAAATAAAATCAAATAAGTCTTTATGCTTTTGCTATTCACTTGTCTGTCTGCTGCAATGCAGTAGAGGAAAAAGGAAGCACAGTTAAAATTTCATATATGAACATAACATACTGTGCTGTGTCAGATCAAAGGTCCATTGAGCTTAGCACCCTGTCTCTGGATCACAAGTATCCGGCAGATCCCAAAGAGTTGATGTAATTCCTTGTTGCTTATGCCTAGGATAAATGGTGTCTTCCCAAGTCTGTGTAGCTAATAATGGTTTCTGGAGTTTTTCTTCAGAAACGTCTCCAAATCCTGTTTTTTATTTTTCAAATTTACCAATTTTATTAAAAACAAATGCATCATATAAACCAAGTCATAATTCATCTGTGCTTATCCAGTTTGTGACATAATAAAGCAGCAGGCTGTAAGGGGAGTGTGACACATGCAATCCTGTATATCCATGAAATAATCTCGCCCAAAATATTTGATTCACTGAGCATGCCCACCAAACATGAAAAAAGATCACCTCTTTCCTCAGATCCCCTAGCAGAGTGGGGAGGATTTCCATTACAACTTTTAATAGTCATTGTGATGCATAATGCCAGCAATTGAAAATGTGGTAACCATTTTGTCCAAACCCCTTATAAACCTAGCAATGCAAGATGCCTTGGCCACAAATTCCCCAGCTAGATTGTGCATTGAGTGAAATAAATACTTTCTCTGATTTTAATTGTTAGTTTCATGGAGTGTGCCCCCTTGTAATACTATTTGAGAGGTAACAACCGTTATTTATTTACCTGTTCCACCCCCACTCATGGTTCTATAAATCTTTAAGTTTTAAACTGTTTTATTGAAACAAAGAGAATTCATCATCACAAACAAAAATGAAAGTAAACAGAGCAGAAAGAAAACCATAACAAGCCAACTCATAATCCCCACCACAAAATAAATAGAAAAACAAAACCCCAAAACTATAACTGCATAGCATTCTAGACAAATCCCAGTGAAGGCTGTTTCTATATCCAAAATAATGTACATTATAAAAAATTGTCGAAATATAAGGAATTAAGTGATGAAATGAAGCCAACCAACACCTCTAGGAACAACCGATTCATTCTTACCTACCATGTCCAGAAAAGATCTTCAAATTTTAGTGACATCAGGATAATAGTCTCTGACTTGCTATGTTAACCGCTTCTTAACATAAATATGCCATAAATTTTGAAACCATAAGGATGAGGAATCAAATTTGCAGATGATACAAAATTATTCAGAGTAGTTAAATCACAAGCAGATTGTGATTAAATTGCAGATTTAATCTTGTGAGACTGGAAATTGGGCATCCAAATGGCAGATGAAATTTAATGTGGATAAGTGCAAGGTGTTGCATATAGGGAAAAATAACCCATGCTATAGTTACACAATGTTAGGTTCCATATTAGGTGTTACCACCCAGGAAAGAGATCTAGGCAACATATTGGATAATACATTGAAATCGTCGGTTCAGTGTGCTGCGGCAGTCAAAAAAGCAAACCAAATGTTGGGAATTATTAGAAAGGGAATGGTGAATAAAACGGAAAATGTCATAATGCCTCTGTATCGCTCCATGGCGAGACCGCACCTTGAATACTGTGTACAGTTCTGGTTGCTGCATCTCAAAAAAGATATAGTTGCGATGGAGAAGGTACAGAGAAGGGCAACCAAAATGATAAAGGAGATGGAACAGCTCCCCTGTGAGGAAAGGCTAAAGAGGTTAGGACTTTTCAGCTTGGAGAAGAGATGGCTGAGGGGGGATATGATAGAAGTGTTTAAAATCATGAGAGGTCTGGAATGGGTAAATGTGAATTGGTTATTTACTCTTTTGGATAATAGAAGGACTAGGGGGCACTCCATGAAGTTAGCATGTAGCACATTTAAAACGAATCAGAGAAAGTTCTTTTTCACTCAACACACAATTAAACTCTGGAATTTGTTGCCAGGGGATGTGGTTAGTGCAGTTAGTGTAGCTGGGTTCAAAAAAGGTTTGGATAAGTTCTTGGAGGAGAAGTCCATTACCTACCATTAACCAAGCTGACTTAGAAAATAGCCACTGCTATTACTGGCATCAGTAGCATGGGATCTACTTAGTTTTTGGGTACTTGCCAGGTACTTATAGTCTGGATTGGCCACTGTTGGAAATAGGATGCTGGGCTTGTTGGACCCTTGGTCTGACCCAGTATGGCATGTTCTTATGAGGAAGATTTAGGAGTGTTCCAGTGTAAAGCAATAAGGTGTCTTGCTGCAACCAACATATGAGTAACTAATGCAGAATGATTAGCAAAATCCACACTAAGAATGTGTAAGTATATCCTAATAATGTTGTGTCTGGATTCTAGGGAATTTTCACCATAACTATCTGGTGAATCCACAACATAACTTTAGACCAAAAAATTTTAATGATAGGACACGTCCACCAGACATGAAGAAATGTGCCCCGTTTCCCCACCCTCTTCAACAAAAGGGATCCCCAGGATCTAATACCAATGATTTAAAAATGTTGTACCCATTCTGCTGAATAGAAGCACTAATGGAATTCCCTTTGTGCTTCCTAAAAAACATGTCCTTACGGTGTGACCTAGGTCTTTTCCAAAACCAGCTTGAGATTATCAAGCCCACACAAACCCACCTCCATTAACAGCCTGTAAATAGAAATCAATCTTCCATTCCCTGGCATATTTAGAATCAGTTTTTCAAAAACTGCTAAGCCTCTACTGCACATGGATTTAACTGGATCCTTATACTCCTTGAACAGTAAATACTAAAAAACAGGAACCTTTCTTGGATAACCCCTTACAGCATTAGCCCACCCTGTTGAGGCCTCTTTGACTGCATAGTGGAAGATTTATTTTAGAGAACTGCTCATGAACGTCTGGGTTATTCCAGAGAGAGGAACGGGAAAGGATGACAGCTTCTTGCTAACTGCGATACCAAACCAAACGGGCAATACCAAGGATATAAAAGGATGATACATTGTAGCAACATTTTGTTAAGGATTAAAGATTTAGATGCATTTATTATCTTCAGTTGATGTTTAGTGTGTACTTTTGTCAAGTTTATTAGAGCATCTAGGATTTAACGCTACTTTGATAAAGTGTCTTAAGTTTTTAATTTGTTACAAACATTTCTGTTTATTTATATGGTCAGTTATAATTAAATTTTGCTTTTGTTAATTAGGGAAAAAACTGTATTCTTGGAAGCCCATACTTCCCGATACCTAAATGAATTTGAAGAAATTGCACAGCTTGGTAGAGGAGGATATGGAAAAGTGTATAAGGTAATTGTTCTAAATATCTAAGTTTTTTTTTAAATAGCTTCATTAAAACAGTAGTTAGTGTGGGTCAAAATGGTCCAAGATTAACACTTCCAGTGGATTTGTATAACTGGTAGCTGAGAGCGATTGCACGTCTCCTGCTTTGAAGCAAGTAGCACTTAGAAGTGTATTATCATCTGGTGGACTCTCAACCCTGTCTACCTGTGGAGTCCTAAGTTCTGGAAAAGCCTGATTCCCTAGCGTGTGGCCAGATGGACTCAGGACCCAGTGGGTTATGCTCCCCTGCCAGCAGATAGAGATGTAGTCAGGTTTCAAAGCTGACGTCATCCTAGATACACCCCTGCAGTGACCTCAGCCCTTCAGTATTTCTCTGTCTCCAGCATATAGAGGACATGCTTTCCGTATAGGGATCGCTGTACTTTTTTTTTTTTTTTTTTTTTGTATTAAAGCGTTTATTAGCATAACAATAAGCAACAACAAGTAGCATACAAATTGAAACAATGGGAACACACTGCAGGCTAGAAGTAATACAGACAATTTGTACAACTTTGTTCCCCATCCCCCCCTAGTGTCAAATATGCTAAGAACTTTCAAAAGCCTTCAAAGTTAGTCCAGTGCAGAGCTAAAGTGGGATGATTACAGAGCTGGAAATGCATCACAATAAATTATAAATACAGGTAAGCCTGGTTGTGGTAGTGACCTATGAAACTATATAATAGCAAGGCTAACCTAAATGGGAATAAATTGGTGAATGTCATCAGGTCGGCACTCATCGGAAGTGTCAAACAACACCGCCACTCTGAGACCAGTCCAAAAATGGTGTCCATACGTTTTGATGGAGCGATAACCGACGATGGCGCGTGGCTGTTAGTCGTTCCAAAACCTCCACCCGGTGAAGTCGTCGGACGATTGTGTTCAATAGTGGAATATTTGTGCTCTTCCATTTACTTGCCAATGCAATCCTGGCAACAATAAAGATCTGTTGACATAATCGCTGACCATGCGGGGATAGACTCTCCATCGGATCACCCAACAGGGCGTGCGTCGGGCCCACGAAGAGGGGGCAGCCGAACATTCGAGTCAGCCAAGCCTGTAGCATCGACCAATATGGCGTTACAATTGGGCAAGTCCACCATACATGAAAGTAAGTACCAATATGGCCGCAGTTCCGCCAGCAATTACTGGACACATTGGGGTACATTTTATGCAGACGGGTGGGCACATAATGCCAGCGATATATCATCTTTACACAGTGTTCCTGGTAGTGGGCTGATATGGAGCATCGACGAACTTGTAAGAAGATAGCCTCCCACTCCTCCAGGCTCCAATTAATATTCAGCTCACTTTCCCAAGCCAAGGAGCATTCAAGCTTAGTATTCTGGGGCCCCCGCAGTAGCATATAAATCTTGGAAACCGCCTTCTTGACATCTCGAGCATGAATACAATAAGACTCAAACAGCGTTTTAGTGGCTAAATGACTGGAGGGAAGCAGTTCTGTTTTTATGAAATGAGCCAGTTGTAAGTATTCCAAGAAAGGGAACTCCACGGTAGGATATTTTGCCGCCAAGTTAGAGAAGGTCTGTAGACGTCCCTCAAATAGTAAAGCACCCAGAGTATTCAAGCGCAGGGTCTTCCAAAGTGGAAACGCTTGCTTAGGCATTCCAATAGCGAACCCAGTATGGGAAAATATGGCTGAGAGTGAGTGGTAGTCTGCGTCTCCCACCAATTTCGGTTTCCAGCGTAACCAAATTTTTAGTGTAATTGCCAACGGAGGGGGCATGACCGAAATGGAAGGCCAAGTGTTCCGGGGCTGCCAAAAAAGTGCAGTAAGTGGGACGTTTCCAATAAGATGGCGCTCAATGGACTGCCAGGGTGTAGGATTTGAAGCTGAAGCATGAATATGCAGAATTATCCTCAATTGGGCCGCCGCATAGTACCACTCTAAATTGGGGACGCCCAAACCCCCGCCATCTCTAGATCGATATAAAACAGATCTGGCTACTCGAGGGGGTCTCTTTCTCCAGATGAAGTCAAAGATTGTCCGTTGTAGCTTCTTCAGTATACCAGATGTGAGGTAAACAGGAAGCGTGATGAAAAGGTAAAGAAATCTGGGCAAAACATTCATCTTGATGATGGCAATACGTCCCAGCCATGAGTGCGGGTCCCTGTACCAGCGGAGAAGATCCCTCTCTACAGCTTTAAACAGTGGCACATAATTAAGGTGATATAGCTTATCCACATCCTCTCCGAGATAGACCCCCAAATATTTCAGCGGTTTAGATGTCCAACGGAATGGGAACCGGTGCTGGAGATCCTGTACGTCGAGAGTGGGTACATTGATATTGAGGATTTCTGATTTGTCCAGGTTAACCTTGAAGCCGGAGACGGAGCTGAACTTCTGGATGGCCGTCAGTACCGCCGGTAGTGTTGTTTTGGGCTGCGTGAGAGTAAAAAGGATATCGTCCGCAAAGAGAGTCATCTTATACTGGCGGCTTCCAAGTGTCACTCCAGATACACTATCAGTATTTCGTATAATCGTAGCGAATGGCTCTAAGAAAAGAGCAAAAAGCAGGGGAGACAAAGGGCACCCTTGTCGGGTGCCTCGCTCTATGTGAAAACTGGGACCGTAACCTCCATTAACTTTTACTCGTGCTGACGGTTGGTTATATAGCTGTCTAAGCCATAGAAGAAAATAATTGCCAAACCCCATTTTTGACAGGGTATGAAACAAGAAAGGCCAGTGCACCATGTCGAACGCTTTTTCAGCATCGACTGCAAGGAGCACGCATGGGATGTTTTCTTTACGGACCCACCAAAGGAGATTTACTGCCCGGCGTACATTGTCAGACGCCGATCTGCCGGGTATGAACCCTGCCTGGTCCGGGTGTACCAAATCGGGAAGGAGACAATTGAGACGTTCTGCTAAAATACGAGCCAGCAACTTAAGGTCCAGGTTGATCAAGGAGATCGGCCGGTAGGATCCGCAGAGAGTAGGGTCCTTGCCTGGTTTCGCTATAACCGATATGCCGGCCGTGTTAGAATGCAAACTTATGACCTCACCGTCACGGAGGGCATTAAAGGCCGTCACCAAGGAAGAAGCCAAGATATCAGGGTAAGTTTTATAGTATTTACTGGACAGTCCATCTAAACCTGGGGCCTTGCCAGCCTTCAAAGCTTTGATCGCCTGTTGAATTTCAATAAGAGTAATAGGTTTATCAAGCCGGTCTTGTTGCTCTTCCGTCAGAACGGGTATATGCGAATCATTCAAATAGCCTTCAATAGAGTCCGTGGAGATATCTGTTCGGGCCTTATAGAGGGCTGCGTAAAAACTTGTGAAACAGCGATGAATATCCTGAGAATTCGTAACTAAAGTGCCCTTATCAGACTTAATCTTGGCTATACTGTTACGGAGTAATTCGCCCTTAAGTCGCCGGGCTAGCAGGCGTCCAGCCTTGTTGCCTCCCTCAAAGTATATTTGTTTGGTGATGTTCAGTGCATGAGATATTTTCGCATTGTCTAAGGCTTGTAAGTCATTTCGTACCTTGGTTAGTTTTTTGTAAACCGCATCTGCTGGAGTTAACATGTGCTGTTTCGATAGGGATTTTATCTCTTGGAGGAATTGCTGCCTCTGTTGCTCCGTATTGCGTTTACAGTAAACCGCCCGAGATATCAGCTCTCCGCGAACAAAGGCTTTAGAACAGTCCCAGATAGCCATAGAAGAGGTCTCCGTAGGATCTTGGTTGCGAAAGTAGTCTCGGAGGAGGTCTCCCAACCTTTTTACATAGGAATCATCATCCAAGAGGCTCTCGTTTAAGCGCCAGTATTGCGTTCCTCGGGCAGTATCTTTTAGATCAACGTCCAGCCACACCGGGGCATGATCACTCCATGTTATGGGCTCTATCTCCACCCGTTTGATATCATTTTGTAATCTTTTATCCACAAAAATGTAGTCAATACGCGTATATGTTGCGTGGGCCGCAGAGTAGAAGGTGTATTGTCGGGAGGTCGGAAAGCGCTGTCTCCATATATCTACAATATTCCATTTATCCAGTAAGTGCAAAAGCTCCCGCCGAGCCGCCCCTGCAGACGAAGACCCCGTACGCGAGTTGTCCAGGTGAGGCTTTAATGTTAGGTTGAAGTCACCGCCCATAACCAGCTGTTGATCCGAACGAAGCAGTAGGCAATCCGCCACATGTCGCAGGAATTGTAACTGAGCGGTGTTGGGAGCGTAGACGTTAGCAATGGTAAGTGCTGATTGACCCACTCTGAGGGTCACCAGAAGAAAGCGTCCTCCTGGGTCTTCATATCGATGCAGCACCTCATGCACCACCGACGTGGAGATTAGTGTAGCCACTCCTGTGTATTTGGAGCCTTGTGTACAAGAAGCATAAAACTGCGTGGGATAATTCTTATGTCTCATAAGTTTCACATGGTGTCGCCGAAGGTGGGTCTCTTGTAAAAGAACTATGTCCGCTCGTAGGGCATCAAGTTCTTGAAACAGTAACTGGCGTTTCCGATGAGTGTGCAGACCCTTGACATTCAGAGTTAAAAGTTTAATCATTGAACCATATAATATTCCCTACAGTAAAAAAAAAGTGAGCAATTCCCAATAGCATAGCATAGCACATCACACTAAATAAGAGGCAGTCACATGTTAGAAACAGCATATGTCGACATTGAAACCCAAAAACCCCCCCTACAGGTATAATGTCTGCCCAACCACCTTGGCAGAATCCCCTTCCCGCGGGGGCTCCAGCGCACATGGGGACCAACAGGAAGCTAGCTCCTCCCCTCCTCCGGTCACCCCCCCCCCCCCCCCGTCCCTCATACATAAAATGTAAATCTAAACAACACAAAAACAGCGTTAATAATTAACAGTCATTACCAATGCTATTATTTAACACGAACCGGCATAGCAATATTGAATAGCACAACACAATGTCACCACCAAGAGAAGCATTGCAAATCTCAAGGACCCCCCCATAGTGGACCCCTGCAAGTAGAAAGTCATAGAGGGCATCTCCTCAGGTATACCAAAAGTTCACCCCTGTTCATCCAAGGTATGGCCTTGTTCCACGGGCTGGCGGCGAAGTCGCCCACGGCCATTAGTTACCCTCTGCCAGCGCTGTTGAGTATCCTTCTCCGGTAGCTGAGTGCCTGAGGCAGGTATTGTAAAAGTGACCGGGAGTCCCGCAGCCTTGAACGCCTCCGCCGCCTCCCGCAGGGTTTTAATGCGATAAGTGACCCCTTGCATAGCAAACGAGAGCCCAAATGGGAAAGTCCACCGGTAACGTACCTGGGCACCGCGCAATACTTTAGTAGCTTTGCGGAGGTCGAATCGCTTCTTTAGGGTCATAGGCGCCAAGTCCTGATAAATAGCTATATCAACTCCCTCCCATTGCCAGGTAGGTTGAGATCGCGACGCTTCATAAATCTGCGTCTTTTGCGCGAAGCTGCTCAGGCAAACAATAATATCTCGTGTCCGGTTGTCAGCTCGCGGGCCCAAGGCTCGATGCGCGCGTTCGATGGCAATTACCGGATGGGGCTCGGCAACAGCCCTCTCCAACGTGGCAGTACCTTTGGTAAGAAAAAAGGAGCAGATTTTACTTGCGGTGTCCACAGCAACAGTGAAAGCCTCAGTTTCCGGGACCCCTCGTATTCTGATATTGTTTCTCCTCGTGCGATTCTCAAGATCCTCCAGTTTCTCTAAGATTGCCTGGTTCTCATTCTGGAGTTGTGTGTACTGCGTAACGCATGACGCCATCTTGGAGGCCTGTCTATCTGTCCGAGTCTCAAGCTCATCTATCCTGGTGCCCATCGCCACCACATCATCCTTCAACTCCGTCATGGTAGCCATAAGATCCGCTTTATGCTGCTTGAGATCATTGCGAAGCTCAATGAACCAGCCGCGTATTTCGTCTCGGCTTGGGATATCGGCAAGTTGAGTCGCGGGGCCTAACGGGGCCGATTCTTCCCCGCCGCTCGCAGTACCAAGATGGCCGCCAGTCAGTACCTCGCCTTCAGGAGGTGGATCCGGCACTTGCTTTTGGAATCCATACTGTTTAAGATCCGCAGTTTTTCGTTTGGTAGCCATTATAATCGGGTCTCGACTCCCTCAGGCGTATAAATCAAGTTTTTCGTGTCGTAGTAGCGCTCCGGGACGGGGTAATAGTAGGGCAGTGAAGAGAGCTCCGCTTTCACACGTCCATCCCCTATGCGCGCTCAACAGCGCCCCCCGCTGTACTTTTTTGTAAGAAAAAAATTCTACTTCTAAATTAGAGAAAAGATTGAGCCCTGCTCTCCTGTGATGAGAATTCCTGAAGTGATTTCCGAGATCCCTCAGAGGTGTGCCTTTGTCTGGTAGCCGGTTCCCAGTGTGGACTTTGCTGCTGAAGCAGCTGAAAGGCAGCAGGTACAGGAAGCTGAGTGCGATGGTGACGGCCAAAGCCCTCTTCCCCCCCCCCCCCCCCCCCCACAGCCAGAGACCATCTCTGTACTCAGCTGGTAAGCGCTGACCTCAGGTAAGTAAGAAAAAAAAATTACCTCCTGATTCAGAGATGTTTGGAGAGGTTTTGGGAAGACTTCCTCTTATCTCCTCACTCAGCCTGCTGGACCAACGTCGTTCCCGATCCCATTGGGGTAAGGGGGCTTCCGAGTGGGTTGACTGGCCCCCCGGTGGACTAGGCCCCACTTTAGGCTTCGTCAGCTCACCGCGTGGTAGGCCACCATGGCACTATCTTGCACGTGTCTTTGTGCCATAGAGCATCGGTGCACGCAGTGCATGTTGGCTCTGTACATGTGCTGTGCATATAAGGTCGCGTGTGTACATATGTGCACAACTTACTAAGCGCACAATTTAACTAAAGCCGAGCCTCGGCCTTAGCCTGCGTAGGCGCCCGAAATCTGTGTGCATAAAATTTTAAGCACAAGCCGATTGAACAAGCAGTTACCGTTGCCAATGGCTCTGGCAGCAAAGAAACATAAGTACCTTTCTCTTTGCGCTGCTTGTCATATTAAGGCTGCACAGTCTGACCTGGATTCTTGCTTATGTCAGCACTGTGAGGAAGCCCAGGGAGAGTTGGCCTCCCCAGACTTTGCTAAGCCCGGATCCTCCCATTCAGAGGATGGATCAGCCACAGCCTTAGTTGGAAGTACCCCGGATCTGAATAATCACGGGACTGGGTCATCCATGGGAGAAGGAAATTCAGCGGCAACTACCCCGGTACCTCCTGGGCTAGACCTGGATCAGACTGCCTTCTCTTTGGTGGAATTTTTCCAAGGCCTTCAAACCGTCGTACAGGTGCAGTCTGCTACCTCACTTGCCCCTGTCCGGACGGGACCTCAGCTGGTAAACCTTCCCTCTTCCAATCCTACCTGCAGACCTCGAGGCACGCTTCGACTCGCCAAGGGTATCCCTATCGGGGACCTGGATGACAGACGAAGAGGAGGATACAGATTCCTTGGAAGATGGGTAAATTCCCTCTGGTTTAGAACCATATGGAATCATGTTATGTTTTTTTCATAGAGATGAATTGCCGGCCCTGGTTTCCCAGACCCTGAAGATCCTGGGAGTCCCTAGATAGAACCAAAGAAGAATCCCATTCTGATTTCCCTATTGAAAGCCTTTTGTTACTTTCCAGTACTGGAAGCCATCCAGGACTTGATTGACCTGGAATGAGATGCCCCAGAAACAAGTTTTGAAGGTGGACAAGCGTTAGAAGCTCTATACCCACTGGATCTGGCAGTGAGAGAATGTATGCATTGGTCTGTGCCGTCTCAAAGCGAACAACTATCCCAGTGGAGGGAGGAGTGGCCTTGAAGAATGGACATGATAGATGGAGTCCTTCCTTAAACAGGCCTTTGACACAATAGCAACAACCTTACGGATTGCTTCTTGTTGTGCCCTGGTAGCTCGTTTGTGTCTGCTCTTCTTTCAGGAGGTGGATGATCGAGGGCGAATTCCAGAGTGGTTATGGAACCCGCCGTTGCCTTTTTAGCTGACGCAGGTTTGGTCCTAGTCCCTATCTCTGCCAGAGGAGTGGCTTTAATAGTGGCGGCAAGAAGACAGCTATGGCTGAAGAATTGATCAGCAGGTGCAACCTCCAAGGCAAATCTCATAAAGATGCCCTTTAAAGGATCACTTTGGAAGCGAATTGGAAAAGATGTCCAGTAAATGGGGCGAATCTCCAGTTCTCCGGCTACCAGAAGATAAGAGAAAGCAATTACAGCGCCCCCTCGCCTGTAAGGGGTTGACCCAAGGACTCCCAGCACTTTTGCCCCTTCAGAAACATGGCATTTCAGAGGTCTCAGTCCTTTGGGAAGTCTCAGTCCTTTTGGAGTCTACAGCCCAAGAGAGGGGCAGGCTTGGGTTCAGGTTTGTCCCGAATCCCCCAATGAATATTTGCTGACCCACCCTTGGAACGAGGAGTTAGGGGGTCAACTATCCCTCTTCTACCAATGGTGGGTTGAGATCACTTCGGACAAATGGGTACTGGTGGTCATATGAGAGAGATATTCGCTGGAATTTCACAACACTCCCTGGGACATATTCATGATATCTCCTTGCCACTTCCAGCACAAGAAGCAGGCAGTGGAGATTACCCTGTTAAGCCTCAGGATGAGGGCTCTAATCCCAATACCTGCGCCCCAGGAAAATACCAGGGCGTTATTCCATCTATTTCATTGCACCCAAGAAGCTTCCTTTAGCCCCATCCTGGACCTCAAGAGCATCAGCAGACATCTGCAAGTGATTCATTTTCACATGGAAACCCTACGTAGAATCGGGAGAGTTCTTAACCTCCCTAGACCTATCCAAAGCCTACCTACATATTCTAATCTGTCAAGAACATAGTTTCCTACATTTTGCAGTACTGGGTCGCCATTATCAGTTTTGGGTGCTGCTCTTTGGCCTGGCCATCGCTCCCAGAACAGTTTCCAAGAATATGGTGGTCATAGCGGCAGCATTAAGAAAATAGGGAATCCTGGTGCACCCGTACTTGGACGACTGGTTGATCTGGGCCAAGTCCATGGAAGAGAGTCTCCAGGTGACCAAAAGGGTGACCTCCTTACTTCAGGAACTTGGATGGGTCGTAAATATGGACAAAAGCAGTCTCCAAACACTCCCAGTTCTTGGAATATCTGGGAGTTCCATTCGACACTAAGCAGAGCAAGTTCTTCCTTCAGACTACGCAGCTAAGGAAGTTTATGTCCCAAGTGCGTCTGTTAATGAGCACGATACGCCCAATAGTGCCACACTATCTTCAAGTTTTTGGTTTGATGGCTGCAACCCTGGAAGTAGTGCTATGGGCGAAGGCACACATATGGCCTCTTCAGTGCTCCCTGCTGTCACGTTGGAACCCACTGTCTCAAGACGATTCGATTTGCCTCCACTTACTGATGGAAGTATGCTCTCTTCTGCAGTGGTGGCTGCAGGAAGCTCATCTGGGCAGGGGTGTACCCCTGTCCTCGCTGAACTGGCTGGTCCTCATGACAGACGCGAGCCTCTAGGGTTGGAGAGCTCACTGTCAAGAACTGATGGCCCAAGGATGTTGGACCAAGGAAGAAGTCCTCTGGAACATAAACCTCCTGGAAACCAGGCAGTCAGATTGGCATGTCTACAATTCAGCCACATACTCCAGGGTCAAGCGGTCTGCGTAATGTCGGACAACGCAACGACGGAAGCCTACGTCAACCGCCAGAGAGGAATGAAAAGTCAGCAGGTGTCACAGAAGATAGACCTCCTTATGGAATGGGAAGAAATACATCTACAGATGATTTCAGCCTCCCACATTGCAGGAAAAGACGTCAGAGCAGACTATCTAATCAGGGAGAGTCTGGATCCAGGTGAGTGGGCGTTGTCGGCCAAAGCATTTCAGCTGGTAGTAGATTGCTGGGGTATCCCATCCATCAACCTGCTGGCCACATCTCACAATGCAAAGTTTCCCTGATTCTTCAGTCGCAAAAGAGATGAGTGCTCCCTGGGGATCGATGCTCTCATTTAGACTTGGCTGGAAAAGACGTGGCCCCTGCTGGGTAGGGTCATTCACAGAATTGAGCACCACAGGGGACTAGTCCGACTAGTAGCTCCAGATTGGCCCAGGTGTCCATAGTATGCGGACATGGGGAGACTCCTGGTTGAGATCCCCCTGTGCCTCCCACTGCACAGGGACCTGCTATAGCAAGGATCGGTCCTTCACGAGGATCCGACTTGATTCTGGCTTCGGTCTGGCTCTTGAGAGGACTCGTCTGATGAAGCAAGGATTTTCGGCGGAAGTAATTGCCACCTTACTCCACGTGCGGAAGTTTTCTATGTCTCTAGCGTATGTGCGGATCTGGAGAGCATTTGAGGCCTTGTGTGAGGAACAGTGTGTTTCCCCTCAAACAATCAAAATCCCACTAATTGTGGAATTTTTTCAGGATGGCTTAAATAAAGGTTTGACCCTTAACTCCTTGAAGGTCCAGGAAGCAGCTCTCTCCTGTTTCAGGGGCAAGGTACATGGAACCCGCCTATTGGCTCACCCAGACGTAGTCCGTTTTCTGAAAGGGGTGAAGAACCTCCGGCCACCTCTATGGTGGCTGGTTCCCTTGTGGAATCTTAATCTAGTATTGTAGTTTTTGGCAGGGCCCTTCTTTTGGTTGCTGCGCAGTCTTTCCTTGTGTTTATTAACCTTGAAAATGGTATTCCTGGTGGCTATATACTCTGCACATTGCATCTCTGAACTACAGTTGTTATGTCGGGAACCGTTCCTCTGCGTGACTCCAGGAGTGTTACAGCTTCATACCGTTCCATCCTTCTTGTCCAAGGTAATTTCGTAGTTTTATTTGAATCGGTCCATTTCATTTCCATACCTAGATAAGGACAAGGACGTGGAAAAATTATGCCTTCTCCGCCATTTGAATGTCAGGCTTATGGTGCGGTATCTGGAAGTTTCAGAACCTGTCCGAAAGACTGACCACCTGTTTGTCCTTCATGGTGGAAGGAAGCAGGGCGCACTAGCTTCGCAGGCATAGGCCACTGGATTCAGGAGGTAGTCATGGGAGGCTTGGTGGAGGCAGGAAAGCCATTACCTTTTCAGGTTAAAGCTCATTCTACTTGGGCTCAGGCAGTCTCATGGGCGGAAGTTAGACTGCTGTCTCCCGTCAACATCTGCTGAGCAACAACGTGGTCCTCCTTGCAGACCTTCTCCAGGTTCTATCGCCTGGACGTTCAGGCCCGAGAGGACGCAGCCTGTGCAAGGGCGGTATTAGTCGGACCACAGGCAGCCTCCCGCCCTGATCGGGAGAAGCTTTGGTACATCCCACTGGTCCTGAGTCCCTGGCCTCATGCTAGGAAATGGAGGAATTACTTATTTGATCATTTGTTTTCCTTAATGTAGACAGATGGGCTCAGTATCCAGCCCACGGCTGCCCAAGAACAGTGCCAAGGATTCGCCCCCAGAGTGAATATCGATTCCAAGAGATTACCAGTAAACAGTCATCCAGTCCTAGATCAGGGCATCTATAATCTTACTGGGATTCAGTGTTTGTTTGGTTGAGTACCATAATGGCTATCTGTTTTTAATCAAGTTTTTTCAATAGTGTGTCCACAGTGGCTTTTGAAGAGAACACTGAAGGGCTGAGGTCACTGCAGGGGTGCATCCAGGGTGATGTCATTTTGAAACCTGACTCCGTCTCCATCTGTTGGCAGGGGAGCATAACCCACTGGTCCTGAGTTCATCTGTCTACACTAAGGAAAACAAAATTTATCAAGTAAATAATTTCTCCAATATTAACACTGTTTTGAGACAGATTTTTGTTGCACAACTACAATAAATATCCCTACAGGCCAGTCTAAACACTTATCAGTGCATACTGTATATAATGCAGGAATGGACTTCATGTACTGAAAAAAAATTGAGTTGAGCCATCTGATTGACTAATCCAACTTTCCCCCTTAAATAAACCACCTGTGTGGGGCAGTGCGCAAGGATATGTTTGAATTTATAGAGTAAATGAATTTTAAATGAATTTTACCATTTATGTGTAATACACCATATTAACTGGCATGCATATGTATTTTACATGCTTTGCTTGTATTTTTAGGTCAGAAACAAATTAGATGGGCAGCTTTATGCTATTAAAAGAATTTTGATTAAAAAAGCTACGAAAAAGGATTGCATAAAGGTACAGTTCTTAATTATTGATGTGTCAACCTTTCCCAGTGTTTGAGGTATGAAGAATATAAACAGTATGATTGACTGAAATACCAATGCTGTGTGACTAAATGCTTCTAGGTGCATACATACATGGATGGATTATTTGGTGTTCTGGATTTTAGGATCCTTTGTAAAAACACAGTATTGATGTTTTCCAGTGAACCTGGGTGTAATAGGATATACTGTAAGAGCAGCAAAGATTTATTTTTTTTAATAGTTTGAAAGTTTCAGAGATTAACACGTAGTTTCCCTCACACTAGTGAGAAATTACCTTTGAAAGCTAAAACAATGCTGCCTTGTGTCGTTGGTGCAGTGGGTGGTCCGTGTAGCTTCTGAAATATCTTGAGTAGAGTCCTATGCTGCTTATTGTGCTTAGAAATGACCAGGAACATGTTTTAATCTAATGTTGGCTTTCTTGCTGATGATATGGAAAGGAGTATACTGATTTAGGACTTACTTGGAAGTCAAAGCCAGCATATAGCTAATACATTTCTTCATGGGAGGAAGTGTCAGCTGATGAACCTGAGCAGGATGTATGTGAGGTATTTAAAGTGGCTGGCAGCTGTAAAACTAGACTGTGAACAGAGAGTTATGACAGTCAACTGAAGCCAACTGCACACTCAGGCCGATACAGAAAAACACGCGGGAGAGCCAGCAAGCGCCCAGACCACTCTCCTGGGTGCGCGATTCAGGAGGGTGGCCTATGCAAATTAGGGCCCGCGGTAAAAGGAGGCACTAGGGACACTAGCGCATCCCTAGCGCCTCCTTTTTGACAGAAGCGGCGGCTGTCAGCGGGTTTGACAGCCAACGCTCAATTTTGCTGGCTTCTGTTCTCGAACCCACTGACAGCTATGGGTTTGGAAAACGGACGCCGGCATAATAATTGAGCGTCTGTCTTCCGGGCCGCGGGCAGATTTAAAAATTTTTTTTTTACTTTTATTTTTGGGGCCTCCGACTTAATATCGCTATGATATTAAGTCGGAGGGTGTACAGAAAAGCAGTTTTTTCTGCTTTTCTGTACCCTTCCCCGGTGCTGGCAGAAATTAACGCCAGCCTTTAGCTAGCTAATAGCAGCATAATAAGACTTGTGGAAATAGCTGAGGCTGTAGGAATGCTAAAGTATGTGAAAGGTCAGCATTCATTTTTGCTTCTGCCTTCTGGGCAACTTAGAATAAATCATATGTCTTAGAAGAATGCAATATTAGCATATATGAGATAGATAATAGTACTAACCAATTGAAAAATGTTACGCTTACAAAGAAACTAACTCACTGTATAGGTTTGGGGAGGTGACGTGTATATAACCTATTTTCCAGCTTCGGATGAGTGAGCTCTGCATTTCTTACTCTGCATTGCTCCATAAGATATCTTACTAATAAGAGTTTCTCTTCCATTGCCCATTGGACTAAGGAGGCAATACCTCTGGCCTATGTAGTGAAAGGTAAGCCAGTCTGGAAAGAGTTGAAAACGTACTCTACTAGGGCAAAGGCTGCGTCCTGGGCAGAATGCAGACTGGTTTCTCTGGTAGACATCTGTAAGGCAGTGACATGGGCCTGTTTATGCTTGTTAGGCTAAACACTACTGATTAGATTTTACTGAATATAATATAAAAATATTTCAGTCCCACACTATGTGCAGCAAAGGAGGATGTAGCATTTGGGACAGGGGTTCTCAAAACAGTCCTGGCTTACTCTCACCCAGGATAGTCACTGCTTAGGTACATCCCACATGTTTGAACTGGTCTGACAGGATGAGGAGGAAGGTGAAATTAAAATCTTACCTGCTAATTTCATTTCCTTGAGTCTTGCCAGACTAGTCTAGCAAGCAGTAGCATTAAAAAAAAAAAAAAAAAAAAAAAAAGAGCTAGGAAGAGAAGCAGAGAGAGAATGGAAGGTGTCTCTGTGAAGTATCTTTTACGTAGACTAATCATCAGCCCAGGGAAGGAAGAATGGGGAGCCTGCTCAGTTTTCTGTTTGGTAGAAAGAAAACATTTTTTAAGAAATTCCAGGTGAACTCTGTTGCCAGCTTGGACAAAAATCTACTTATGGTTTCCCCTGCTATACCAGACAATAAAGGGAAGAAAAATATCTGTGCAAGATTCCTCTCTCTGCCTTCATCGTCTGGTAGAGGGGACATATCCCATATGTCTGAATTGGTCTGGAAGGACTCAAGGAAAGGAAATTAGTAGGAAAGATTCTAATTTATCTTGTGAGAGATGCTCCTTTAAGATAACATTTTAAACTGTTTAACCATTCTGCAGGCAAGTTTGTTTTAGAAGTTTCTTAGACTATGTTCCATGACTATACAGTATTAATTACAGGAAAAAGCAAACAGCTCTGATGCTGATAAGCTGATATTTCTGTGTGTACTTGTTTATTAATTTTCATTCAGTAGCTCTAAAGATATTGTCTTCAGATTTTCCACAATTTGCCAGTGATTCAGACTGTCATAAAATGAAATTAATGTAAATAGTACAATTTAAAAGAAAATTCTCTTAATATATCCAGTTTCACTAGTACTTGAAAACATGGCCTGTGAGCTTTTGATTTCCCTTCTCCACCTCCTTCCGCTTTTTTCCCTTCCCAAAATCATTACTTCAAAGGCAAACATTTCAATGTTACCATGTAGTATTTTTATCTGCTCTGGTTTCAGGTGCTAAGAGAGGTTAAAGTCCTGGCTGGCCTTCAGCATCCTAATATTGTAGGATATCACACGGCCTGGATGGAACAAGTACAACCACCAAATGTAATACGTGAGTGTGTTACTTTCTGTTGTATTAAGGTCCTGATGTACTAAGCATTTTTCCATAGTGAAAATATTTGAGAAAAACTCTTTAGTACATTGGACTCTTAATTTCTTACTTCATGAATTTGATAGGAAAAGAAGACAAAAGATAAAACTTTACACTCTTACTTTTGAAATAACTACTTATTAAAGGACCATGAGACCCATGCACCTTCCATATCAAGTCTTGCTAGGGCAGGCTAAAATTCTATGTGCTGGCAGAATGTTTGAAGATTTCTCTTTCATATCATTTTGGAAGCAGTGGCGGTCTTGCCCGCACCACATGATCATTTTCCTTCCTTGGGTTCTGAATGTAGTAGCTCCATGATCATCTTGACTTAATGTGCTCATGGTGTTTCTTTTGGATAAGGAGATCATTAAGTGTCTTTTAATGTTTTGCCTAGAAACACTGAAATAATTGGCAGTTCTCAAACTTTATGTGTTATCTTCTGCCACAAAGAAAGCCTTGGTCAAACTCTGATGTCCTGTACAGAAGTATTTTCACTGACATGATAAACATGAAGTGTTTAATTGAATTCATTGTTTAATGTGGCTTACTAAATAATAGGAAACTCATGAATTTGTGGTCAGACCCCTCTGAAACTTCTGCTTGGTCAAGATGGAATAGCTGTTGTAGGTTCTGTGTAAGTTTCTTGTTTTTTTAGTCTGATACTGAGTTAACACATCAAATCTTATTGCTTATCTGTAACTAAACTTTAGTTAGTGAATATTTTGTCTTGTGCTCGGTTTATGAGAGAACTCCAAAGCTAGGCAGGATTGGGCTTGGTCAGTGGAAGGTATTGGCTGTTCAGATGAACAGTATTGTCGGTTTTGAAGATAGTTCAGTTTTCCTAGCATGTAGCCAGATGGACTCAGGACCAATGGTTTATGCTCCCCTGCCAGCAGATGGAGACTGAGACAGATTTCAAAGCTGATGTCGCCCTAGATACACCCCTGCAGTGACCTCAGCTCTTCAGTATTTCTCCATAGGTGGGTTTTAGAATAAATGGCGTATTTATTTTTGGCCCATTCTTTAATTTAAGCAAAGACTTGAGGCAGTGATGAACATGTTTAAGTAGGGGGAAGAGATCTGTCTTATTGTTGTGTGTTTATTGGTTTGATTGTGCTGTTTTAATATTGTTTTTTTCCAAAGCCTTTTTTTTTTTTCCATTTTTATTAAAATTTCTTGATCGCCTTTCACAAAAGGTCAAGGCAATTCACAGTAAAAACATACACAAAATAATTGTAGAACATACCACATGAATTTCATATAAACAAACACTGACCAATATCTGCAAACATTACTCACATTCAGTATTCCATGTATTTAAAGTCATAAACCACTGATTTTTTGAATGGCAGTATGTCAAGTGTAAATTTTAACTTGCTTTATTACATTGGATCCTGTACTTTGTTTCTGCATATGTGGTTTTGTTCATTTGTTGTTGCACAAGAATGATTTTTATTTTGTGCAATTGTTAGGTAAGCCAGTATGTAAGCTGCAAGCACTTGGAAGCTCTTCCAGCCAGCAATTCAACAGGTACTTACTTCGCTACAAAATGTTTTTCATTGGTGACTGTTTACCATTTTGCTTCTTTCTACTTAACTATGGATACTGTGCTGTCTGTGTTTATAAATTGGCCATATCCACTGAAGATTGTTTTGGGGAGACCATCTGGTAAACTAGTACATTTATTTATTTTACAACATTTCTAACCTACACTCTACAATTTTGCATGAAGCTGCTTACAAATTTTAAAACCATTCATAATAAATCAGCCACCATTTTGACAATACAGCTCATAAGACAAATCTTCAAACCGTTGGAGAAGGTCAAACATAAGCCCTTACTTACATTGCCAATCTCCTTTAAGATCAAAACATCTAAGATCCAGTGCGCCTACTGACTTCTTACAGAATATGTTTGCTTCTAATTTGTACTTAGCCCTTCTTCCTCTCTCCTCCCCTTCACTTCCCCTACTTTATCATGGATTTCATATGTTTTATACAATAAATAGGGAGAAAGTAGTATGGGACCTGACCCAATGAAAAATGATATCCACACCAAGAACTTTTTAGAAAATGTTGACTGATTGGGCAGGGAAGAGAGAATGTATCAAAATTAACATGATACTGTATTTTAAGGATTTGTGTTTAATTGACTTTACCGAGACATTGTCTAAGCAGTGAGACTCCCATGTTGGAGGAATAGACATGCACGTCAGTGGAATGTATTTGAGGGTCCAACAGGGAATCAAGAAGCACATCTTTGGTATCCTAGCTGGTTCAGGTGTAGCATTGACAAGTCCTTACATACGTTCACATCTAGCCCTCTGTCGGGCTGGAATCTCTGTGCCTTTCAGGCAAAATGGGGGAAAACTTAAGAAAAATGTTTTTGGTTTTCTTTTTATCATCAGAGATGAATCTTTGATTCAAAACATGGACAGTTGCAGTTCATCCATTATCTTTGCCGATTCCAGCATTCCAGAAGGAAAGGCTGCAGGTGAAGCAATTCATGAAATTCCCAATAAATCAGTAATACACACTGATAAAAGAATTGACTCCATTAAGAGAGATGCTAAAGAAAACAGTAAAACAAATAACACCAAAGCAACTGATATATCAAAAGAAAAGTGTAGCAAAATTGGTACAGAAAGGACTCGTTCTTTCAAAAAGCAGCAGTCCCAAGAAAAGAATAGCCATGGAGAAGGTGCACCACTCAATCATGATAGTGTATCGTCAAGTGATTCCTACACCGAAGAAGAGTGTCCTCAGAGGGAATTGTGTGTGCACAGGCAGTGTGAGGTAAGCAAGATTGTTTTAATAGAGCACATTTCGTGATGCTTGCAGCTAGACTTGCTCAGTTGTAACTTATTTCAGAATAGTACATTGTCTTTATTTTTAAAATATCTTTTGCAGCAAAAAATAGCCTTTGATTAGAGCGGCAGGCTAGGAACCAGGAAAGCCCAGGGATCAAATCCCATTACCACTCCTTGTGGTCTTGGGCAAGTCTCTTTACCCTCCATTAGAAAATGAGTTAGTAAATAGGGCCCTTAGATTGTAAACTCTCTGGGGACAGGGAAATACCTACAGTACCTGAATGTAATTCACTTTGAAGTGGCTGATCAGTTACAAAAGGCAGAATATAAAAAAAAAAAAAAATGCATTGTTTCTCTATCTATGAAAAAAACACCCTTGAATAGACACAGGAAAGGATTAAAAAAAAACAAACCAGCTGTCCTATACACTGATTCCCAATTGAAAAGAATAAATCAAAATTTAGCACCCACACTTACCAGTTCTAATGTTCATATGCCAACTGCTAAAGAATAAAGTTCCTCCTGCTGTGACGAAAAAATAAAAAATGCCCATAAAAGAATGTCTCTTCTCCCAGAAAAGAGAGAATTGGAGATCTCTCTTGATAAAGCAGGCACATTTTGTCATAGCCCAGAAATGATGTCACTTTGTTTTCTGTTTTTAAAGGTTCAACACTATTTAATGCTAAATATACAGATGAAGCTCTGTGAAACCTCCCTGTGGGACTGGATTGTAGAGAGAAATAAAAGGACACCAGAAGCTTCCAGTGAGTGCTTAATTCCATTGTTTGCCTTTAAATGTAGCGTTGGAAGCACCACGGAGGAGGAGGAATAGCAGCCACAGGGACAGTGAGAACTTCACGTTTTTCCTTTGTCCCTGCTGCCACTGATTTCCTGCTTAGGCCAACCATGGTCCAAATAAGTGGAAGGTGGGGTGAATTGGAGAAGTAAAGAGATGGTGATAGATGACGGGAAGAGAGAGGGAACGATGGAGATGAAAGGAGGGAAAAACATTTGAAAAGTAAAATGGGTAGGAAATGGAATAGGGAGGCAATTAGAAAAGGTGAAAGAAGAGAGACAAACAGGAGGAGGAGGGAAGAAAACTTCAAGACTCTGAAGATGAGGAAAAATAATTTTATATTTGATTTAGACAGGGAAATGTGTGTGATTATAATAAATTTACATATTCTTTGTATAATAGGGTTTTTATGATATGCAGTTGACAAGTAGCACCATTTTATCATTGATTCTTTCATTTGTATTTAGTGTTTACAACTAAAGTTAAATATTTTCTAAATCTTTTTTTGTGTGGGGGGGGCACGGGGAGAAAGGCTGGGAATAATTTGCTCTAAGCGTCCCTATCTCCCCCCCCTATAAAGTGTAGTTTCTCTAACATCTGCAGTGGGCTGTGTCCATTGTGTGTGCACTGCATCTGTCATGCTAAGAATATTGTGGTTGTGGGTGACTGACTTGGTTCCTGATTGGTTGTAATTCATTTAAAATAGCAATTCCAGGAGGATGAGAGACTCCACCATGCACAAATATATTGTTCCTACCTTTTATCATTACATTTTTAATCTGGCTGTTAGGGTTTTGTAACTTTTACATCCTGTTATAGTTTGACTTTGTATGCTATTCAAGTATTGCAATAAATCCAATGGCAGCGCATTTTAACTTAAAATTTTATTAACCAAAAAAGGATCAATTCATTCAAAGGATTTGTCTGGCTCACTTTAGGAATAAGCAAGTTCCCTGTACGTACCCGGATCAGTCCAGACCGTGGGTTGAGCCTCCTGTCCAGCAGATGGAGTCAGACCAAAACTGAAAGGGTATCCTATATCAGGACCGAGCCTACCCTGCAGCCCCTCAGTGTTTGTCTGTCTCCAGCAGATGCAACAGCTCGCCCTGTGGTTCCCTGATTATTACTAGTTAGCCCTTTCTCTGCGGGTTTTCTTCCTTTCTTTAAGCAGGATCAAGCAAGTATTTTTACTTTGTCTCAGTTTGAAAAAAAAAAAGATTTGTCTTTGACTTTTTTCTTCACAGGAGACAGCGCTGTCTCCCCATCTTGCGGGGCCTAGGGGGGCCTTGCCTCTTGTGTTCCGTAGCATAGGCCCCTTTTCCCGGTGATCCTATGGTGGGGTGAAACTGGTGGTCCAGTCACTTCCCCCTACCTGGCTGCCTTTGCTCCGGGACATCTCTTTCTCCGGCAGTGCCTTTAGGGATGTGCCATTCCCCTATGTGAAGTTAAAAAAAAAAAAGAGAATGTACTTTTAAAGTCTGGGCTTTTTTCTCTCTCTTTGCCAGCAGCCAAGGGTTTTTTTTTGCTGAGGAGCGAGCAGGGTTCGATCTGCTGCCTCCGCTCCTCCCGGCAGCACAGCCCAGCTGATTTCTTCATGCTCGCGGCTTCTTCCCTCAGAGTATGCCGCGTTCGCACTGCTGCCTCGCGTGTGGTGAGCCCTCGTCGCGCGAGGGACTTTGCTCCAGATGCCTGCTGGGTGGGGAGAGCCCCTCCCTGGCAGCAACAAAAAATCTAACCCGTGGTCGATCCTCCCACCGCATGGCTAGGCTGTTCCCGGGAACGACGGCCATCTTGGGAGTCTCGGCAGCCTCCGATTCGGGGCTGCAGGAGGGTGAGGACTCAATTTTGGCGGTTCCCCCCCCCCCCCTTCAAAGTTCTGGAAGTTTTGACATAAAATGTTCTGCATTGGGGCTCCATCTGATGATGTCACCCATGTGTGAGGACTAACATCCTGCTGTTCTTGGAGAACACTTGTTACAGGTAAGCAACTCTGCTTTCCTCAGACCTATGTGAATTGTGGCTGCCCCTGTAAAGATGGCTTTACAGTTATATTCTATGTGTATGATACAGAACAAAGAGAGCTTAAATTATTAAACACAGAAAAGCACAACCAATGTAAATAGTATACATTTATTATTGTGCAGATTTCCAGCATATTCTGATTAAGAAAAAATGTAAACGTGGATGCCTCTTCTATTTCTAAGGTCCTTATCAGCATGTGGATGTCGGGTGCACAATAAAAATTTTCCAGGAATTGTTACAAGGAGTATATTACATACATTCTATGGGAGTCCTGCACAGAGATCTTAAGGTAAGCAGTAAAATATTCGCTGGATGCTAAAATGTAAGGTGAAAAAAAGCAAAACTGTCCTCACAGCAGTTCTTCAGCATAGGCAGTCTGAAAGTCAGCCATGTTGAAATAGTTTGATAGGAATATAATTTATATATATTCTGCATCTGTTCAAGGCAGATAACAATAAAACATTCATAGAAATGTAATCATCTATAGAACAGAGCTAATAAAAACATAAACTAAAATGTCGACATAAGAGTCTGCCACAATTCACATTTGTGAAGTAATACCTGCAAGTCACCAGATTTGCCAAGAATATTTCATCTTATATATTGGGGAAAAAAACTGATCTGGATAAAAAGTGGCATCTCATTGTAGAGGGAGTATTAGATGTTGTAATCCAGGCTATGAAACGGTACTCATGGATCATTTCTGAAATTTTGATATCTAGAGTTTAGTATTACAAAATGTGTCCAAGTATATTTCAGCTGCAATAAATCTTCATTTTTGTATGTCTAGCAGTTTATATTACCTCTCAGACCTGGCAAATTATTTTGATACTACATTAATGTATTCTCTATTGTTTGTTTTGGCCTCATAAACTGCTATGTTGTATAATCCTATTGTGTGACTAAGCTGCATAATTGGAAAGCAACAAAAGTGAAAACATATTTTCTACTGCTTTCCTGAGCCATTATTTGAAAATTCATGAAAGAACACACAGTTTAAGTTCTGCTGTTCACATCTTCCCAGACCTCCACGTTCTTGTAATTTTGATTAAACAATTCCAGGTCTGCCACTCTAGTCCGATCTCTGGAGGCTAGAGTGGCAGACCTGGAGGAGCTGAGACAGACAGGTACATTGCTAAGGCCTTCAGGGACATAATAGTCAAGTCCCAAATCCAGTCTGACAACCCCAGTTCTGCCTTGGATCAGAAAGATCTCCCGGTTGGAGAGCATCACCCTAATGTAGCAGGACGTGATCCTGTAGGAAGGACCTGCTCTCCTGGACCAAGGATGAATCTCCCAGGGCTGCTGTACAAACATATTAATAATAATAAGCACTGATATGAAAAAAATTATGAATTTGTTTTCCAATTGAGATTTTGCTCTGTTGTACTGTTTTCTGTATTTCAGATTGTGATTCAGAGCTCCTCCCTCCTAAACCCTACCCTGTTCAGCCTCTTATCCCCATCCTGCATTCACACGGAGGTTTTTTTGTTCAGTTAAATTAATACAAAAGTAGGGCACATGCAGAGAGCTCTGCAGAAGATTTTCTTGTGATGTAGCAGATGGTTTCTGTGGAGATCTGCTAGTTGTGTCATGATGGAGAACTTTGAGAGAGGAAGTGGACTACAACGACCAAAGCAAAAAAAAAAAAAAAAAATCATTTCAGAAGTGTTAATTTTTCACAGTAGCTGCCCTGCAAACAAAGCTTTATAGAACATAATAGATTACATTTAAAAAAACCACAAAATTGTTGCTTAACATGCATAGTGAGTTTAATGTTTCTGGACCCCCAGGAAACCATTTCTATTTTGGTTTCTTCTCTCAAGTCCCCTGCAACACATGGATGCCATTCTGAAGAGCAGAGTTCTTTAGCTGCTTAAACTGGGGTGATCCTTTCAGATAAGGAGAGAAGTCTTGGTAATTGTACACAAACTCGCATACTGTTGCTGGCAGAAGTTCTTTCAGGCAGTATTTATATTTTTCTCCATACATGCTTCTGACTTTGATCCTGCAGATATCTTTTAGTGGTGTTACTGCTTGAGATAACTGTAACAGAAAGGCTTTTTGTTGTTGAAATTCTGGGTGTTGAAGTCCAGAGGGTAAAACCCCTACGTTATTAGTTAGTTTTAGCGGATAGGAAAGACTTAGTAACTTGCTAAACAGTGATGTATATTTTAGATTGGTTTGACGGTCAAGAAACCAGAAAATCGGAGACTCTCCAAATTTTGTTAAAGAGTTCACATTTGCTTCAAACTTTAGAAGAAGATCAACTATTTCCTCTCTCCCTCCAAAGCAAGCTTCATGAATGGCTGCTCTTCCCTCTTTATCTTGGGCATTTACCTTCGCGCCATTCGCCAAGAGTAAATGAATACAGTCTATGTCTGCACATAAAGTCTTTCCTCCTTTAGTTGAGGCAGTGCACACAGCTAGGGATAGGGATGTATTCCCAGTCCGTGGAACAATACTGTTAACATCCGCTCCATAGGATATCAACGTTTCTGTCATCTCCCTGCTCAGTATACCTGCAGCCATGTGAAGGGGCGTCATGCCATAGCGATCTACGGCATTCACTTTGGCTCCGTTCTGAGCAAGAATAGAGATGGCTGGGAAGGCTCCGTAGCGTACAGCCAAATGTAGTGGTGTTTGTCTGTTGTCACTGTGCACTTCAGCGTTGACCTGGTCACTGTACTTGCACATGATTCGAAGGCACGCTTCAGTCTGATTCTGCATAGATGCCATAGCTCTCTCAAATTTGGTCTTTGGCACAGTCCAGCTAGTAGTAATATTGGGCCAGTGTTCGATTATTAGGTGAAGTGCTGTACGACCCTTCATGTCTCTAGAATAAAAGGTGTGAAATCAATGGAACTTCGTTACTTTTTATAGACATAAAAGTTGTTTGAGGTAGAAACCTCATATTTATGAAATGGAGATGTTCATCTAGTCGAATTGTGATGGTAGAATGCCTCAGCTGTAGCCAGTCAGTAAAGAGGCAATTTTTTTTAGTAGAAAAGAAATACATATAGCTTACCGTATGCATAAGACTTCCATATTGTTCAGATTTTGTAAAAATCTGCATCCTTATTTCTTTGGCCTCTGCAGTCTGCTAAGCAGATTCCTTAACTTAGGTACCCTTACACAGATGAAAAGCGTATTTCCAAGAATACTTTGATGTGTCAAAAAATATTGATTCACAGATCTGCTAAAAAAAAATACATGTGCCTGGGTAGAAACAAATGCTAAAATAAAGGATTCTGGGAAAATAGCAGGGCCTTCTTGCAGTCAAATTCAAGTGTGCCATGTGTTGGGAGACAGCTGTTACTATAATAATGGGGACAAACAGCTAAGGGGGTTTTTTTTGTATCTTGCCTACAACTGTCCTGTTAAAAATTAAAAAATAAAATAGTTTCTATGAAATGTAACTGGGAGTTGAGAAAATGACCAGTTTATAACTTATGTCATGCAATGGGCACAAAATTAAAATGGCATTAAAAGAAGAGGTAGGCTACAGCCAGTTTTTGGTTTCCTGTTAGAATGGCTAGAAGCTATATTTTGGGATTTTTTTAACCTCTAAACTGGGGCTGGTGATCCTGTACCTTTACTGTATTGAGGACTATTCTACTCATGGCAAATTGAAAGTAAGCTGCGCACAAGACATTTCTGATCCTTGTACATACCCAGATCAGTCTAAACTCCTGGGTTTTGCCTCCCCCCTCCAGCAGATGGAGACAGAGAAAGTTTTACTGACACTGCCACATAACACTAGGCGCCACCTGCAGTCCCTCGGTATTTCTCTGTCTCCAGCAGATCGTGGAAGTGCAAATCCTGCAGTCTGATATTTAAAAAATAAAGAAGAAACCTCAAATGCCAATTTGGCTTGCTTCTCAGGGGGTTGTTAGTTCCGGTGGGGCCATCCCTCCTGGTTTGTGAGGCAGATGAGCAGGGGGGTTGGGGACCCTTTGTCCCGGATAGGGTAGAAAGCTTGGAGGTTCCAGTTCCCTAGCCCTGAAGGAGCAACAGAGCCTGCTGCTGGTCTTTGTTTCATTGCTTTAAAGTTTTGTTGAAGAAAAAAAAAAAGAAGAAAAGGGAAGAGTCTGAAGACAAAGAAGGGGTTGCAGTGGGTCGGTACGCTTGCCCGGAATCTTTCATTGCAGGTTAGGTGGCTCTTTTAGTTCCCGTTCCTCTGGAGGTGTGTGTTTTTACCGCGGCATGGGACCCACCGGACCCTTGTAGCCCCAGCAGCTCGAGAGATCCTGTGCATCTGCCTCATAGGCGTCATAGTGGATAACACATTGAAATAGGACTTTTCAGCTTGGAGAAGAGATGGCTGAGGGGCGATATGATAGAGGTGTTTAAAATCATGAGAGGTCTAGAACGGGTAGATGTGAATCGGTTTTTTACTCTTTCGGATAATAGAAAGACTAGGGGCACTCCATGAAGTTAGCATGGGGCACATTTAAAACTAATCAGAGCAAGTTCTTTTTCACTCAACGCACAATTAAACTCTGGAATTTGTTGCCAGAATATGTGGTTAGAGCAGTTAGTATAGCTGGGTTTAAAAAAGGATTGGATAAGTTCTTGGAGGAGAAGTCCATTACCTGCTATTAAGTTGACTTAGATAATGACCACCGTACTAGCAATGGTAACATGGAATAGACTTAGTTTTTGGGTACTTGCCAGGTTCTTATGACCTGGATTGGCCACTGTTGGAAACAGGATGCTGGGCTTGATGGACACTTGGTCTGACCCAGTATGGCATGTTCTTATTGTCGGTTCAGTGTGCTGCGGCAGTCAAAAAAGCAAACAGAATGCTGGGAATTATTAGGAAGGGAATGGTTGCTCCATGGTGAGACCCCACCTTGAATACCGTGTACAGTTCTGGTTGCCGCATCTCAAAAAAGATATAATTGCGATGGAGAAGGTACAGAGAAGGGCGACCAAAATGGTAAGGGGAATGGAACAGCTCCCCTATGAGGAAAGACTAAAGAGGTTAGGACTTTTCAGCTTGGAGAAGAGACGGCTGAGGGGCGATATGATAGAGGTGTTTAAAATCATGAGAGGTCTAGAATGGGTAGATGTGAATCAGTTAGTTATTTAGTCTTTCAGATAATAGAAAGACTAGGGGGCACTCCATGAAATTAGCATGTGGCACATTTGAAACTAATCTGAGAAAGTAGTTCTTCACTCAACGCACAATTAAACTCTGGAATTTGTTGCCAGAGGATGTGGTTAGTGCAGTTAGTGTAGCTGTGTTTAAAAAAGGATTGGATAAGTTCTTGGAGGAGAAGTCCATTACCTGCCATTAATTAAGTTGACTTAGATAATAACCACCACTATTACTAGAAATGGTAACATGAAATAGACTTAGTTTTTGGGGACTTGCCAGGTTCTTATGGCCTGGATTGGCCACTGTTGGAAACAGGATTCTGGGCTTGATAGACCCTTGGGCTGACCCAGTATGGCATGTTCTTATGTCTTAGTTCATCCCATCTGGTGACTGGTTGATTCAAGCAAAGTCAGAATCCCTTTGCCGGGACGCAGTGGATTTGGTCCTCCTACGCCTATGGTCGTTGGGGTGGATAGTCAGTTTGTCCAAGAGTCACCTTTTCTCTTCCCAGACTTTGGAATCCCTGGGGGTGTTTCGATACCAAGGCGGGAAGGTTTTCCTCACCGAAGAGCGGATTTCCAAGTTGCAAGCTCAGGTCCCTCGTTAGGGAAGCTTTGGTACATCCCAGGAGTCTGGACTGATCTGGGTACATACGGGGAAAGGAAAATTGGTTCTTACTTGCTAATTTTCGTTCCTGTAGTACCATGGATCAGCCCAGAGTCCCGCCCACTGGAGGAAGGGAAGATTTGGAGAGTCCGCTGGATCTGCTTTTTATAATCATTCTGAAGAATGGCGCAGGTTTTGTTAGTTCTACACAGGGTTGGGCATGGGTGCAGTTATCTGTTCCAGTTTTTCTACTTCCCTCTGCTCGTTCAGGGGATGTTAGTTTGGTAGTTGGTATTTGTTTTCTATTTTTGAGCTTGGGTGCAGATCAATACTGAGGGACTGCAGGTGGCACCTCATGTTGTGACAGTGTCAGTAAAACTTTCTCTATCTCCATCTGCTGGAGGGGAGACAAAATCCAGGAGTCTGGACTGATCTGTGGTTCTACAGGAACGAAAATTAGCAAGTAAGAACCAATTTTCCTTTTTAAGGCACACTAAATAAAAATATTAAAATAATTTTCCTTGGGTTTCTCCAGTACGTCAATACATACTTGAAGGTGTTTTAATTCTGCTTGAGATGGAATAGGTTAAGTATATCTTACCTGACATCGGGGTCAGCTCCAGATTCTAATAAACAAAGCAAACTTTTCTGTCTTCTGTATGTGGCAGCTAAATGAATGGGAAGTACAGAAAACCTCTGCAAAACAAACAAAGCAAAGGCATGTGATATTGCTTTGTCTTGCAGTAAATCAAATGCACACTGTTGGATTTTCAGCTGCTGTTAAGCAGAATGGTTTTACCAAATCACCAAGGTGCTGTATGCTAAGCTGAAAACTGGCAGTATTTTTTGTTCTTTTCTCCATATGTTGTTGCTTTTTGCAGAAAAGGGCTTCAGCATCACTGACAGTTGACTACCTATATTTTAAATTTTACTTTGCAAGATAACGTTTGTTTTTGAAACAATGAATACATACATTGGGATGGGGTTATAAATCATCTTCTATACAACATCTCTGACTACACCTGGGAGTGCAACAGTGTTTAGAACAGTTTACCCTACATCTAAATTATATATAAAATATTTGGATCCTTTTGAGGGTAACTTTATAACTGTATGTGCTGGGGTAAAGTCTGCACATACTGTTTAGGTGCAGACCACCCCAGATTTTCAATGCAACTTATGCATATAAATTTGTGTTGAAAATTTGCATGCAAGGGCTGTGGTGACATGCACAAAATCAGCCACACAAAGTTACACTTCAAGTGAACTTGCGCACATACTACTTAAAATTTAAAAGTATACATTCAAGTTCTAACTCTGCCCCAGAACATCTCTTTTCAATTTGTATAAAAGGACACATGAAACTGAGTCAAGTCCCTGAGGCCACAACCCCTGCTATGCAACTGGGCATAAGAAGGATGCCAGCCACATGGTCGGGGGAGGGGGGCCTTGACTTCTGGCTCTGGTCCAGAATGCTCAGCATGAGCTGGGATGTGGGATCCAGGCTACCCAAGGTACCTCAATGGTTATTGAGGAAGTGAGCTGGGCCTGGGTCCCAGACCCGGCCTTTTACTTTGCTTATTGCTGCCAGTGTAACTTGTCCACCCACCCTTGTGAGGCAGGGCTGTGTCAGGTTTAATTGAGCAGGGTCAGAAGGAGTAGAGAGGGTATGGGGAGATAGGACCTCCATTCGTTGCAGCTTTGGTGGAATTCTTCTAGCATGTATGTCATTGCTTTTCTGTTAAGTTCCAGTAACGTCAGAGTTCACTTACAATAATGTATGGGCAAGGTGACCCACTCACACTCTTACAACAGGAACAGGCCCTCCATGGACCTCTGATGTGAACAAGACACGCAATTTTAAAATTCAACTTTTATGGCAGGAGTGGAGGCCTTCATATCTACAAAGAAGTTAAAAGGGGGAGATTGGGCCAGTCGCTGACCCACAAAGTAACACCGCCTGCAGAAAGCAAAAGGGCACCTCTTATGGCAACCAGCAGAATTGATGGATTAACCAAATCCAAACTTAATGACAAGCCCAGATAAACCTTAGCTGGAGTACATTAAGAAAATGGTTTTAGTAAATAAAGCTGCAGCCATGTGCTGCCCATAATTTGTAGCCTCTGTGCAGAGGAGTTTATTTATTTAGCATTTTTTATATACCGAGGTATAGCAGAGTTGCCTTCACTCCAGTTTACACTTATAATAACCTGTTACATTTAAAGTAATTTAACAGCAAAAACTGCAGAAACTGGTAACAATAGCATAAACTGATCAAGATATAATAAAATAGGAATACAAAAAAAATCTGAATTTAAATTATGTAGGGGACATCTGTAGTAGAAAAATGGGAAGGATTGAGGGGGGAATGCGTATGGGAGCCCCCGAGACTGGCTAGACAAGGTTGTGCCCCGTGTCAAATTTAGAATAGTCATTTCCGCACGTGAAAACATTTCATGATTGTAAATGGTTTTGAAAGTTGTGCCCTAAAAGACATATCCTGTCACATTTTAAACAAGTCTAAAGGCTATCCTTCCACTGAGAGGTGACTATGGAAGAGTGACATTCATTTCTCAGTTATTTTCTGTCCCAGCATAGACATCTACTCTTGCTTAGTGCAGACTCTTTCGGTTGCCCCCCCCCCCCCCCCCCCCATTAACAAGTTGTAATGTGCACCACAGTGCAGCATGCGTGAAACCTTGTGTGGCTGAGCATATGCTAATGCCGTAAGCATATCGGACCCAAACGGAAGTAAATGCCTCTCCCCAAACCCTCAGACGTTCTGAACCATCACATTCGACTGCTCACTCTCTAACTACTAAATCGCAAATGGCACTCACTCCCTTCCGTGGTTTGTCTGCTGAAAGGAGGTTATAGACAAGAAGGACACCATCTACCATCTATAGGCTTTTGTTTCTTTACTTTGTAACTGAATGCCACGTTAAATGCAGTGCTTAGATTCTGGCACTTAAGAAATGTTCTTTGTTTTATCTATGTAGGGAAAATCTCATGAAGTCTTGGAACTTTGGCACAGTGTTAAAAAAAAAAAAAAAATGCAACAGAAATCTCGTTTCATAAATGTTTTGTGAAATATGTTTTTATTTTGTTTTTGAAGATGAGCCCTATTCAGCCTTTTTTTTTTTCTATTATGTATTACTCTTAAGAAAACGTAAGCTTTCGTAAACATTCAGCTGTCATTTCTACTTCTTCATAAAAGTTTGTCCTTAAATATTAGAAATTAAGCAGAGGAGTACAATTACCTGAGGCCATATTGGTGGAAAACGCACACAGTCTTCCCAAATAGTAATTGCCTCATTGACAGGATGGGTTTGGAGTAAAGTTTTGATGGTGTCACAGTCTCCCTTCACGATAGCTTCGTGTAGTTTTGCATGGAGATAATTCAATTCCAGGTTGCATTTGCACATGTTTTCAAAAGGCAGAGCTTGCTCAGGACTGGATTGTCTCATGCATCTTTTAGTAATGTTGCCCATGTTGAGAGAGCTACTTTTGTACTGAAAGTTACATAATTAGAGGGGAAAATATGGTAAAAATTAACTGCTTGAACAATTTCAGCTCTTTGTGATGTAACATGTTGAGTTCTAGAATGATCTAAGAATGACTGATTTAAAGATGCAGTTTGTCTAGACAACTGCACAGTCATACACTTCAGAGCTGCATGTGTTTGTATATATATGTAAATAGTATGCAGGAAATATATATACCGAGTTCATTCAAATTTGGCAATTATCTTGACAAATGTAATTCTCTCTCTTCCAGTCTTTTAACAGAAGTTCTAATGCTTTATGTTAACTGACCCTACATCGAGCATTTCTTAAGGTGGTATGTCAGAAAAATGGCCTTAGTTGTATGATTCCTTATGTGATTTAAGTATAAAGTTTTTAGGATGATGAATTTATTTTTATTTTTAAATATTTTGTTTTGTATTATTTGTATTAGATCTTGCACTTAATGGAAATCTGTAACTTTATTTTGCATGTTATGATGTGCAAAAATGCAATTGATCAGAAAAATGATAGTTTCATTCAAGTCAAAAAGATGGAATGTGATGAATTTCATTTGTTTTCAGCCAAGAAATGTTTTCCTGCATGGCTCAGACCTCCATGTGCGAATAGGAGATTTTGGCTTGGCCTGCAAAGATATTATACAAGAAGACACAAACCAGTGGTTACAAATAGACAAGACTAATGGTAATAGCATCAAAGATATTCTCTGTAAAGAGATATTATAGGACCATTAAGTGAGGGCCCAATCCAAATAAATACTAGGAGACACATGGTGCCTTACATATGCACACAGATCTGTCCCATTTGTTGATTTGGTGCTTACATGTGTGTAAAATACTCTGCCAAATGCTGTTGTTTTTCTCAGACCCTAAGAGTTTTAGTAAGGGTATACAATTGAAAAACCCTCCCAGTCACTCCTGCCCCCCCACCCATGATCTTTTTGTGCTATATCGATAACTATATTATATCATGAAATTATAATGTACCTAGCAATACCTTTTTGTGATTCCTAGGTTCAGCACATACCTCTGGAGTAGGTACATGTCTATATGCTGCACCAGAACAGCTTCAAGGATCTCACTATGACTTTAAGGTAGTAGCAATTAAAAGACAACTACCATAACCTTTTTCTCATAATGAATGAGGCTCTAAGATTCTGTATTTTAATTTTGAATATAAAGCTGAATTAGACCTATGCCCCTTATGTGGAAAAATATATTTGACAAAATTGAGTGACTAAAGCAATACAGAAAACCAAACTGATCTCTTCACATATGCAAGTTTGTTCAGTACTATAAATTTCTCCCTCTCAAATTACTGTCTGAAATGAGGTGCTTACACCCTTTTCTTTATTTTCTGTCCATAAGCAAAATGATTTAGCCATGCTGCATGGGGTGGCAGTAGGTGTGAAGCAGTCAAAGCTTGTAAAGCTTTTAGCTCTACTGTGTATGTGCAGCTCGTCCCTCACAAATCTGCTTCCAGAAGTCGCCTCAGTCTGCACACTGGACAGATGGCGAACGAGATTTCATTAGAGACCCCAAAACGGGACTTTTCAGTGCTACTGTGGCCCAAAGGAAAGTATCTGGCTTCAAGTACCACTCATATGGCCACATTATGTCGGTGACTGACGGGCACAATTATGTTATTTGTGCTTAGGCTTGACCATGACCAGGCGAACTGTTGTGACTGTGGCAGAATGTCGCCTAGGACCCAGAGACAAAGGGCTGCAAAAATAAAACTCTTATCGGGTGGAAGGTCCTCTTTGTCTCCTGTGGCAGTCTTTTCTGCTTTGCCTTTGGGAAGTACTTCCCATGTATATGGGTCCAGAATGAGGAGCGATTTCCCCCAGACAGAGGAAAGAACTTAAAAAAGTGGAGAGTCAGCTGGCTTTCACGGAGATGACACACACGGTTAAAACGTCGTCATCTACCCCATCGGCATCAATTAAACAAAGAAACCGCACCGAAACAAAAAACGGTTGACACACGCTGCATCTGGCGCACTGCATTCGATGCACGGTGTGAAAGCTGCCACGCACGAAGCACCATGGTGCACTATGTACCCAAGTCAACACAAAAGGCACATGAACTGCACCATGCCAAAGCGAATGGTGCAAAGAAACAGAAAAAAAATAAAAGACCAGCGCCACAGACAACATAGGCTAAGAAAAAGCCTGCGCGTCAATGTATAGGGGTATATTTTATATTATGTCATAGAACACTCTATACGCAATCTTGTAAAGCAAAACGTAATTTACTAAATGTTGCTAATATATGGATAATCATCAAAGATAAGTAATATAAAAAATGAATACAGTATCACTAACTGTACATAAATCAATACTGGTAAATAGAATATTAATCTAAGATCAAAAAAGAACCCCTCCTTATATGTCTTCCATCTATAAGACAGTGTCCTTGGAAACTTGGAAGACAGTGAGGTCAGGGACCCTAAAAAGAACCAGCTGATTCACTCTTTGTTCCCTACAGATTATCCAAAGAAGTGGGCAAATACAATTCCTTATATCTCTTTTTTTTTTTTTTTTTCTTTGACCTAACCTTAAGGTCTGCATGCACGTTTGCACTTTCAATTTGCACTTTTTACTACCAGGAAGGCATTTCAGTACTAGTCTTTGATCTTTCCACTGTTAAGATACACCAAATGTCTTAACTCATTACCAGCTCATTGGTATCTGTATTAGTATTTGGTATTTGATTTTCCCAGGTTTTAAGAGACACCAGATGTCTTAGTCTTTGATCTCTCCAGTTATTAAGGGACACCAGATGTTCCCCGGAGCTATCCCAGCTCACCTGTTGCCAGTATGTCCCAGGAACGACGTGATAGTGTCATGTCTTTATACAGTCCCTGTACTGAACTTATATGCAGTAATCATCAATCATTAGAGTCTGTTCTGATCCATCACAAAGATCATGACTGGACCAAAACCCATTAATGTTACTGTGTTGACTTTGCCCCCCCCTTCCTGTTAGTGTCATAACGCTCAGGTGAGGACTGGTCACTATCTCTACCAGGTTTTTCTTCTCACCTGGCCTATGATTTCTGGGGAGGGAAACTCCACCCTTCAAGATTCCTCAAGGGATTTACTACTCCTATGAGACATCATTTCACTTACCAGCAGGAGGTCTATGAGTTTTTAGCTGCCAGCATATGGCATCAGGGTCTTTGACTCCAAACACCTTAACCAGTGTGTTTCCTTCTACTATTGAGTACTGCAGCGACAGAAGAGGAGGACATCCCATTATTGTCCTCAAGTCCAATTTACAGTGTGGATCAAATCACAGATATTGTATACAGTTTCTTCTCCTCTTTATTTCTGCAGATACCACCACTGATTTTTCCACCGGTGTACCCTGTCAAACCAGCTACTACAGAAGCGGTTATGCCAGGAGCACTGCCAATGCCGCCTTCATCTCCTTCAGAAGAGGAGTACGCACCATTAACTGTCTCTTTGAGGGACCCAGTACTGACTCCGTGATCAGAGAGCTGGTCCTCTTGTTTCCAAGAGAATTCCCTCATAGTTCCACAGAAATTCCATCTGACCCGCCAGATGAGCTACCTGACTATTCCTCTCCAGTGGAGGATTTGACTTACTCCCGTTTCGTTGGAACAATGGGAATGTCTCCCAAGGTGGAAGTGAGGAAGGATCCTGAATCTCAAGTAGAGGATATGGGGATACTAAAAATTTTAGAACTATCTGCTCTCATCCCGTGCTGTGCTAGATAACCTCCTCATGAATCATGGGAATCCCTCTTCTCAGGGCCGTTGTTCTGCCCAAGCTGGATCTTAAAATTTTGATTGAAAAAAACACCTCTATACAGTGTAGTCTAACTTCCACACAATTCAGTATTGGTGAAAACCGCAATGGAAAGTGAAGAAAACTAGGCTGCACTCTAATACCCTCCAGGAAAAGACCTTAAACTCCAGGATGATTTGGGCAAGAGTTTTCCTGATCGCAATGCTCACCTCCAGAATCCAGCAGCATCAATTCTATATGGTGTAATATAGGTATGAATGCGTACAGGGGCTCAAACCCTATATCAAATCAGAGGATGGACAACAAATTACACCCAACCACGCCACGATCTAGAGGAGGGCCTCCACCATCTCTTAAGATCGGTTTATGAAGGATTTGACACAACATCAAAGACATCTGCAACCGCAATAGGAGCGAGGCAGATGGCGTGGCTGAGGGCAAATAGCATCAGAGATGATGTCCATGAGAAATTGGCGCACCTTTATTTAGGGGATAATCTTTTGGGGGAGAAACTTCAAGAAACAGTATTGAAAATAAAAGACAGAATGTCGCAGTCTGATCCCTGTCCATGGGTGGAGATCCACTTGCAGGCCTTGGTTCATTTCGCTTCTTATTTACAATTCTACTATGATAAAAACAGTGCTACGAATCCATCCAAAGTTTCTACAAGGTTGTATCTGCTTTTCATATCAATCAGGATATCATGCCTTCCCACTTATTTTCCAAAACCATACACACACGATGGAGAAAAACGCCTGCACACCCTGGTTTGCTTGGCCTATTATAAACGGAGAACACGGGAGCATAGACATTCTTCTCAGCTTTTCATATCCTATGATCCCAATAGGCTGGGTACTCCAGTTGCAAAAAGGACTTTATTGAATTGGATCACATCTTGCATACTGCATTGTCATATTTCTAGGTCCTCATCGCTGTCTCATCCGATAAAGGCACATCAGATATGGGCTACAGCAAAATCAGTTGCCCATTTGCGCAATGTACCCATTGAAAAAATTTGTAAAGCAGCTACATAGTCATCCCTGCACACCACTTCCCACTATTGCTTGGATGCGGTGGCAAGTGTGGATAGTGCAGTAGGTCAAGCAGTGTTAAACAATTTCTCAGCCAAGTACACTGTTGTCCACAGAGGAGTCGGGGTTGCAAAACAAAAAAAGAGATTATATAATCTTGATGTAAGCAACCCTCCTCTTGGGTCTCCCCATGCAGCATAGCTAATTCATACTGCTTATTGACAGGGGAAAAAAGCAAGCTTGCTCACTGTAATGGTGTTTTCAGTAGATAGGATGACTTAGCCATGCGTTCCCACCTGCCTCCCTCGACAGCATGTCTTCTATGTACATTGACAACTATTTGCTTGGAAATGGACTGAGGAGACTTCTGGAAGTCAGTTTGTGCAGGAAGAGCCTCACCTGCCCCTAAAAGCCCTACAAGCTTTGAGAGAGAGCTCTGCCTAGTGCTACATCACCCCATGCAGCATGGCTAATTCATCATGTTATCTACAGAAAACAGTTTACAGTAAGCAGACTTGCTGTTCTTTGGTATATGCTCATTAACTGAATTTTTCTCAAACCTCTTAGTTCTTATTAGATGCACTGCTTTGCACTCATCAAAAATTTTTTAATGAGACTGCTTTTCAAAATTAGGCCCCACAATTCTTTTATTATTGCAATTCAATGTTTTCCTATTGACTAAATTTATTCTATAAATTAGAGAAACTGTTCTGTTTATCCAGTAATGTATGGCTCGTATTGTATAATGCTTTACAGACAAAATCTCCCAGATTTTGTATGTTAATTAAATGTTTCTGTCAGGGTTTCTCTGCTTGGGGTATATCACCCCAGGAGCAGTACAGGATTGCGAGGCTGGATGCTGGGCAGGACTGGGGCCGGTCTTCCACCTAGTCAGCCCCCCTCCCTCACAATTTGAGCCCTTGGATTCTGGGGGCTAGTAGGTCTTTGCTGCAGCAAAGTACATCATGGTGTGTCTTTGCAGGCGGGAACAAGGCTTGGACAGGCTGGAGCGTTGGAGCAAAGCTTAGGCTGGGGAGGCTGGAGCAAAGCTGAGCTTAAATACAGGAACTGAATACAGATACAGACAAATTGGAACTGGGCAAGGACTAGAACTAGTTATAGGCTGGGGCAAGACAAATGCATAGGCAAGACAGGGAAAGAATACTAAGGCTAGGACCGGGCAGGACTAGACCAGGATTAGACAAGACAACACAGAAAGGAAAATTGGTCCTTATCTGCTAATTTTCGTTCCTGTAGTACCACTGATTGGTCCAGACTCCTGGGTTTTGCCTCCCCTCCAGCAGATGGAGACAGAGAAGTTTTAACCTACTCCATCCTATACCCTTTAAGATTCCCTAAGGAACGAAAACCAGCAAAAGTAAAAACCTAACACTAAACCCAGACTAAAGGTTTTGCACCTCCACCATCTGCTGGAGACAGAAAAATACTGACAGAGTCTAGGTGGCACCTTAGGGATTTATTTATTTATTTAAGGGTTTTTATATACCGCGGCTCGTTAGCAAACATCACCTCGGTTTACAATGAACATTAAATTAGCAACAAGCTTTACAATCCAGCATAATTAAATAATGATACATCGCTGATAACATTGAAATCATAATATAATTAAAATAAACTAGATTTAGCAGGGGCGTATAGGGCTGGCGGATCATATTAACAGTACAGATATTTACAAGTTCAGAATTAGTTGACAGCTAAATTACAATATTAATAATATTGCAAGTAAATAGGTCACCATGGTGTGTTTAGCGTAATTGAAAAGTAAGTGATAGGAATGAGAAGATAGTATTATATGAATGTCATATTATATATTTTAATCTGAAGGGAAAGGTTCACAAATTGTAGGCTTGTTTAAACAGCCATGTTTTTAAGTTCTGTTTAAATTTCTTGTGGCAGGGTTCCAGGCGCAGATCAGTGGGTAATTTGTTCCACGGAACATGTTAAAACGGAGTACGTTAAAACTTCTCTGTCTCCATCTGCTGGAGGGGAGGCAAAACCCAGGAGTCTGGACTGATCCGGGAACGTACAGGGAACAAAGAATTAGAAGGCCCATAGGCCATTAGGCATAAGGCCTGAAGACTAATAAGCAAAGAGAGGCCACAGAGCAAGAAGGAAGATGAGGCCTGAAGGCCGCAGGGCAGGGCAAGACAAGGCCTAGAATAGGCCACAGAGCAAAGTAAAAAGTGAGAGCAGGCCCCGGAGGCCATAGCTTAGGGTGCAAGATAGCAGAAGGTCTGATGATCATAAGGCAAAGATCAAGAAGGCTTAGAGGCCACAAGGCATAGAACAAGGAACAGTAGCCAGGTCAAAGAGTCAAGGGTGGCTCCATGAAGAGGCAAAGATGCACTGGCAGGGCTAGGTTACATAGGGCAGGGTAGTGCGAGCCATGCTGAGGAACTTGGTAAGTCTGGAGGCCAAGCTTGCTAAGGACTCCTGGTGGAGTAGAGATTGCAAGACAGGCTGAGTCAGGAGGCCATTGAGGAGATGGCTTGGTTAGCTCTGAACAGAGCTCATTGGCGGCCTCTGCAGGTGGGGAGGCATCATAATAGTCAGAATCAGGTTATGATGAGGCTGCACAGCAGATGAAATTGTAACAATTTCTGAATAACTGCTCTAAAAACATGTACTATAACTAATAGAATTGTACTGCTACAATATTGATATCAGTGACACCTTTGCTTTAGGTAGTTCACGCCATATTCTGGCTATACAGGGATTTCATTCTTGGAAACTTTTAATTGGTTAGTGTGTGGTGTTCCTGTAATGCTAGTACATTCATAGACATGAGTGAAGTGAGCCATTACTTAATCTTTACTTATTATGTTCTTTCTGTAGTCTGACATGTACAGCGTTGGTATTATTCTGCTAGAACTGTTTCAACCTTTTGGAACTGAAATGGAAAGAACCAAGATTTTAACAGAATTGAGAAATGGTCGTGTTTCCAGTTCTTTTAATGGACAGTGGCCCATACAAACCAAGTATGTCAATTTATTGACCAGCAAAGTTTCTTCGCAACGGCCAACTGCTGCTCATCTGCTAGAAAGTGAACTCTTTCATAATACAGAAAAAGTAAGGGTTTAACATTGTTTTCGGTTTGTTATTAGAAGCTAAACTTATCCAGGTACTTCTGAAAATGGCTCATTTGCTCGTAAAATAAGTGCAACTTTTACATATGTGGAGGGCAGGCCATTTTCAAAAAGCCTTTTACTCAGCTAAACTAGTATTTATCTGAGTAAATCTGGTATGCACTATACAAATGATAAATAGCTTTTGAAAATTGCTATGCCTATGGTTCATTAACTAATTTTTGAAAAAAAAGTATTTAATGGTTTCTAACTTTAACTGTTTGGTGGCCAGTTTCCTATAGGCTTCCAGCTCAATCAGAACTGGCTTCCATTTGAGGCATGGTGACAAAAGCATCCATTCACAAACTATGCAAGGAATTACCTCATCCTCTGCCGCCTCCTAGCCCATCCATTGCAATGATCAGGAATATCATGCCTGTGGTCCCGAAATCCAGCACTAAGTGTTGTGATTCAGTGATCGCTCAGACTTTTCACAGGCCGTGAATGCCACTTCTGCAATATTCCTGTCCTCGGACAGTTCAAGGAGCAAGAGCTGGATCTGCATATTGAACATAAGGCTGAAGATGGGCCTTTAGATTCTCAGATTCAGCTTCTGAAGTTTTAGCCGATTGTCCAGTTTCCTCATTGTTTATTTGGAAAGGATAGGAATGCCAGTTTAATTTTCCAGAAAATTTAATTTTGAAAATTTGAAAAATGGTATTTTTATATTCTGTCTGTATAAAATTGGGGCATCTGCTTGAATGACTAAATCCTTGCTGAAAAAAATATTAGAAAATGTCCAGCGTTTCCCAGTACTTACCAGGATCAGCCCAGAGAAGTGGGTTTCGTATCCCTACCAGCAGGTGGAGTCGGAGAGCAAAACGTTGGGCACTGCCATATATACGAGACTGCCACCTGTAGTCCCTCAGTATTTCTCTGACTCCAGCAGCTGGAAGAGATGCACATGCAGTCTTAGTTAGATTTTTAAAGTTTAGTTAGATTTTTTCTTGGAAAAATGGTTGGACTATTTTTTTTCCTCCTTTTAATACAACTAAAAGGCTTATTTTTCTGCAGGTGATTAATACTTTGCAGATGAAGGTAGTACAACAGGAAGAAGAAATAAAAAAACTGAAGGAGAAAATTCAGACTCTGCTGAAGGAAAAGAATGAGCCAGATGTGAACAATATAAAGCATGGATCTCTAGTATGAACAGTGGCATTTGAATTTCAGACCATGTTTGCCAACCTCGGTATTGAAGCAACTTGATTATGATATAAAATTATGTAAAGTTTATGAAATATTACTTGTATACAAAATATACTTTGTATTTTTCTACTTCTGTTTATGGATGTATTTTTTTTTTAGATGGACTGAGCAGAAGGCCCTAAACCCATTCTCCTGCCCCACATAAAAACTGCTCAGTTGTCTTCTACACCTATAGGAAAATTAGTTCTTACCTGTTAATTTTCATTCCTGTAGTACCACGGATCAGTCCAAACCATGGGTTGAGCCTCCTGTCCAGCAGATGGAGACAGACCAAAACTGAAAGGGTATCCTATATCAGGTCAGAGCCTATCCTGCAGCCCTTCAGTATAACCAGTGGCAAAGCAGTAAAAGGCATAAGATCAAGCAAGTAACAGATTAACTATGAAACTTTGTAAAACAATCAAACAATAGAACCATTGAAGGAGACTGTGTGACTAAGTGCTCTTGCATGACTACCCCATATCATCGTGAAAGATGCTTCCGGTGCCTGTGCTGAGAATCCAAGAGAGCCATGCAGAGACACAAAGAGATTCCTACAAGAAGGAAAGAACCGTAATTAGTTCAAGCGGACCAAATATGGGAGGGCGTCTGGACTGATCCGTGGTACTACAGGAATGAAAATTAACAGGTAAGAACTAATTTCTCTTTCCCTGTACGTACCCGGATCAGTGCAGACCATGGGATGTACCAAAGCTTCCCTACAAAGAGTGGGACCGAGACAGTCCCTCTCGAAGTACCTGACGACTGAAGGAACCAAACAGTGGTGCCTGGACCTCAAGGCGGTAATGACGAGCAAAGGTTATCCAGGGATTTCCATGTAGCTGCCCTGCAGATTTCCTGAGGAGAGACTGCTTGATTCTCCGCCCAAGAAGTAGCCTGAGAACGCAAGGAATGAGCTTTCAAGCCCTCAAGGACCTCCTGGCCCTTACAGATACACGTTGAAGAAGTCGCCTCTTTCAACCACCGAGCGAGTGTAGTCTTAGAGGCTCAGTCGCTCCTGTTTGGGCTGCTCCACAGAACAAAGAGATGATCTGAAATCCGAAAGTCATTGGTAACCTGGAGGTAACATAGCAAGATGCGTTTAGCAACCAAACGACGAAGGTCATTACCTCCGGGTCCCGCTATATCCACAGAAGAAAACGCAAGAAGCGAGCGGGGGACCCTGAGCCGAAGCCTCCTCAAACTCATTAAGAGGGTCCATGGGGGGCTGTGGAGGATCCACAGGGAGGGGGCTCCCAGGACCACTTGCACCCATACAGGGCCTTGTGGATCTGGAACCGCGGGGGTACCGGCGCGGGCATCCGAGGGATTTTTGGAGAGGGGGGGAATTAGGGGGGTCCTCCTCCTGCAGGCTAGCTAAATATGATTTGTGCAATAGGAGCACAAAATCCAAAGAAAATCGGGCCCGATATGAATTTCCCACAGGGGATGGGGGGGCAAGGGAGGGTCTGGGGCATCCCCCTGAGAATACACTGGACTCAAATCGGGGGGGGGGGGTAAAACTGGCAAATCTCGCTCCTCTGCCCCCTGTGAGGCAGAATCAGCATCGGGAGAAAATCCCAAAATGGCTGCCGTTCCCGCGGTTTGTCGGCCTGGCCATGCGTTGTGGATGCGGCCCTAGGCTTGAGTTTTCTGCGCCGCCTCGGAGGGGCCCTCCCCACCTGCGAGGCATCTGGAGCACACCCCATCTCTGGAGAGCCAGCTCTCTACAAGCTAAACAAAAAATTGAAATAAACAGTTGAGGGGGGGAGTCCCTCAGGAGATCGAACCCCGCTCCCTCCCTAAGAGCCAAAACCTTTCTGCCTCTGATTTTCCACTGAATTAATAGTTTGTTTTTTTTTAAACTGTCGAGATATAGATTAGCAGGGGAATGCGCTTCCCTGAATATGCACCTGAGGCAAGGTAGAAGGCTGAGGGGGTGTGACTGGTACCACCAGTATCGCCCCAGGTACGGAGGTCACCGGGAAGGGAACCTAAGCTGAGCAAGTCAAGGGGCAAAGCCCCTCTAGGAATCCCAAGAGCGAGGGAGACAGGGCTGTTTCCCTAACACAGTCAGAAACAAATTCCAATTAAAGAACTCTTCTTTTTCTATATATATATATATTTTTTTTTTTTATCAAATAAAGAACAGGTAATACTTGTTTGAGCTTGCCCCCTAAGATAGAAGTAAAGAAGAAAACCCCTGTAAGGGAAGGGCAAGCTAAAGGAAACCCCAGGGTGAGCTGTCTGGCATCTGCTGGAGACGGACAAATAGTGAAGGGCTGCAGGGTAGGCTCTGTGCTGATAGAGGATACCCTTTCAGTTTTGGTCTGTCTCCATCTGCTGGACAGGAGGCTCAAGTTATGGTCTGGACTGAACCGGGTATGTACAGAGAATGGAGGCTAGCTTGAACTCTAATGGAGTTGGTTTTTATCTGAGTGCAATTGATGTAGATTGTACACCTATCTCTGTACAGCCTATAGTTCTATGTGGGGGGTCTGCTTCAATTGAAGCTGCCCCTAAGGCTTCCCACTGTGTCTTGGGGCCTCAAGGAGGTGTTAGCTCATGCCTGAAAGCTCCTTTTGAGCCACTGTGTACCTGTGCACTCAGAACCTGACCTGGAAGGTCATATTTTTGGTAGTGGTCAGTCAGCGAGCTCCAGCCCTTAGTGACTCTTTTTTTTTAATTTATTTAGACATTCTGCTTTTTGCACTTTTTTCAGTGCTTCAAAGTGGATTACATTCAGGAACTGTAGGTATTTCTCTAGCCCCAGAGGGCTTACAATCTAAGTTGAGGCAATGGAAGGGTAAAGTGACTTGCCCAAGGTCACAAAGAGCAACAGCAGGACTCGAACCCTGGTCTCCTGGTTTGTAGCCTACTCCTCCAACCACTAGGCTACTCCTCCACTTATCCAGCTTACACTACGTTTTATCATGATAGAGTTTGTATACAAGATCACCCTAAGTTCCTACTTAAGATGGTGATAGACTTCCATCTTAAACAGTCCATCATCCTGCCACCATTTGTTACCAGGCTGCAATTGCATCGAGGCGCATGAGTTCTGCACCATTTGGATTGGAAGTGAGGTTAGCCTTCTATCTGGAGAAGACAGAAGTCCATAAAACAGTCCACCCAACTAGGTTTCTTTTGATAGGAATAGGTTGGGCATTGCTATTGCCAGAGGCTATTGAATTGGCTAGCAGATTACATCTCCTGTTATGCCCACGTGAGACTGCATCTTGGGGGTCATGTTAAGGCTCATTCCTTCTAAGGCATGGCAGTGTCCCACCTGCGAGTAGTTGCGGTGGAGGTCTGTGAGATGGAGTTTTCTCCACACATTCACACCTCAGTATTCTTTGGATAGGGATGGCTGACGTGACAGTAGGTTTGGCTAATGTGTCCTTTGGAATCTGTTTGAGGTTTAGAATCCAACTTTATCCCGCCTAGAGCCTGTTTGGGTTCAGGCTATCTCCTCTGTTACTACTAGCACTGCTCTTGGTGTGCCTATTGGTCTCCTTTTTATGTTGGGGAGCAGCCTTATAGTTAGGGATTCACCTGTGTGTGTGAGGATTACAAGCCTGCTTGTCTTTGGCAAAAGTAGAGTTGCTTACCTTTAACGGGTGTTCTCCAAGGACAGCAGGATATTAGTTCTCACACAACTTGCTGCCACCCCACAGCATTGGGTTTCTCCTAATTTTTTTTAATTTACATGTAATTCTGTTAAGACTGAAAAGGGACCTCATGGGGTATCTGGCATGCCCCCTTTGGCATCAGTGTTCTAGAAACTTTGACATAAGTTTTGCATGTCTGACTCCATCTGATAATGTTACCCCTGTGTGAGGATTAACATCTTGCTGTCCTTGGGAACACCTGTTACAGGTAAGCAACTCTGTTATACCCATCCATCAGCAAACTTAAATCTTCTGCTCTTGTACTACTTGTATTTTAGTAGCCTAATTGCTGTGACTGGATCTGCCACCCCTTTGAAAAGACAACACGTATAGCAGGGTGATGTGCAGAGACCCTTTTAATGACCACTAAAGTCCTTGCAGACAAGTATTGAATGGGGACAACAGTACCACAATTACATCCTAAACAGTCAAAGATTGCTACAAGAAGTAGGTACTAACTTGCTGTAAATTGTACAGATTCACTATCTTTTTTTCACTGCCATACCTGATAACATTCTCATGTATTAAGACTATTGGAAAATCAGATTGCCTCCAGCTAATCTGAAGTTGGTTACAACACATGACACAACCTTTCCAAGATTGGAAATATTCTTGCTTGCCACCTTCAGCACTTTTAAATATCCCCCTTTCCTTGTCTTTTCAGAGATCTCCCCTCATTTAATGCATCTTGCTTTACTGCCCTATATTCTTTACTGAGCCTTATAGTCCACTTCCCCTCTCTACCCCCTAGTTAAGGCTGCCCTTTTGCATTCTAAGAAGTTTGAACACTGGGAACAGGGATTGTTTGATGCAGATATGAAGCAGGGCTCAGAACACTAACAGCAGTGCTGTTTAAAGAAGTTAATGATAGAAGCAAGCTATATAAATAAAGGGATGTGCACTATACAAGGAAAACAAAGTTCACTGGAAAAAGTATCAAAAGCTACTGGTCCAGTCAAAAACAGGATATTTAAAAGCAGTAATGCGATCAAGACATTTATTTCAATAGTTTCAGCACCATGTTAAAAGATGGCAGGTTCTCACACGACTTCATCCATTTCTGCACATTGGCTGGGACAGCATTTGTGTTTCCTGTCTGCTGAACTGCGCACCATGCCACCACATCTGCTACAGTGAGTTCATTTCCCACCAGCCACAGACTTTTGCCCAGGGCAGAGTTCATAGAGCGTAGAACAGCTGCTCTTTCTTTACTACTTCCCTCCTTCAGCTGGAAGATTGCAGTATCCACCCAGCTGTCTATCAGCGTCAATGTAACTGTGTTAAGATTGTGGCTGAAGAGTGAGAAGAGAAATCTTGCAATATTGCCTTCTCCTTCAATAGGGCACATGTTCTGAATGTTGAACTTCATCTGTGGCTTAGGAACTGGAAGAAAAAAAAAAACAGTAGTGTAAATTTAAGATGTGATGTTGCAAGCAGGTGTAGAACAGTTGCACAAATTAACTCACTCTGCCACTTTAACTTTCATCCCTATGTTTGTTTTTTTTTTTCCCACAATTCCTGTATCTACACGATATGTTCAGTTGGTTTACAGGCTCTTGAGTCTGTCCAAATGTTGACTATACTTTGAACTGCTACCTTCCTCCATCACCTGCACAGCAACTCTGTCACAGGTGAGGATCTAATACAGCTCTGAACCCCACAATGCTGTACATCCATGAGCTTTCTCCCCAATTACTCCAACACTTAGCTTCCTGGCTGCAGTACTTTAAAGTTGCTCCTTTTTCCATTTTTGTTCTAGTGCCATTCCTTAGTCCACCATGGCTGCTCTAAGAAATAGCCCTGTAATGACTGATATAAGCAGCACCTAGAATGAGCGATCTATCTCTACAAAACCACAAATCTGACAAGGAGGTTTTTTTTTTAAGATTTTATTTTTTCTGCTTTAAATAATTGATCCAATTCAAACTAGTTGTTCTGCCATTGTAAAATTCACAAGTAGAAGGTACTCAACCTATCAGCAAAATGGTAGAAAATAGGGTGGTTAGAGCAGTAGGCTGCAAACCAGGGTTCAGTTTCACTACCGCTCCTTCTGACCTTGAGCAAATCACTTTACCCTACATTGCCACAGGTACAAAATTAGATTGTAAGCCCTGTGGGGATAGGGAAATACCTACAGTACCTGAATGTAATCTGCTTTAGAGTGCCAAAAACCAGAATATAAAAATCAGATAAAATAAAAAAATAATTATATTACTGGGCAAAGCTTAAGGGGAAAAAGCCAACATTGTTATCTCAGATGGAAGTCAGGCCTTATTACTCTAGTAGACTTCTTTAAAGATATAATAGAATGGATTTGATAAAGCCCCACAAGATGGACTCAGGAAATTACAAAAAGGCCTAGATTGGATTGGTAACTGGTCAGAAAAGTGGAAATAAGTTTTCCAAATGGAAAGAAAGTAGTAGTGGAGTGTCCTGCACTACTTAAAACAAAGCTGTATGTAGTGGAGGGATCTACACTGGGCCAACTATTAAACATATTCATTGCTAATCTGAAAAAAGAAGCAATGAATTAGGTGATCAAATTTACAGACGACACAGTTATGCCAAGCAGTTAAACCATGAACTGATTTTGAGAATCTACACGAGGACAGTGAGAGGGGAATGGCAGATGAAATTTAAATGTGGACAAAGTGATGCATAGAGAGAAAATATCTTAAGAATGTATGCTCGCTGCTGAGTTGTATCTTAGGACCTGGGTTCATTGCAGACACCACCTTGAAATCTTCAGCTCAGTTGGGGCAGTGCCAAATAGAATATTAGGAATTATTGAGAAGGAACAGGTTAATACAGCAGGACTAGGGAATACTGCCTGAAACTAACAGCAAATGCTCCTTTCTGGAAATCTTTCCCTCTCCACTAAGTACTCCTCAATCTCTCCATAGCCCCTATGTAAGGGACAACACAAATACCAGACCAAGCTGATTTTTTTCCGCCCTGGTCCATTCATTCTCCCATCGGGACAGGGCCTGGAAAGGCAAAAAGGAACCCGGGACAGGGCCTGGAAAGGCAAAAAGGAATCCAATCCAGGCCACTGCTTCTTGCAGAAGGACTGATGCAGCAGCAAAGCAAAAAACAAAGGCACAGCTGAAGTGGCGGAGACTGGAAAGGCCACATATGGACCCAGTGCAGCTAAGTTACCTCCACCCCTGAGAGAGTGGAGAAATAAGAAGGATGAGAGCTCCATGGCTGTGTTCCCCAAATCACCACAAGGCTCTCAGATGACTTATTCTGGCTGGGGCCCCAAGCATGCCAGTAGAAGGGCCTCTGCCCCCCAAGCTGACATCCTTTTCACTGGCTCTCCCCGCAGCAATGGCCACTGTCATCAGTGCCAGTACGGCAAAGACTGCAAATACCACACATCTCTCCACCCTGAGCATGCGCCACAGAAGCCCTCCCCCCCCCCCTCACCCCACGAGGGTTCTCTCGCTTAAAAGGTCCTGCGGTCAGCTGCTGCAGTTTTGACCACGCCACTGTCCAGGACCTGCTTGAGACCAAAGCAACTTTGCCGATTCCCTTGCCTCAGCAGCAAAGTATCCATTTGTTGGGGGGGAGGGGAGAGACAGGCAAGAAGGGAGATACCAGAAACCAGCCAGTCAATCAGTCCAGGGGCCCAAGCCTGGATGACCACCCAACAGGCTCCTGAACCTAAGCTGGGTTCAGTCTGGGGAGGAACAGTCCCAGAGGTCTGTCTCCCCACGAGCCAGCCCAGAAACCTTTTCCTGCTTGTCTTCAGCTGGCTGCACGGGAATGCTAGCCTACCAGCTTCTAGAGACACAGCATAGTATTTATGTATTGTGTACTTGGTGCACACCTTTTCATTGGTAATGCAAGGTGAACTACATTCAGGTTCAGCAAGTTTCGGCAGCCCGATGTCACCATGAGACCATATCTAGGATGATGTCAGCAAAACTACTTTCTCTCTGTCTTTGTCGGCTGGTAGGGGGATCATAAACCCAGCTGCTTGGACTGGTCTGGCTGGACAAGGAGGAAAGCAACTTTCAGAAAAGTATTTTTCCAGTCTGTGCTTATATTAAGGAACTTGTGCTGAGAAAACATGGTTTAGGTTTGTAGTATAACAAGAGTTTAAAAACGGTTTGGACAGGTTGCTGGCGGTCAGATCCATAAACAGTTACTAGCCAGACAGACTTTGGTTTCTCCACCTCTTAATTCTTACAGAAAGCAACATGAATCAGACTTTCCTATTGGGACTGGCTGGGTATTTCTTGGTGACCCAGACTAGCCAGTGTCACAGACAGGGCTTGATGGACCATTGGTCTGACCCAGCCTGGCATTTTTTATGTTCTAATGAATGAATTAAAAAAAAAAAAAAGTACAGAATAAAATGGAATCAAATCTTAAATACTAAAGCTTAAAAAAAAATGTTAGAATATGGTTCTTTGGCAGCTTGTCATTTTGCCATATGAAATACTTGCTTACCATCTTTCCAAATCAGAGTAAAGCCCAGCTGGTACTCCTGCCGTGAACTTTTGGTAGTCTGATCACCAAAGCATTTCAGAAGAGGCTCGGGCACATTCCTCACCGATGAGTGTGTATGAACTGCTGATAAAACCTTGTAATGCTCACACAGCATGCCGTGCAGCACTAAGAGAGACAGTGGAGGTAGGGATGGGTTTGCATTGATAACAATATCTCTTAGTGCGCCATAACCCTGCATGAAAAAAAACACATGGCATTAATCAACTGCACAGCACAGTAAATATTGTCCCGGCTCTAGTATACACCAGGACAAGTACTAAGATGTGCTTTGAGTGGTGGTGTAGGCCTGTATTTGGTCTTGAAAGAACATCCATGTTGTTCTGGATTGGCTTTAGTTGTAATAGAACAAAAACTGTCTGAAATTGGGTGCCACCCTGTTACAACCAAAGCCAGTCCAGATCCAACGTGGATATTCTTTCAGATAATAGGCCTCTGCCTCCAGTTTCACATTTTCTTTCTATCAGCCTTCTTTTCCCTCCAGTTTAGTCCATAGGATCTCAATAGGGCACAATGGGCTCCACAGGTGTGCAGTCTCGAGGACCCAGCCTCCCCAGAAGCCACGGAATAAGTGTTTATCCAAGTGGCAAGTGAGACCATGTGCAGGCTGCACAAAAGGAAAGGAGGTATGAAGCAGCACCAAGGTCACAAATACAAGTCCTAAAACTTCATGTTTGAGCAGGGAACGGCACAGGTCACCCTGAGCTATGGGTTATTGTATTAATGCGAGAAAGGGGCTGGAGCTACAGGAATGGACTTTTTGTTAAAATCCCATCTAGTTTACCTGCTCTATGAAGGGGAAAGTTGTTTAATGTATCCCCCAATTAGGCAAAATTATCAAAGGTTTAACAGAAGAGTAAAAACGGTTTGTCCTTAACAGACAACCTGGGCGATCTCTCTCTTTAGGACCCCAAACAGATTTTTTTTTAAGGAAACATTCCAATCAGACTGCCAAGGATAAGGGATACAAACAAGACATCAGCTGTTTTTCATCCTCCCCTAAAGGAGATGAGCTTGATAGCATGAAGTTTTACAGGGAAATGCTGTGAAGGTCGGCGCTAATTTCTTCCGGCGCCGGGAAAGTGCACAGAAAAGCAGTAAAAACTGCTTTTCTGTGCACCCTCCGACTTAATATCATAGCGATATTAAGTCCGAGGTCCTGAAAAGTAAAAAAAAAAATAAATAAATAAATTTGAATTCGGCCTGCGGCTGTCGGGCCGAAAACCGGACGCTCAATTTTGCCGGCGTCCGGTTTCCGAGCCCATGGCTGTCAGCGGGCTCGAGAACCGATGCCGGCAAAATTGAGTGTCGGCTGTCAAACCCGCTGACAGCCGCCGCTCCAGGCTAAAAGGAGGCACTAGGGACGCGCACTAGTGTCCCTAGCGCCTCCTTTTCCCCGTTTTTCCCGCGTCACCTAATTTAAATACAGAATCGCGGGCGTTCGTCCACTCTCCCGTGGACTTTACTGTATCAGCCTGTAAGTTTGGCTTAAAAATTGGTGACTCCCGCTGGTTGGAAAGATTCCAGGTGTATTCAATAGCCCAACTTAGAGTCTCAGATCTGTAGGTATGCGCATCTTGCTTCCATTTTCTAGTCTAGGAACATAAAATACACATTTTTCTGACACAAAAATTAAATCAGCAGTGCCTCCTACTTGAAGCAACCTGCACATTTTACTTCAACATTACAAACCTTATTAAAGAGGAGGAGCTACCAGGACCTTCTATAAAGAAAAGGATAAAAAACCTAGGATTTTACACTGCTGCTGCTGAATTCTTTGTGCATTAAACAGCAAAGATATTTCAAGAGAGGCACTTGAGTTAACCCTCACTTGTTTTATTTTTTTTTATTTATTTATGAAACTTTTAATATACCGACATTCATAGGGCATATCATGCCGGTTTACAAATAACTGAAGCAGGTAGATTGACTAATCAATCTCAAATGAACACTTCCAAACTAACTGACCAAGTTGAACTTGCCTTTCCAAGAAAGGAGTCTAGGTCTGTGGTGCTAGTGCTTATAGGAGCACACTCGTCCGCTTGGATAATGCTAGTGACATCCAGGTCTGCATCTGGAGTTTGTATCATCTTTGAGAGCCCATCAACTGCAGCTTTCAGTTCATACAAGCGTTTCAAGATTTCCTCTTGACGGGTCTCAAGTGCTTGCAGTGATGGGTCGGCTTCCTCCTAAACAGACATAACTGCATTTAATTTTAATTAAAAAACAAATACTGATTGATAAAACATATTAGCATGAATTTCAAAAGTTACTGTAGTGTTGCTTTTCCACAAATTAAAAGAACAATGAACTGCTGCATATTTATGAAGACAGAAATGTAATTGGTACACTATTTAGGGTGGGTTTTCAAGTAACCAAAAATAAGAACATTTCTTTTTGCCCAGTCTTTCTATGAGCTTATCTGGAGCTATAGTAATTTCCTGCAACCACAATAGCTGCTAACAGCAATGGAAAACAATGCATTTCTGACACCATTTAAAAAACAATAGTTTACTTAAGGCTGCAGTCCACCCAATCTTAAAATGCATAAAATGATCACGTTATTTTTATTATTGCAGTAATAGGCACAAGTTCCACATGCAGGGGGATAAAAATAATCTACTGTTTGCCAACCCTGTATGTAAGACAGGGAGAGGGGGACCATTCAAAGTGATGGACCCAGAGAATTAAACATATGATTGTAAAAGATCCCACTGCTATCTGTGAGCCAGGTGTAGTTAAAAGGTTTGCCTCATTTTGTTCCTATGGGAAAATGCTTAGTATATATAGCCCTGTATGTGTACAGTACTTTGTTATGCTTTAAATAATGCTTGTCATGTACTAATACAACAGAATGTGTACCTCTGTGCCAAGTTGTGGAACATATGCCATTACGATAAAACCCCTGAAAGTGAGGAAGACATTGGTAAAGAATAATTGCAGTGTTGTAATCCTGCTCTATTAGTACACACCCAATGCACATTAGTGAGCAGGCGATGGAAGGGAAATACACATTGAGCCTATTCTGTGCCCATGTAAAAAAAAAAATCTTTATGGAATGGTGCTCTTTGTGCGTTATGATGAATTTATATAAACATAGAGCAGGCTGTGTGAACATAGAGGGTCTTTTAGACACAAGTTTTCATAGGACAAGAGAGCTGTCTAGATATTCACAGTACAACTGAATGCTCTAGAATATAAACGCAATTTTAAAAGTCAACTGCAGCAGAAAACTAAATGAAGGATAAAGATCATCAGCATCATATTTAAAAGTTATATATAGCTGGCTCAAAATCATGACATACTAAAAAATTAATATAATTTGCAAGTGTGAATAGTCAAACTAGGATTAGTCAATGAAGTTAGCAAGCATCTCTATAAAGGACTATATCATTTAAAAGTGAAGCAAATGGTCACACTAAAAATGTTTAGGTATAATAAAATATAAATTTGTATTTTAAACGTTCTCTCTCTTTCAAATTAGGTTATATTTTAATTGCCAGGAAGATCTTTTGTGTACACCTTGGCAGCACACGTCAAAGAACTAAATGTAGCTAATTTTGATGGTTCAGAAGGGCATTTTCGTCTTAAAGGATCTCCTGTGTCCATCCATGCCGACTTATTTTCTAATTTTCAGCATTTCTGGAGCATTCTAAATCAAATCATCGTACAATGAGTCGCCTAGCAGACTTGGGCAAGTTTGCAGGATCTGAATATTGGTCTTCTTGTCCCAGACCATTAAACTAATTACTAGGCCATTTCCATGCTATGCCCCTTGTCTGCTGGACCGAAAAGCAGCCTCTGTGATCATTACTGGCTAGGAGAGTCTTTATCCGGGGGCAAACGCTGGATGCCTCATTACTACTGGCCCTAACTTTCCGATCGGTCTGGGGTGCAAACAGCGATTTTTTTTTAACTCAAAGCGCCGGTTCTACCCTCCAGCAAAGGATGAGTCCGGAGCTCCCGGTCACCCAAGATTATAAAGCCTTAGCCGGCACACGACACGTGTCACTTCCAGTAACAAGGAAGGAGCGCCCCCACCTCTACGCAAAGCACAGAAGAACGCGAGCGCCACCACACCAAAACCCGATCCTGGCAGGAAGGCCCTCCCTTGGCTCCCGGAGCGCCGCGGCCACCGCAAGATCCGTCCCTAGCCCTGTCCTACCTGCTCGCCGGCTCTGGAGCTCCCATGGATGTTGGGTAACTTGTACATGCAAGTGGGCAAATCTACCTTAGTCTCTCCGTTGATGTACGGCTTTACCTTGTACATGGGCATGGCTGCCGCGGGAGGAAAAGAGAAAGAGAGAACGGAGCGCTACCGCCGGGGACACGCAAGGTCGCGAGCACTGCACAGCCACTCAACCCGGAGCGAAACTGGCGCTAGAGGCTCCGCCCATTGGGCCGCATTGAAGTCAGGCGGAATCGTGCGTTCCAAGCCTCGCTTTCGAATGGGTGTTCTGCTAGAAAGAAATCACTAGCGTATATGGTTTAGTCACGTGGTGACGCTTTGTTCCACAGCCAATGGAACGTGCGAGTGGACAATAGACGCAGCGTGGTTGGCGCCTTGGTTTTTAGACGTGAAAAGGTTTGACTTATCGGCACGTTGCACGGGAAATGCGCCCGCGAGCTGCACGGAGCGGCGGGCTTCGGCGCTCATCGGTGTTCATGCTATCGTTTGTTGTTGACCCTGCACCGGGGAGCGTGACCGCCACCGCCTCTTATAATTGCATGCGGTTTAAATAATCAGCATGAAGATATTGGTTTAGAATAGGTTTCTGCATCTGCTCTAAATTCGTGCTATGGAGGTAGTTTGGTGAGTGACAGTAAATGTAGGCATTGAACAGAGCTTAATCTTGGGTGCATGCAGTAATGAAGGCAATATGCAAACTGATTTAGACCTCGTGGTTTCTGAATTATTGTTCACAATTAGTTGGTACTTTTTCTTTTTAGGGCAAATGGGACTATTCTGGTCTTGTTATAACCTCAGGAAGTTTTCTTTTTTTTTTTTTTTTAATAGTATTTAGTTTGTGTAATGTGAAAATCATCCATTGTACCTGAAGACTGGAGGATAGCTAATGTAACCCCAATATTTAAAAAGGGCACCAGGGGCGAACCGGGAAACTACAGACCGGTTAGCCTGACTTCAGTGCCAGGAAAAATAGTGGAAAGTGTTCTAAGCATCAAAATCACAGAACATATAGAAAGACATGGTTTAATGGAACAAAGTCAGCATGGCTTTATCCAAGGCAAGTCTTGCCTCACAAATCTGCTTCATTCACTTTTTTGAAGGAGTTAATAAACATGTGGATAAAGGTGAACCGGTAGATGTAGTGTACTTGGATTTTCAGAAGGCGTTTGACAAAGTTCCTCATGAGAGGCTTCTAGGAAAAGTAAAAAGTCATGGGATAGGTGGCGATGTCCTTTCATGGATTACAAACTGGCTAAAAGGCAGGAAACAGAGAGTAGGATTAAATGGACAATTTTCTCAGTGGAAGGGAGTGGGCAGTGGAGTGCCTCAGGGATCTGTATTGGGACCCTTACTTTTCAATATATTTAGAAATGATCTGGAAAGAAATGCGAAGAGTGAGGTAATCAAATTTACAGATGATAGTTAAATCACAAGCAGATTGTGATAAATTGCTTGGTGAGACTGGAAAATTGGGCATCAAAATGGCAGATAGAACGGGTAGATGTGAATCGGTTATTTACTCTTTCGGATAGTAGAAAGACTAGGGGGCACTCCATGAAGTTAGCATGTGGCACATTTGAAACTAATCGGAGAAAGTTCTTTTTCACTCATCGCACAATTAAACTCTAGAATTTGTTGCCAGAGGATGTGGTTAGTGCAGTTAGTATAGCTGTGTTTAAAAAAGGATTGGATAAGTTCTTGGAGGAGAAGTCCGTTACCCGCTATTAACAACATTAAAGTTTAAAAGTTTACTATTAACATTAAAGTTTACCTGCTTTAACAACGTTAAAGTTTAAAAAATACAATGTTAAATAAGAATCACACTGTTATATAAGAGTTCATTACAATGTTAATGGGAACTAGTTACATTGTTAAATAAAATCTACTGAATGTTATAATGTAAAACTAGAAGAAGTTACAATGTAAAACAAGAAGTCCCTCCTTGAACACAGTTTCAATGTAAACCGATGTGATATTATAAATTGAACACTGGTATATAAAAACTAATAAATAAAATAAATAATAAATTATTAAGTTGACTTAGAAAATAGCCACTGCTATTACTAGCAACAGTAACATGGAATAGACTTAGTTTTTGGGTACTTGCCAGGTTCTTATGGCCTGGATTGGTCACTGTTGGAAACAAGATGCTGGGATTGATGGACCCTTGGTCTGATCCAATATGGCATGTTCTTATGTTCTTAATCAACAGCATAAAGGTTCTTGCATTTGACTCATCATTTGAAGTATAGATCTAAACTTAGTGATTCTCCCTTAATCCTTTTGATTTGTCCGAGTGTATTGTTGTCTCTTCTGCAGCTTATTTGAATTTTCAAAAAGAAACATTTTGAAAATTAGCATAAAATGTGTGCAACAAGCACCTTCATGCTTTACAGCTGTGTGAACTGTTTGAAAATTACCCCTATATGTCTGAGTACTTTTCTTTCCAGGTGAAATGGAAACTGTTCATCACCGTTTCTCTGTGCAGCATATGGATATAACACTATTTATTTACATTTATAAACTACCTATTCCAGACACCTGGGTGGTGTACAATAAAACATATACAACTGAAATATCTCACAAATATAATCTTGCAGAAAATAGACAGCTCAAATGAGCCTAATACCACAGCAACATGACTATTTCAGCCAAATCATGGTGGAAACAGCTAGCAGAAAAGATGGATTTTCAGTAGTTGCCTGAATGTTTTTGTACAGTTCATCATGTGAAGTTCATAAGGCAAAGAGTTCCACAAGACGGGCAGCTACTGAAAAGGCACACGCTCTCATCTCAGCCAGATGAGCCTGATGCACTGCCGCAACTTCCAACATGCCTCTTTGAGAGAAACACAGTGCACAAGTTGGATTATAAATCCTAAGCAAGGCACTAACCCAGGGATGTGAATTGTATGCTAGCAATCTATATACTGCATTTCCATCCTATACATTACTCTGAACTGGACTGGAAGCCAACCGAACTCTGTATTGGAGAGATGTGTGCTCTCATTGACTTTCCCGATAGCCTTGCTGCTGTGCTCTGCAACAGTTGTAAAGCTCTAATTGTAGTGGCCAGCAACCCCAAATATAACACACAGCAGAAATCCAACGCTGGTAACACAATTGCCTACACCACTGCACAAAAGTGTGTCGCGTTCATCAAGGATCTTTAATCACACAAGACTCGCAATTTGTAAAAACCAGAACGAAAGACAACTTTAGTTTGTGCAGTGGGCTTGAGTGCTGAAGTATGAGAATTTCGGTCTTCACTAGGTTTAAGGCCGTGTTATTGCGTGTCATCCATTGCCTAATAGAAATGCAGCATGAAACAATGGTGGATGTTTCCTCCCAGGAAGAGCTCAACTGATTATAAAATTGTACCTTATCCACGTATATCCAGTGTCCCATGTAAAGGCCAGCAAGCAGTTTTCCTACTGGAGACAGATAGACATTATACAGTGCTGCTGAGAGAGCTGACCCTTGTGGGACACTGGTCGAAAGCTGGAACCAGGCAGATCTACTCGCCCCGGATATGGCCTGTTGTTGACAGCCGGCTAAGTAAGATCTAAACCAGTTCAATATCGACTCTGTAACTCGAATTTCTCTTAACCGAAAGACACACCATAGCTTTATTGATCAGTCTCTTTGAATACATGAAATGTGTGCCTTTGTCTTCTGTTCACTTCCATTAATCTAAGAATTAGTTGGGATTAGATGGCTCAGGGTAATGGTTACAGCATTACAGAGTCTTTCACCTCTAGGCCTCCAGCCGTGTGAAATGAAATGTTAAGTCTCAGCGCAGTTCCAGGGGGCCATAGGAGATGTAGTCAAGTTACAGGTCATACGATTCTATTAATTCTGCTGAACATCTCGTCACCGACTTGCAACAAGGATACAATGAGAGACAAATATTTTGGATTAACCAGATTTATCCTCGTGTTTTTTTGCTCTTATTTAAACAGGTACTGATCATTGTTTCCTGTAAGATATGTCTAGCATGCTGCTACAGCAGTGACTAATTTAGGAGGTGTCTGTAAGCAGGCCGAGAGGTTCTGTTAAGGATCCCCTCGGAAAGCATTGCTCTGTGAAAGGAAAGCTACCATAAAGTTTCTTTTGTCCTGACTCTGTCAGACCAAGGGATAGTTTTTTTAAGGAAGAGGGGTTACCGTGCTAGTATGATTTGTGCTTCTGGTTTTCTTCCTGCAGCACCGAACCTGCTAAAGTCATCAAGCCCATAGATCGTAAGTCAGTTCATCAGATCTGCTCAGGACAGGTTGTACTGAATCTGGGCACAGCGGTGAAAGAACTAGTGGAAAACAGTTTAGATGCAGGAGCGTCTAATATCGGTAAGTGTCATTTTCCAGGTGCGCGCGCTCTAGCATCGCATTTGAGAACGTGACCTGTTCATAGTCCTCATTTTAACTGCACAAGACACTTAAATTCATGTTAGAGGATTTTAGTCTTCTGTACAGGTCCCTTCGTTCCCATTATCATCCGCTCCTTAGACGTTTAGGCTGCTTTTTCGAACCGGTGCAAACTGTAGCAAGCTTAAAGCAGCTACTGCATGCAAGCAACAGCTGCTAGGGCTGCAAGCAGTGGCAAGTAATGTTCTGTTGCTAAAGATCCTGTCTGATCATTGTAGACATAAAGCTAAAAGAATATGGAACCGAGTTCATAGAAGTTTCAGATAACGGCTGTGGAGTACAAGAAGAAAACTTCGAAGGCTTGAGTAAGTTGAACCTTTATCTTCTGAGCAAAATGTTGCAAAGATGTGTTTGGTCTCAAGTGACCATCAATACCTAAACCATTCAAATAATAATGGGAGATCTAAACTTTAGTTTGAAAATTGTTAGTCATATTTAAAGGCAAATTCCCAAAAAGCTGGAGGTGTTATCTAGAAAATGTAAGTTTTTTATAGAGTATTTGAAGAGCACTTATCTCAAGTACATTTTTTACATTTTATTTTCTGAGCAAAAATGATGGACATTTTCTGTAATCGTACTTTGGATGCACAACGTATATAATCATAAGACAGTTTTACCAATTCTTTTTCTAGCTCTGAAACATCATACTTCCAAGCTCCAAGATTTCTCTGATCTAGTTCACGTGGCAACATTTGGATTCCGAGGGGAGGCTCTCAGTTCTCTGTGTGCATTAAGGTAGTAAAGTTGTAAAGATCTAATGGTAGTGGCAGGGAAGAAACACACTCACAATATACTCCTACTGCCACCACCCCCCCTGCCCTCCCCAAATACAAATTATTGGGAGGGGGTGGAAGACAGAAATACATGAGTGCAGGTTGTCCCTGGCAAATAAGTCCTGAAGGTAGTATTAATAAGCAGATTTTACCTGTACCAGACTCTTTATAAGAGAAACAGTCTGGTAGATTCAGTACTGAGGAGCTCTTTATCTCCCATTGGCCAACTTTGAAGGAGAATTGACTCCGTGACTTAAATTAAAATAACCTGAGGTCCTGTCCTTCTCTGTAATATTGGCTCATGTAACCTCACCAATTTTTGTTTTATAGCGACCTTACCATCGTTACCTGTCATGGATCTGCACAGGTTGGGACTCGTTTAGTGTTTGATCAGAATGGAAAAATAGTTCAGAAAGTGCCTTCTCCCCGCCAGCAGGGAACCACCGTCTGCGCACAGCAGCTGTTTTATACTTTGCCGGTACGGCATAAAGAATTCCAGCGAAATACTAAAAAGGTACTGGCGGGAAAGAAATCTGCCCAGAAAGCGAACGAGGCAGTAAGAGAATAGGGCATTTTAACTTTGCCAGTCTAGGAAGGAAGTGCAGTTGAATACCCCGGATGGGCGTATATAGCTTTTGAAAGCCAGCAGTGCTCCGTACTTCAGGAGAAACCTGCCCACCATGCTCTTCCTAGGGAGGATTGTTGAAAGCAAGCCCTGAAACCACAAAAAAAAAGCCAACCTTTAAATGTTGCACTTACTTTCTCAAATGTATAGTGCATAGCACTTATGTTTCATTGCCATATTGGAGAGTATTTCAACTCTTTTTGAGTAAGCAAAGTTAAAATGCTTCTTTAATATGGTACGACGGCCTTCTGCATCTCCAAGATTTCCACTTGCATCTGTTTACAACATAGCTAAAAAAAAAAAAAAAAGTTGAATATCTGCGGGGGTGATGTGAGGAGAACCACTGGCCCTTATAAATTATAGCTTCCTTGACCCAAAGCTACTTAGATAAAAAAATAAAATACAAAGTAAATAAAATGGTAGGAGATTGGAGCAGTTTCATATTGCTGCACTCAACTCTTTCAGATTCCTCTTTGCCCTTGCATGAGATCTATAATAAAACTGCAGTATTAAGTGTCACTTTTTATCTCAGCTAGATCTCAAGTTTTCAAATCGCACTGCGCTTTTGAAGCAGTGTGCTCTCCATTCGTTATTGGACTCTATTAAGACTGCAAGCTATGATAGAAATTTCTCCCAACTGTAGTGAGGATTTTTGTGACATCTGAATTCTTTTGCTACTTCTGCCCATCTCCTGCATATTGATAAAACTACTCTGTAGTAGGATTTATAAGCGTCACTTGCATTTTATGAACTATTATTTCTCTCTTTCTTTACCAGGAATATGCCAAAATGGTGCAGGTGTTACAAGCATACTGTATAATTTCAACAGGCGTTCGCATAAGTTGCACCAATCAGGTTGGCCAAGGGAAAAGAAGCCCTGTGGTGTGTTCCAGTGGGAACACTAGTGATGTGAAGGAAAACATTGGTGCTGTATTCGGACAAAAGCAGGTAAGACACTACAAATAAAAAAAAAAAAAAAATACATGTGGTGGCCATTTCTAATCGGGGACTGGGTATTTAGATTTATAGTCAAAAAATATTCTGTGTGTCTGATTATAGTGATGGCTGCTAGTCAGGTTCTGTGCTCCTTTTTGTGAAAGGAGTGATGGTGATGATCCTTGCCCTTAGCTGTCGTCGCTAGCATTGCAGTGGTGATGCTTCGTTCCCTGAGAATCTAAATGTGCCACCAGTGCAGAATTTAGGCCTCTACTCCTGCAGAATTCTTGAGTTGCACACTTGGCTTAATCATTTGGAGATACTCGACTCACAGGATTTTGTTTTTCTCTCATGCTGCAGTCGGATGATATTTGGTTTTGTCCTGCGGAAACTACTCGTGCAATTCTGTGAATACCTCCCAGTGAATGTCAGAAGGAATTGATGTAGAATATTAGTGGAATAAGGAACTTATACGTACAACAGAAATTAATTCTGCCTTGAAATTTTTCAGCTGCAAAGCCTTATTCCCTTTGCTCAGCTACCTCCCAGTGAAGCGGTTTGTGAAGAATATGGTCTCAATTCAATTGATGTTCCACGTGACCTATATGTGTAAGTAACAGCCCACAAAACACTGCTGGAAGAAGTGACGACATGTGCTTGTGCAAATGCATTCAAACACCTAAATGCATGCTAGCGTTCTGACATGATATAAGAACATGGATATCTGCCCGTTTTGGATTAATTGCCTCATTTGAGATAAACAGCTCTGGAAGACCTCTTTAAATTGTAATGGGGCTGGCACAGGTGACAGTGTTGAGGTTCATACAAAACATTCCACCCCTCACCCCTCACCCCCCTTCCTCCCAGTGTTCTGCAGAATTCAGAGGCCGCCTTCTCTCGCCCTAACACTGTCCCTGTTTGTTTTACAGTATTGGGCTCTGGCACTGGACTGCCTGTCCGCCCTCTCTCTTTCTTCCAGTTGCTATGTCCCAGATCCTCAGCTGGATGTTTTTACGTCGACACCCAGTTAGCAATCAGATACAGGACAGAAAGAAGAGGAAGGCACTGGCCCTCGCTCATTTTCATAGCTCCAGTGTAACTGAAGTGAAATCACATTTTCCTCTAAAATGTGCCAGTGGTATAAAAATCCCCCTTGGCAGTTCTTCAGCTTTTATGATAGGAGTGAGGGTGGTCGTGGTCGCGCGGCTGCTGCTCGCTTTCAGTGCTGAAAAGTGGAGGGAATGGCAGCTTTCAGAAGCATTGCTTGGAGAACATCCAATAATCCTTTTATATCTTCCTTTCCACGCCATAGCTGTGCTGTTTAATGTGCTTCTCTTAACCTGATACAGCATTACAGGATTTGTTTCCCGCTGTGATCATGGTGTTGGAAGAAGTTCAACAGACAGACAGTTTTTCTTTGTCAATCAGCGACCTTGTGACCCAGCAAAGGTAAGAACTAGTGATAACATCACAACTTCTTTCCCTTACAAACAAAAAAGGCCTTCTTTGAGTCTGTAGTGCTTTTCTCTAAGTGTGCTGTGAAAGATGTGTTTATTTGGACACTTACAGCCCACACTATCCACAGATCTAAGCAAGTAACAAAACATTCATAATATCATCAAACTAAAACAAACAACATAAAACCACTACTGAGATGTTTATTACATCAGTGCATTCTATATTAAGACCACAGAAAGTCAAATAAATGCCAGTGGAGAGTCTGAAGAGTACAAATCGTTAGCAAGTTCAGACTGTCAGTTTCTCTAATCAATTCACTAATTCTGTTTAGGTTTCCAAGCTGGTGAATGAGGTTTACCACATCTATAATAGGCACCAGTATCCATTTATCGTTCTTAACATTTCTGTTAATTCTGGTGAGTTCTTTTAAGATATTTCTGTAAAATCGTTCTTTAAATTCTTCTTTGACCTGGATTTGGTCTACTGCATAATGTCCCACTGCTCTTGATTCATGAGGTTAAAATTTCCTAAAAACCAGAAATGGACTTATGAACCAAGGAAAAGACGGAGCACTTGTTGGGGGCAGGGTTCTGTGCCATGAAGCTGACATTGCACTTTTTTTCTTTTGCCAATTAATGGTCAGACTGCATAGGGTGGAGGGGGTTATGGTGATGCCTTACCCGCAGCATTGTATTCATGATACTTTCACTGATTGCCTTCATTCTTTCCCAGCCAGAAATGTGGCAAAGAACATTGAGATTCTTGCGTGGTCTATAAATAAATAAAAATCGGTTGTATTTTCTTTTCAGAGTGTGTTGATATCAATGTCACGCCAGACAAAAGGCAGATTTTGCTCCAGGAGGAGAAATGTTTGCTGGCAGTTTTAAAAACGTCACTGGTGGGAATGTATAGTGGTGAAGCTAATAAGCTGATTGTTAATCAGAAGCTGCTGGAAACTGAAGGTAAGGAACAGGCAGTTAAATGCTAGACTCCAGGCTCTTTTCAAGTCAAACACATTTTTTGTCTTTTCTCAGCCTTTTGAATGAAATCTTAGTGTAGCTGAGCACAGGGTTTGAGCTGTGAGCTGAGGGTAGGCCCTTCTTGGCCTTTTGACTCAGACTGAAAACCTGTTGAGTATGGAGGGGTTAAGGGCCTGCCACTGGACCTATACTGGGGACAGACCATCTAACAACCATTGCCAAAGGAGGAGTAAATCTTATTCTTTTTAATAAAAAGGAAAAAATGGTGTCTTTAAAATGTTCTTTAAATATGCAAGGCTAGAGATTTTGGATCCATGTTGATCTTGGTGATCACCTTAAGTCACGATTTCAAACTTGGTAAACTTTTCTGGAAGTATTGTAAAGGAAATGTATTGGAAAAAGTGCAGCTGCCATTAACAGGAGCCCTTTAGAATAGCCCAAATAAATGTAAGGCTTTAAAATGTATATTAGAAGTAGATGTTTATGTCCGCTGAAAGCAGCGGACCTAGCAGATATGTTCCCCCTTTAGGTGCATGGATTTGGAACCTTGGACGGGCCTTGTTTGTGTCCTGGTTCCGTTGTGGGCCGATGGAGTGGGCTCAAACTTGTCTGAACTGTGTCCTGGGCAAAGAGCCCATATCTACTGCACAGAGCTGTAAAATTAGGGTGGGGTTTTTTTTTTTTAATTTTGCTTAAAGTAAGACTGTGACTACATTACACAAGAAGACATCCATTCTGCTTGTTTGTTTTAAATGTGCTTAAAGCAGCAGCTAAGTGGAGTGAAACTGTTTTCTCCACTAAGAGGAACCTAGCTGTAACGTGCCCATGTCCTGTGTATGGCGGTGCACACCCCAAAGGGGAAATTTACTTTCATCAAAAGTTCTTCTTTTTATAATTTAGGGATTTCTTTCTGTGTGTAACAGACTCCCCACCCCAAATGAGCCTGCTAGTACTGTGTTTCAGTGCTGTATACCTGTAGGAGAGGGGGCATTTAATTTGGTCGACCCTAATGCTATCCCCCATTGAAGGCGCCTGTTCCAGATGGGTATGTGTTTCACCTGTGTGGGGCTTTTCATACCCAAATGACTTCTGACCTTTGCAAGTTCCAATCAGAAATCCCTTCCTCCATGATTTGCACCCAGATCAGTCCAGACTCCTGGGTTTTGCCTCCCTTCCAGCAGATGGAAACGGAGAAAGTTTCGTAGGCACCGTCTCTCTTAACCCGGTGCGCCACCTGCATCTCCTCAGTATTTCTCTTGTCTCCAGCAGAAGGAGGTGGTGCACAACCTGCGGTTCTGTACCTGAGTGAAAAAAAAAAAAGATTATAGTTTAAAAACACAACAGGAAAAGGAGGAGGAAGACATTCCTCCCCGGGGGGTTGGCAGGTCCTGGTTGCCCCCCCCCCCCCCCCCCCGGTAGCAGGTTAAGGACGAGCAGGGGTTGGGAACCCAAAATTGCTCTTTTCTAGTGCGCCATGGGTGACAGCTTGTGGTCCAGCTGCTTCCCCTTCAGCGAGGATTGTGAGAAGCCTCTGCCACCCTTTCTTCGGGGAAGTAGTGTTTTTCTCTTTGTAAAGTTTAAAAAAGGTTTTTGCTGCTCGCCCCGTAGCTGGTGGCAGCCGGAGGCAGGGTGCTTAGGCAGTAGCACTGTTGCAGCTCTCGATCCCACTTGCTGTTGTCTGCACCTGCCAAGTGGTCACAATTGAGCCGGGTCATGCCACATGCGAGCCGCTGCTCTGCCTGTGGAGAATAATCTTCACGGCTCTCCCGGGCTAGCTGATGCGCCCTCTCCGGTTTGGGGGGGGGGGGGGGGGGGAGAGAGAGTTTGTCGTGGGGTGCTGTAGTGCAGCCCTGGCAGGTTGCTGGCTATTTCAGAGGATGAGGCCGATCCACTCCTGCTAAGTTCGGGAACGGCGGCCATCTTGAAAACTTTTAAGGCGGCTGAGGAGAGAGTGGCACAGGATCTCCCACCAGTGCTGTTTCCAGCCGATTTGAGCCCCAATAAAGCCCGGGAGGCCCTAGAGGAGCAGTCGGATGAAGATCCGAATCCCCTGGAGGGGGATTTAGGGGTCCTTCTTGTTTTTCCCCGAACTTTGTTCTTTTATTGCATAAAACATATCTGGCCAGTAAGTCCAAGTGGGGTTGCTCCCCCAGATGTAGACTTTTTCTGAGAGGCCACCTAGAAAAGTGACCAGGCAGTTGGAGACTCCAGGGGCCACGAGAGTCCGGAAAATCAGGGGTCCAGCGGTGCAGGATACCACAAATGACCCTTCCTCTGAGGAGTCCGACCACGGGGTACCCTCTGGGGATGGTCTTCCCACTTTAGTGGTCAGGATCAAGAGGAGGAGTCGGGGAAGATTCCTTCCATGGAAGGGGACGATCCGAAGATCATTCACTTTTTTTCAGAGAGAAGAGCTGGGTCCCGCATGTCCTGGCGGAGTTGGGAAGAGCAGTTCCACAGGAGGAGTAGATCCGGTCATAGCAGGTTTATGGGGCTCGGCCAGGACTTTTCCTTTCCCTAGGATGGTTAAGCAATTAATGGTCAGGGAGTGGGATACTCCTGAGACAGGTCTTAAAGTCAGCAGGGTAAGGACAAGCTTTATCCCTTGCCTGAGGAGACTCTGGAGCTCGAGGGTACCGAAGGTGGATGCTTCCATCTCGGCGGTCACAGAGAGAACCACCATCCCAGTGGCTGGTGCGGCAGCTCTGAAGGATCTCCAGGATAGGAAACTCAAGGTGCACCTCAAGAAGATATTTAAGGTTTCGGCCCTGGGCATCTGGGCTGTGGTGTGTAGCAGTTTTATGATTCGACCCAACCTGAGATGGGTAGAGTAGTTAGAGTGCCAAAGATCTCTTGCCCCAGGAATCTGAGCAAGCAGAACAATTAGAAGCAGCAGTGGCTTATGGGGCCAACGCCTTGTATGATCTGCTTCATATCTTTTCTTGTTCGATGGTGTCTGCGGTCTTGGCTAGGAGGCTGTTGTGGTTCAAAAGTGGTCAGCGGACGTTTCCTCTAAGGCTCAGCCTAGTGCGCGCCCCATTAAGAGCAGGCTCCCTTTTGGAGAAGACTTGGAACAGCTGATAAAGCAGCTTGGTGATAATAAGGTGCACAAACTGCTGGAAGACAAGCCTAAGGGGGCAAAGGTTTTCTGCCAGTTTGCTCTTGCTTTTGGGGCCAAAGATGCTACAGTCAGAGCAGGGCTCCGGGCGCAGGCTAGAGACAAACCTTTTTTGCGGATTTCGGACTGCGGCAGGGGCGAATTGGCCTATCGGGGGATCGGGCATCCCCCGGTGGGCCAATCGCTCCAGTCACGTGGTCTGCTGCGCTCGGCAGACCACGTGACGTGTCCTGGGCCGGCTTGGGCGGCGAATACCCGGGTCGGTCCGACATCGTGAGTCCGCCGCTGGATTGCGGAGTTTCTCTCAAGACGGTTCCGTCCTTTCTGCCGAAGGTAGTTTCAGCGTTCCCCTTAAGTCAGTCAGTGGAGCTTCCGGCCTTTACAAATTTGGAGATGTATGCATATTATGGAAGGGAACTGAGACATGTGGATGTCAGAAGGGCCTTGTTGCGGTATCCAGAGGTCACAAATGGTTTCAGGCTGTCTGATCACCTTTTTGTGCTTTGATGTGGTGCAAAAAAGGGTCAAAAAGCATCAAAGGCCCCGATAGCGCTTTGGTTGAAGAAGTCCATTGGTTCCGCATATATCTGTCATGGTCGTCGTGTCCTAGAGGGGTTAAGAGCTCATTTTACCCAGAGTGCCAACTGGTTTTGCCGCAAGTGATTTGCAGGGCAGCTACTTGGAAGTCTTTACATACTTTTGCCAGACACTATTGATTGGACGTCAAGGCTCCAGACATTGACAACTTTGGTAGAAGTTTTCTTTGAGCAGGACTCTCACAGACCAACCCAGGTTAGGGAAGCTTTGGTCCATCCCAGGAGTCTGGACTGATCCGGGTACGTACAGGGAAAAGAAAATTGGTTCTTACCTGCTAATTTTCATTCCTGTAGTACCTCGGATCAGCCCAGAGTCCCATCTGGGGGAAAGAGGAGTTTTGGAGAGTCCGCTCTATCTCTCTTCTTTAGTAGTTCTGAATAAATCTGAAGACTGGCATAGGTTTCTCATTAGTCCTGTTAAGATGTATTCTGAATTTAATTATAGTTCTTAATTATGAATTTCCTTGTCCTCTGCTTGTTCCGGGGAATATAGTGGAGTTAATTGGGTAAACAATCATTTTGATTAAGTATTGTCTGCTTGGGTATTATTTAATACTGAGGAGATGCAGGTGGCACACCAGGTTAAGAGGCGGTGCCTACAAAACTCTGTCTCCATCTGCTGGTAGGGAGGCAAAACCAGGGAGTCTGGACTGATCCGTGGTACTACAGGAACGAAAATTAGCAGGTAAGAGCCAATTTTCCTATTTCTTATTGGATCTCATAAAGGTCAGGTTCTTGAAGAGGACCCCGAAACAACTAAGGAATATTTTTTAAATTGCCTTATAAGTAGCACACTGTACAGAAATTTAAAAGTATTCAGATGTTAATCATGAACTTGTATATAGCTCTGACATGTATATCATGAAGCACTTAAACAGTTAACACGATAAGATTTTTATTCTCTTTTTTTTATGTTTAGGAAGCTTTAGAAAAATACCTTCAGGGGATACAGAGAACCCTGGGTCAGAAATATGGAAGAGCCCCTGTTATCAGAAGGCAGCGGGGGAAGTTAAGAGAGCAGTGACCCTTTCCAAGCTGCGGGAGGCATTTTCCCTCCATCAGGCGCCAGAGGTCAGCTCTCCAAATGAGAAACTTGCACAGCCTCAGCGAACATCCCCTAGCCAGAGAAAACTTCAGTCGTTTTTTAGCCCGTTGCATTCTCTGGGCAGTCAGAAATCTATGCCTGCAAGGACCTCCGATACTGACAATGAGATTTTGGACAGTAGCACACATCTGTGTGCTGGAAAGGATCTGAAATCAAGCGAGAGAGATTCGGGGTGCGGCAGCACTCCTACGGAGTCCGACGCTGGTCTTGACACGCCGGGTGCCCGCAGCTGCCACAGCAGCGGAAGTTTAACCGACTCCCCGGAGAACGAGGACTGGCTTTTAAAATTGAATTGTACAAGTGGCTATTCGGAGAGCGTTGTCCCAGTGGAGAAATCCCTTGAAACCGGGAACAGGTTTTTCAAGGCTGAACGTAAATGGGCCCAGTTGGGAGAAAACGACGAACTAAAGAGTTTCCCTGAACGAGATGGTGACCCTGGTCCACATGCCAAGCGTTGTAAAACAGAGCAGGGCCATGGGGAAGCAACCGTGATGCCAAAGACAGGGCGTACTCTGACGAGTCCGTCGGAGGCAATAGCCGACGTAGCTGTGGAAGTTAGGAAGAAAATTGTGCCTCTGAAATTCTCAATGAGCTGTTTGGCCAGGAGAGTGCAAAGGCTTCATCAGCAGCATCAGCCAAGAGCAGATGTGCTCAGATATCAAAGGTTCCGAGCCAAGATTAGCCCTGGAGAAAATCAGGTGGCAGAAGATGAATTAAGAAGAGAGATTAGGTATTTCCCAATTCCTTATGATTTTTTTTTTTTTTTTTGCCTGTCAGTTCAGTTGGAATCTGCTCTGGCTTGGGAGCGTGGTGCCATTCATTCAGTGCCATCTGGAGCTTTTCCTTATTTGTAACCCCTCTCTGCCCTCCCACTAGCCCAGTCCTGTGGCTGAGGTGCAGGCTGCTTTCCTCTCGGAATCCTAAACAGGTACACGCTTGAGTCGAGCAGCAGGTGTCACTCTTGAGCAGTGACTTGGGACGCCCTTCCTCTTGGGAGCTGGGAATGCTTTAGGGATCTGCATGCCCTGGCCCTTGACAGCCTGAGGAGCAGGACCAGGACCACAGTGCCCTGGATCCATCCAGCCTGAGGAGTTTCCCATGATATAGATGTGATTTGGGCTTCTCACTGATTTTTACTTTTTATTCAGATTGGTGGCAAATTTATGGAGATAAATGTGTGTCTTGTGAGGCTTTAATGCTAAATTATTTCATGATGGAGCCTTCTGATATTGAAAATGCTACCATCTTGAAATGTTCTTACAATGGCAGGACATTCAATATGGGAAAATATTCTCATTCCCTGTACGTACCTGGATCAGTCCAGACTGTGGGTTATGCCTCCCTTCCAGCAGGTGGAGACAGAGAAAAACTTGAAGGGCACCCTCTCTTAACCTGGTATGCCCCCTGCATCCCTTCAGTATTTCTCTGTCTCCGGCAGATGGAGGTGGTACAAACCCTGCAGTCTTGACCTGATTTTAGGGTTAGGACTATTTCTCTTTAAAAAAAAAAAAAAAAAAGAGAGAGGAGATATTTAAATTGACAACGAATCAAGCTTTTACAAAAAAAAAAAAAAAAAAGTCTGCAGAGAACAGGACTTGGAGGGGGGGGATAGGCCTCCCAGCGAGCCGTTATGGGAAAATATTCTCATTGAGAAGCACTAGAGACATCAGAAATCAGGACACTTACATTTGCCTCGCTCTTCCTATCACCAGAACTCCAAAGAGAAGATAATTATGCATGATATTAATGACTGTATATTTTATAAGTCTGATAATAACTATTTCTTGAAGAGAGAATTAAACAAAACTTTATTTTGTTTTCATGGGGATACGTTTCGCTGGTAATTATTATATTATGTGCTTTTAATATTGTAAAGTTTCAAACTCAAAGCAGAACATGCAGATGGCTGAGGTTATTTCACCATTGTTGCTTTCGTGTTTGATTTATCTGTGTACAGTGTACCTAGTACACCAACATGGGAAAATACGTTTAAAAAAAAAAATTGTTAATCATGTTTCACCAAAGATGCATTCTTTCTTTTTTTGCAGCAAAGATATGTTTGCACAAATGGAAATCATTGGCCAGTTTAATTTAGGATTTATAGTAGCCAAAAGGAATTCAGATCTCTTCATTATCGACCAACATGCAACAGATGAAAAATATAACTTTGAAATGTTACAGCAAAACACTGTTCTCCAAGGACAGAGACTTATAGCGTAAGGATCACCAGTGCTCTCATCCTTCTTTTACATTAAACAGCTTTCATTCTGGCTTTTAAGTAAAAAAAAAAAAAAAAAAGTATATACTAGGGAATACACAAGGTAAATATCACAGAGGGTACTTTATTCCCAACACTCTCTAACTATATAATACACAAATCACAATAGAGAGATCACACATAAATCAATGTGTAAACATTTATTCATTTCATAGCACAATTTCCTCACCTAAACATAGTTAAAACTGAACTAACACATTCACCCACACTCACATCCATGTAAAAACATCTATATTGCACAATCAATTCAATAGAATCCTTTCATATAATAATTATAAACAATTAATATAATTACAAAACCTTAATAACAGGTGTGTGAATTTCCACTGCCTTTCAATAATAAGTGTTTCTTTTATACTAGGGAATAAGCACAGTTCTGTTGTTCCATAATTCATCTTTAGATGAATTTTAACATTTTCTCTCTTGCAGCCCACAGAAACTTAATTGCACCGCTGTAAATGAAACTGTATTGATTGAAAACTTGGACATATTTAGGAAAAATGGGTTTGATTTCATTATTGATGAGAATGGTAAGTGATGACAACCTCTCTAAAGTTCATAAGATATTAGTTAACCCCTAGGTGACTTATACTGGTTCCTAAAAATGAAAGACCCAATTCATTCATGGTTTGTTTGTTTTTTTGTTGTTTTTTTTTTAATACCTTTTGGAGGGAGAATAGTAAGAAAAACTCAAATAGAAACTTTCTTGACAGTTTTAGATGTTTGTTTTGTTTTGTTTGTTTTATTTTGACCAGGAAAACAGTTTATAAATTTGTTGAAATAAATAAGATAATTGGTTTAAACAAAAAACAACCCACTATTTGTCACAACCTGGAAAAAGATTGAGAGTGTGCAGAAGGCATCTGAGATGGCCCATGAACACACTCACACTTCCCAAAGCTACGTTTACAAATACTGATCCACTTAAATATGTCTGCAGCTTGGATTCTTCTCCCCGACCCAAATATATTTGCTCCTACTTGAGGCTAACCTAACTCCAGGCTGAGGCGCTGCTGCAGTTACGTAGCTCTCACGACTCCTATGAGAGTGGTTTTGATGCATTTAAAACTTTTATACACTTGGTTAAAAACAATATATAGGAAAGTTAATTGGAGCAAACATATCATAAAAATAATACCCCTCCCCCTTCAAGAAAGAAGAGATTATTTTAAAATCTTAAACTGAATCGGCAGTCTACAGAAACACTATCAAAGCAGTTAATCCTGTTCAGATGCTACCAAAAAAACCACACTAGCAGTGGACATAAAACATTTAACAATATAGCAGACAAAACGTGGCTGCATCCCTGTTTAATATAACACTCGCCAATATTGATCAGTGCTTCTTTACCCAACCTGAAGAATTTCCATCACAAGCCATATCTCATCCCTGGCCCTTATTCAAGAGGAAATGGCCAAGATTTAACCATGTGAAAGGTCCAGTATTTCATTTCCAATCTTATCTCCTGTGGAAAGCTGCTATGGAAAATGCTCTCTAATCCAGCACTTCCACAGCTTCCATATCGATCTTAATAATCTTTTTGGCTTATACCATTTAAGTTTGCAAGTGAGGTACTCTGGTCTTCCACTTCTAGTAGCCCAGAATATCATCGTCAAAACATTGAATTTTAATGTGCCCCAAAATTGGCAACTAGCCCCAAATCCTCCCACCTCCCCTATTTTATTTTTAAAACAACTGTTCCCTGTACGTACCCGGCTCAGTCCAGACCATGGGTTGAGCCTCCTGTCAGTACACAATCTGTATGTTTACTGAGCTAATATGGAATTTATAAAATGTTACTATCGATGCATAGTTGGAACCTTGATAAATGCTGTCATTCATTCATGGAGGGTGATATCTGTGTTTTAGTATATAGGACTGAATTAATTTTTTTTTTTTTTAAGCTCCTGTCACTGAAAGAGTCAAGTTGATTTCCTTGCCAACTAGCAAAAACTGGACTTTTGGCCTGCAGGACATAGAAGAGCTTGTCTTTATGTTGAGTGATTGTCCAGGAGTTATGTGTAGACCATCCAGAGTCCGACAGATGTTTGCTTCTAGAGCATGCAGAAAGTCTGTAAGTACTGTTGGGGAAAGGAGTATCAGTTTCCTGGGTCATGAAACTAAATGCATTATGAATGGGTTTGAAAATGAGCTTTTCTATCAGATATTTCATTCTAATCAAAGTAGAATGGAAATGCAATTTTTACAGTTGTCACCATTAACTTTGCAAAAATTCTTTACTACAAAACTTGGTTTTAACTGCTATCTGCTAAACATGTTTCAGGTTCTCTTTTATACTACTGGGATGTTAGTAGTGTTATGATAACTTTTGTGGGCTAATATGAAGAAAATCAAAATCTTTTTAGTGCATCTGCAAGCCAGAAGAAAGGAAGCTTTTGTATTTAGAGAACGTTGTGAGGCAGGAAATCCCAGAGTGGAGGTCTTCGGGCAGGAGGTTTCAAATGAAGACTGCATTAGCATCCATTAGTAGGAGTTTAACGGGTTGGGAGCAGAACAGCAGGTAGACAATGTTCCACACTGCACCTGCATCTGAGCTGCCCCTTCACTGCCTGCAGATTTGCACAAGGATGTGGGTCTTGAGACTACAAGCAGATAAGAAAAAATTTAAGGCAGAGTTAAAAACTTGGCTGTCTAAATGTGCCTATACAGAGCATGAGCATTAGTTACGTTTTGGCTTAACTTTTCCGCCTTTTAATAAAGTTAAATATTGTTTTTTGGATTAGTAATACTGTTTTTTAATCATTCTTAATATCTGCTTTTACGAAGTGATGTGTTATGTTTATATTTTTAACCTTTTGAATCTTTTAACAGCTAATTTATATGATTTCTATACTTTTATCTTTTTAATTTTTAGCTGTTAATTTCTTTATTATATTAATGTATTTCTCTCTTAATTGATTTGTAAACCGTTGTGAAGGCCCCTGCCGATGTGACGGTATAGAAAAATAATAAACCATAAACCATAGAAGGACAAACGGACACGGTCGTCTTGCTGAGGTCTTTACCACTAGCATAAAACACAAAAATATTGAGAGTTGAGTGGTATTGGAGGCAGGTGCTGTAGAAAGCATATGCACTGCCCTATCTTTCGGAGTATTTTTATGCCGGTCCAGTGAAAGTTGTATCGCATCTTACAGATTCCAGTTTTCTCCCCCCAGTCCAGCTATTATAACTTTGGCTTTATTATAATATACAGTAGCCTTAATAAATGCAGACTGTAGTTTTGAGCCTAGAATTGTGTCCCTCAGTAACTAGGCAATTGCCAAGTATATATACATTTCCCATAAGAGATGATGAACCTGCCTTTTTGGACGGCAGTCTTCCCTCACCCTCAGATCTGAGACTGCTATTGACTGCTTCCTGTATATCTTCCATCTAGGAAGAGGCCTGCAACTCTGAGAATGTGTAAATCAAGTTGGTGAAGTTCTTTTGCACTTTTATATTTACAGGTGATGATTGGAACAGCACTCAATGCCTGTGAGATGAAGAAGTTGGTTACCCACATGGGTGAGATTGAACATCCTTGGAATTGTCCCCATGGGAGACCTACGATTAGACACATGGCTAGTTTAGATATAATTACCTAAGAATAAATCCTGTCTATATTTTAATGGTGCTTTTTATAAGAATGCTATTTTAAAGCTTTCTTACATTATTAAACTGAATTTTATGTTTGTTTTTGATGAGAGCAGCGGCTGCATTTTAGTCAACCAATTCAGACCTTCATTTTACATTTTGTACATTCCAGACCTGTACACTTAACTTGCTTAACTGTAAGTAATATTTTTCAACTGGTGTCAGGTTCTCCTTTAAAATACCAGATAGTGAGCTAAGTTTATTCCTGTTTTATAGTTGAATTTCTGGTATATAGAAATATCCATGTATGCTTCTTAAGATTGTTGGTGAATGCTTTTTACAGAAGATTTATATTCTAAATGACAAGACAATGTAAATTTAAGCATACAATAAAACTAATATAAAGCAGGTACAGCAGCAAATAGTATATAATCCTGACTTGAATAGCATATGGCTAGGAAGGAGTAAAGTTAAAAATGACCATTTTTAAACTTTCATGGAGCTAAGTCTAGCTATGTCCTACCTATGCTATGCATTGGCGAAAAATATATATTCTGCTATCCCCCAAATTTGGGTTTTGTGCTGATTTTTCACATAAGTATGTTGTTGCTGATATCGGATACTTTTATTGTTCAACTAATTTTTCAGTCATGAAAAGTGAGGGCAACCATATTTATTGGTACTTACTACCTGCTTCAGGGAAGCTAATGCTCAACATAGAACTCTTAACTCAGCTGAAGGTATATGGTTCCTCTCTCCGAGATTCTGGAATTGGAATGGACCATTCTCTCTTTAGTCAAATCATCCAGAGCTGATTGGAGACAGGCGTGTTCCTGCAGCTGAGTCTTATTTCTGCGAGGGTGGTATCTTCAGGGAGCATTTCAGCTTCTTAGTTTTTGAGTTGAAATTAAAAAAAAAAAAAAAATATATATATATATCTATTCCCGTTGTCCTTCATCAGGAAGCCTCCTCTCAGAAATAAGGGCCCTCAACTGTTCTGGTACAAAGAAAACATATGTATTCCTGGCAAGTTGAATTATACATTTACAGGGGTATCGTAACTTAAAACTACCCCCTAATGCTAAAGTCTCAGGTCTCATAACTAGGAAATCTTTCCTACGCTGCTGCGTAGATTTGGCTAGGTCAGGGTACACTCGAATTTGACACCCTAAAAAGGAAACATTTATGTTTTTAAAGTAGCTCTTCATTATCAGAGATACCGCCATTTCATCAAAAAAGGTAACAAAAAGAACCGCACGATCCATTATTTCAATACTAGAATTTTCTAAATATTCTGTCAAATTCTGAAAATCAGATTGCAAGGGAGCTATTAACGGTGTGCTGGTTCTTTTAGGTAAAAAGAAAAGCTTTTTAACTGGTGGTATCATTTCATTTGGAATTTTTAATGCCTCAGTTGCATATCTCTTAAAAGACAGTAGAGGAATTTCCCCTGCAATAATAGGGAAATTTAACATTCTAAGATTTAAATGTCTCATATAATTTTCTATAGATTCAATTCGTCTTAACAACGGGAATAGATATATATATATCTGTGGTTTAAACATCTAACTTTGCAATATACTTACAGTATATACTCCTTATAAATTTATGTCTCTACTTTCTCCCTGTTTCCTATGTAACTAGAGAACGAGAAATGTTAAATATTTTCATTGTATTAAGGTTCTGTTTTTTTTTGCCTTAAATTATATTTTCTGAAATATCTCTGTATTGCCTATACAAATGTTCTATTTGTATATTATGTAAAATATTCATAAATAAATAATTAAAAAAAAAAAAAAAAAAAAAAAAAAGGGACTACACATCCCTCCTAAACACCTCTACCAATATTTTTTTCCCTCTGCACATGTACCCAACAGTCTCTGCATCTCATGCCCTCTTCTCCTTCAGGGCCTGTACTATCAAGTGTGCATGGCAGTGGGGGCAGCACCACAATGCAGAGTCTGCACTGGCCCAGGGTAAAGCCTACAGCTAGCTGTCACTCCCTTCAGTCCACTGGGTCCAATCTCAGTCATGTGCAGTATAGGAAAATCAAAAGGGTCCTGGGATGCAGCACCTAGAGCTGATGTCTTAAGAGGATCGCAGAGTGATAGGCCGTGAGCAGGCAGTCCCGCAGATTTAAGCTGCTGCCATATAAGCAGTAAATATGGACCCCAGCAGCATTATTTTTGTTCTGGTTCCTCGTGGCTGTTACTACCTCGCTGTCCCTATATAGCCAATAGCCAGGTTGAAAGCAGCAGGAGCAGCATTGCTGTGTCAATGATCTGACTCGAGTTCTTCCAATGGCAAGAAAAGGGAGAAGGCAGGGGTAGCTGAAGCAAAGGCTGGCTATTCCATCCTATTGATTTTTTTTTTTCTGGTAGTGTTATGTGATGCCCAACAGATTACATGTTCTCGCAGGACCTTCAACTGGGTCAGACATCTCTTTGCAGCAGGCATCCTGGTGCAGAACCAGGAGGAGCACGCCCCAAACAGGAGCCAGAGTACGAATGAAACCCATTCTGCAGTGTATTTGTGTGGGTAGGAGTGTGATCATGTGCAAGATTTTTAAGAAGGGTAGTGTATTAAAATTAGAGAGGGGGAGTGTTTTTTGTGAGCATGAATGTGTGTGTGTGTGTGTAGGAGAGGAGAAAGTGTGCACCTTGCCCCTGCTCTGATCAAGGGTTGGGGTGTCAGGTTTAAAAAAAATTATGTATACAGAATTTTTTACAAGTACAAATAAGTGAAAAGTCAGTAAAATATAAACATATATATATTAAGAAAAATTATTCTGACACAAGGCTCATTTCAGTTTTGAAAGTTTAGATCGCTGGAGGGAGCTGGGCTTTTCTGTGCAAACCCGGGTCAGAGATTGATTGAATTGGGGGAGGGGTCAACAATATTTTTGTGCCGGGCAGCAAAAAAGCTGGCCGTGGCTCTGTGTTGTCCCTCTGCTGCTCATACTTCTTCTCTGTCCCCACTCTCCTCCCATCCCCCACACTGTCTCTGTCCACCAATTCTCTTCTTTGATCCTCCCCCCCACTCCCCTCTTTTTTTGCCCCTCGCCTCTCTTCCTCCCCTTTCTCTGCTTATTCTACCTTTGACACTGCACCAGTATCCCCACACTGTCTTTACTATGAAGAGGGCATTCAACATCCTCGTTACCTCCCAAACTCCCTTTCTACTCTTCTCTTGTCCTCCCCACCTATCCTACAATGCTACTCTCTCTTTTCCCACCAGGAAGCTAATTCTCAATCGCGCTCAAAAAAATAAAAAATATTCCCTTAATCTCGCCTCTCTCCGTTATCTCCAGTTTCCAGGCTTCAACAGGGGTAAGGGGGAAAGCGAGCAGCTTCGGGCTCAGCACTGAGATAAGGGAAAATTCAGAAACAGCAGATTCGGGGATGAAAGCTGACCGGTCTCTTTTCTCAAAAACTGCCAGCAGCACGCTAGAGCCAAAAGCAGATATACAGGCAAGAGCTCTCCTATGCGACTGCATGCTGTTTCTGTCACCTGTGATTGGAAGCTGCTCTCGAGTCATTAGTGTGTGACCATCCGCCCTGCTATTTTCTTTCACCTCTGGTTGGCTGCTCCCTGTGAGTCATCACTCTGCGACTGCTGATCTGCCCATGGCAAAGAAAAAACTTAAGGAAGGCGACGTAGAGAGCTGCTAACAATCAGCTGCTCATTCGCCCAGCCAAAAATAGCCCAACCCGCACAGCCGGGACAAAAGTAGCCTAATTGGGCTTGAAGTAACCCAATCTGGCAACACTGGCTGTGGAATTCCAGTGTTTTGTTCGCTTGCTTGGTTTTCTAAAGCGAGGCTTGACACGCAATGTTCATTTTTTTCTTCACTAACCAATCAACGTCGCTGTTTTTTTCTTTGATTAGAGCTCAAGGACAAGGACAGCCCTGATGCTATTGGCTTAAAACCGATCCCGTGAGATTGGTTACCGTTGCCAAGGTTACGAGCCGAGCTCTAAGACGCTTCTACTGTGAGTAGATTTGACCCTCTTGTCCACTTTTTATTTATTTTTCACTTGAATTTGTTTCCGGCCTTTTGAATACAAAATTCACGCAGAGTAGTTTTCCGCAAATTAGAATAGCTGTATATAAACTGAAGTCTATTGCAGCTTTACAATAATAAGGGTATATCACAGATTTTAAACAGCTGTAAAAATCAATTTACAGAATTGGCAAATAAAAAGGTGTGCTTAAAATCTAACTTTAGCTAAATTAACAAATATTGTGTCTGGATATAAATTTCCCACGCTACCAATGAAAGGCAGAAGCTGAGTCCAGTTTAAATAAATAAAATTAGACTAAACTCTATCAGTTGCACAGCAGAAACATTGGTGACTCTTTATTACTATTATTATTATTATTATTGTAGAGTTTTATATAGTGTTGTTCGGTATTGCCATTACAACGGTTTACAATTCTAACATTTTGTTAACATGGTTAGCAATTTTTCATAGGAAGTACATTCTAATGCTAAATTTTTTAAAAGGTAGCAAAGGTCTAAAAATAGAACAACAATTAGTAGGAAATAGGAAATATAGTATAACATTAAATAGTTAAGCGTAACCAAGTTATCAGTATATAGCAAGCATATATCACATGAAGTCGCATCTGCAATTATAATCAAAAAAAGCAAGAGCTATCCCTTCCATTCCCCTTCTTCACAGGGGAAAAGGACAAAATCCCACTCATATATGACCATAATAACCTTCCTACCCTCTCCCTCCCAGTCGCTCCCAAAGGGACAGAAACACAAATAAAGTAGGGTCGTTATCATATTAGTCCATTTAAGCATGTGGAAATAAAGGTCAACAAAGAATTTGTAGATGTTAACTTTTTATTCAATTAACTTATTGCATTTGTGACTAGATTTTATGATCCCAAAGGGGCATAACTCTCAAGGTAGTCACAAATATAATAAATTAGTGCCATAATAAAGGTATCATCCATGACATTTGTTGATCTTTATTTCAGCAGACAGAATTATGAAACCATATTTCATATTAATATTTAGGGAAGATTAAAGTCACTTAGTAACAAAGGTGAAGATAGCATTGCAGTCTGTGAAAGGAAATGGAGATGGATAATGGCTGTCTTTAGAGAGAATTTATTACCCTGGGGATGAGGCTGAGATATCACTTTGTGAAATTTTCACTATCCATCTTTTTATTTATTTTGTTTTGTATTTGTTTCTTCTTGTTTTATAAATCTAAAACTAGTTAACAGGGTCATGTTTCAAAACACCATGGACCATTATCTTGTGCGATAGCGCCCTAACATACGTGATAACGACTGCATCGTGATGTTAACATTTAAATGAGGGAAAGGGGAGGGGTTTGGGTGCGGTCTGGGTGGTATTTAAAAAAGTTTGGGCCTGGTTGCGCTGCGGGCGATTAATGTTTTATACATTATCGCTGGCAGTAGTACCGGAAATAACTACAACTTTTGCAGGGTCGCTGTGGGGGCAATAGTGTGCACCATGGCCGCAACCGCGGTGGGCAGAAGTGTACCACCACGATGCAGCCGGGTGCACACTATCTTCCCCCGCCCCTTTTCTGGCTGCGGTTCTTCATTCCTCTATATGTCTAAAGAAATAAATATATAGTGGAATGAAAAATCTAGGCCTAAATGAGCACCTTTTTTAAATGTCTATAATTGTCATAATACAGTACTGAAAATATGTATACAGTCATTTTGAGATATGCAAATTAACAAAATGAGATTAAAATTATTTCCCTGTACATACCCAGATCAGTCCAGACTCCTGGGTTTTGTCTCCCCTTCAGCAGATTGAGACGGTGAAAGTTTTACTGACTCTGCCATATAACACTAGGCGCCACCTGCAGTCCCTCAGTATTTCTCTGTCTCCAGCAGATCGTGGAGATGCAAAGCCTGCAAAAAAAAAAAAAAAAGGAGTAAAGGATAGTCAGGGTATTGCTATGGGGCGGCAAGCCTTACCCCGACTCCTCCTTACAGGCATTCGGGCGACTCTCCCTGTATCTTCCATTCTTCCAGCAGCTGTTAAGTTGATTAGCGGCTGAACGCCTGTTTTTTTTCATGCCGCGCGGGTTGTTCTGTATAGTTTGTGGAGATGCGCGAAGGCCGATGTTCCCGGTGCCTCTCCGGGGAAGAGGGCACTTCGGGGACGGTTGCAGTGACTTCAGCCAGGAGCCGCGTGCCTGGGAGGCTGTCTCCAGCAACGCAGCCATGGACAACCCATGAAGTTAGCATGGGGCACATTTAAAACTAATCGGAGAAAGTTCTTTTTTACTCAACGCACAATTAAACTCTGGAATTTGTTGCCAGAGAATGTGGTTCGTGCAGTTAGTATAGCTGTGTTTAAAAAAGGATTGGATAAGTTCTTGGAGGAGAAGTCCATTACCTGCTATTAAGTTCACTTAGAGAATAGCCACTGCCATTAGCAATGGTTACATGGAATAGACTTAGTTTTTGGGCACTTGCCAGGTTCTTGTGGCCTGGATTGGCCACTGTTGGAGACAGGATGCTGGGCTTGATGGACCCTTGGTCTGACCCAGTATGACATTTTCTTATGTCCTTATGTTCTTAACCCCTTCCTGATAAGCGCAGGAACAGTGGCCATTTTGTCCACAGCTGCTTCGCGGGTCGGGGAGGGGGGATTGCCCTCCTCCTTTATCTCCGGTGGTTAGGACCTCCAGAGGAGGTCAAGACACGAGGGCCTCTATCAGGAGGTGGGACTCGGATGCCTCTCCCACCTTTTCTTCTGATTTTGTCCTGTTGCTACACAGGGCTTACAAGTCCAGGAAAGCCATGGGGCAGTGTATAGCTGAGCAGGGGGCTTCGGTGTACCCAAGACCGGTTAAGAGAGCTCGTCCTTCTCAGCCTGTGGGGGCTCCAAGGGTTCGGCGAGTACCAGGGACTCCAGTACTGACGACCACCGTGGAGAGTTCCTCTGAGGGTTCAGTAAGTGAGGATCTGCAGGCGCAGGACCTGCCGGACTCAGATCCGGTTTTGATGGCTCAGGATCCTGATAAGGCATGGGTGAAGAGCCCAGGTGTGGAAGGGGATGATCCCAAGGTGGTACGGCTGCTCCACAAGGAAGAGCTGGGTCCCCTGATACCTGCTGTTCTGGAAGAACTGGGTATAAAGATCCCGCATGAGGAATCTGATTAGGAAGAACTGGACCCAGACATGGATGGATTCCAAGGTCCAGCTAGGTCTTTTCCCTTCCACATGTTGGTCAGCAAGTATTTAGGGAGTGGGATACTCCCAAGACAGGCTTGAAAGTTAGCAGAGCCATGGATAAGTTGTATCCTTTGCCAAAGGATACACTTGAGCTCATGAGGGTCTCTAAAGTGGATGCATCTGTTTCGGCTGTTACTAAGAAAATGGCCATTCCTGTGGCCAGTTCTACAGCTTTGAAAGACCTTCAGGATAGGAAGCTGGAAGTGCACCTCAAGAAGATTTTTGAGGTGTCTGCCCTTGGCATTGGAGCGGCGGTGTTTAGCAGCTTTATGCTGAGGTCGGGCCTGCACTGAGTACAGCAGTTGCAGGCAGACAAGTCCTTGTCTGACTCTAAGGTGAAACAGATGGAGCGGCTAGAGGCCGTGGTGGCCTATGCAGCTGATGCGGTATATGATCTCATCAGGACTTCGTCCTTTGGTCGATGAATTGGTCGGCTGATGTTTCATCCAAGTCTCAGTTTGGAGCATTATTTATTTATTTATTTTTAGTTTTTATAAACCGGTGTTCCTGTATAAAACGCATATCACACCGGTGTACAAGGAAGTAAAACTGTCGCCTCGTGGGCGGCTTACATTGTAACAATTAACAGAGAAACATAAAGGAGCTTAAAGGAGCATAAATGAGCTTAGATGAGCTTACAGAAACAATCATGACTAATTAAGTTTCAATAACGAACTCTTCAGGAACTTATGTACAGAGGGGAAGGGGGTCAAAAAACTAAACTGTCAGAGACTAAACTGATATTGTAAATCTTCCTGCTCTTAGTTCTCCGGGAATGCTTGTGTGAAAAACCAAGTCTTTAGTTTCTTTTTGAATGTATTATGACACGGTTCAAGGCGAAGGTCTGGAGGGAGTGAATTCCAGAGTGTGGGGCCCGCTGTGGATAGTGCGCGTTTCCTCTGGGAGGTTTTTACCGGCTGGGTGATTAGCATGTTCTTATACGTACTTCTAGTCGGTTTCTTGGAGGTGTGTAGCTGGAGTTGATAAGTTAAGTTGAGAGAAGAGATGTTATGTAGGGCTTTGTGTATCATCATAATGGTTTTAAAGTGAATCCTGTATTTAATCGGTAGCCAATGAAGGTGCTGGAGGATGGGGGTGATATGATCCCTTTTTTTGGTGTTTGTGAGAATTCTGGCCGTGGCGTTCAGGACCATCTGAAGTGGTTTGGTGGTGCAGGCGGGCAGGCCCAGAAGGAGAGAATTGCAGTAGTCCAGTTTCGGGAGTATGATGGATTGTAGAACCAGGTGGAAGTCTCTGTAATGTAGTAGTGGTTTTAGTTTCTTTAGTACTTGCAATTTAAAGAAGCATTCTTTTGTGGTGATATTTACGAACTTGTTGAGGCTGAGTCTGTTGTCTAGAAGTACACCCAGGTCTCTTACTTGTGGCGAAGTGGAGATGACAGGACATTGGCTAGCAGTTGGAGAGATGGGTGGGACGTAATTTTCTGGAGCTATAATGAGGATTTCAGTTTTGTTTGTGTTTAAAACCAGGTTGAGGCTGGCGAGTAGGTTGTTGATTGCTGCGAGGCAATTATTCCAATATGACATAGTTTTGTGTAGAGATTCCACTATAGGGATGAGAATTTGTATGTCATCCGCGTATAGGAAGTGTATTAGCTTGAGGTTGGTAAGAAGGTGACAGAGCGGGAGAAGATAGATATTGAAAAGAGTGGGTGAAAGGGAAGATCCTTGGGGAAGTTGCTCTCTGGTCAGGACTTGGAAGAGAATAAGGGTCATAAATTGTCTGAAGATAAGCCGAAAGGAAAAGGGTCTTTTCCTCCACGCTCTTGTTTCAGAGGGAATAGGAGGTTTCGGCCTCTCAGGGCTTCAGGTGGTGCCCAGAGACAGACCTCGGGAAGGCAACAGTCCTGGAACCAGTCCTTTCGAGGGTGAAAGCCGGGTAGAGATGGCTTCTCCCAGGATGGCAGTGGATCCAAATCCGCCCAATGAAGCGAGGCCGGTCCACTCCTTGGCGCCTGAGATTGTTGAGATGGATAGTCAATCTATCCAAGAGTTATCTTTCCCTTTCTCAGGTTTTGGAATTTCTGGGGGGGGTGTTTCAATACCAAAGTGGGGAAGATTTTTTACATCAAACCGCAGATTTCCAAATTGCAAGCTCAAGTCCACGGATTGTTGGAGAAGTAGGTGCCCGAGGTCTGGGATTACTTGCAGGTTCTCTCGGGCCTATGGCTTCCACCTTGGAGTTGGTTCCATGGGCATTTGCTCATATGAGGCCTCTACACTGAGCTTTACTATCCTGCTGGGACCCATTGTCTGAGCAGTTTCAGCTGCTGCTTCCTCTTACAGAGTTTGCCAGGTCCAGTCTCTCATGGTGGCTTGTTCCTTACAAGTTGAGATGAGGTGAGGACTGGAAGTCCCGGTCTGGACGATCGCTACCAACGATGCCAGTCTCTCCGGATAGGGAGTAGTGTGTCAGGACCAGTCCATACAGGGGCAGTGGTTGACTGAGGAAGCATGCATTTATTTATTTATTTATTTAAACTCTTTTCTATACCGTCGTTAAGCTAGAAGCCGTCACAACGGTTAACAATAAGGCACTTAAAAATGAAGCTTTATTTTAACACCTAGACAGGTGCCTGTAAGGGACGGTACAAAGTTTCATAATAGCTATAAGATGCTATGTGAGGTTGTGTGTTTAGGTTTATCAGGTCGGTTCCAAATTATTAATAATCTACATATTATCTGTTACTGCTTAAAAGTTAAAAGTAAAAAACACTCGTAATGAGTAGGGGTGTTGTGTCAGGGCACAGACTCATCGCTTTCTGCAATTCTTTGGATTCTACTCTCCCTTCTCTTTGTGGTATGCTTGTTTAAATAGCCATGTTTTTAGGCTCTTTTTGAATAGTTTGATGTCTTTTTGCAGTCTGATTTCTGATGGCATGGTGTTCCATAATGTAGGCCCTGCTAATGATAAGGCTCTATCCCTTACTTGAGTTAGTCTTGCAGTTTTAATGGAGGGAATCGTTAGTAATGCCTTGTTTGCGGATCTCAGGCTCCTGTTGGGGACGTGTACTTTCAGTGCAGTGTTTAGCCATTCTGTTTTTTCGACATGGATTAATTTATGTATGGTACATAGTGATTTGTATTGTATTCTCTGTTCAATGGGTAGCCAGTGTAGTTCAATTAGGGTATCAGTGATATGGTCCCTTCTATTTTTTCCAGTCAGAATTCTTGCCGCTGTGTTTTGCAGTATCTGGAGTGGTCTAATTGTTGTGTATGGTAAGCCTAGGAGTAGGGTATTACAATAGTCAGTGCTTGCAAAGATTAATGCTTGTAGCACTGAACGGAAGTTGTTTGTAGTTAGCATGGGTTTTAATCTCCTAAGAGTCATAAGTTTGTTGTAACCTTCTCTTATTTTAAAGGATATATGTTGTTTCATATTCAGTTCAGTGTCAATCATCACTCCTAGGTTGCGTACTTTTTCAGCTAGTTCAATCTTTTGGTTGTTTTTGAGTGTAATAGGATTTTGGATGATTTTTAGATTTTTTTCTTTCTAGATGAAGGAATTCTGTTTTCTCTATGTTAATAACTAACTCCATTTGGTTGAGAAGCTGTTTGATAATATCTAGATACATGTTGGCTAGGTCCAGAGTTTCTTCTATTGTGTTGTCAATGGGAAGGATTAATTGAATATCATCAGCATATATGTAATGTGTTATGCCCAGTCCAGCTAATAGGTGGCATAGTGGCAGCATGTATATGTTAAATAGTGTGGCGGATAGGGCCGACCCTTGTGGGACTCCTGTTTGTAGTTCTATTTTATCTGCACGGTGGCTACTTGGAAATCTTTGCACACTTTCGCCAGGCATTATTTTGGATGTCCAGGCCCCAGAGGCCATGGGTTTTGGTGAGAGTGTATTTCGAAGGGACTCTCACGGTCCCACCCTGTTTAGGGAAGCTTTGGTAAACTCAGGAATCTGGACTGATCTGGGTACATACAGGGAAAGGAAAATTGGTTCTTTCCTGCTAATTTTTGATCCTGTATGTTGCGACCGTTGCTGCCCGTCGTCTCCACTCCATCCACCTTACCTCTTTGGCGACTCCCTCTTTGGTTGATGGAAGTTTGGCTGCAGCGGCGTCATCTTGCCGACCTCTCTGGCGTCCCCGGACCGGCTAGATGCTGCCTTCCGCCATGTTCTCCTGAGGCCTAAGGGCACGCGCACGGCGCAGCCCCGACTCAAGTACCAGCTGTGGCGCGAACCTCAGGGGCGTCCCCCTAAGATGACGTCATCATCACCAGATATTTGTCTCTCATTTTGCTAGCTAATCGAGTTAGCAAAGGGTTTCCTTCCTAGCTGCCTTCAGGTATCGCAGCGGATGGGATTCGCTCTCCGCTTACCTTGCTACTCTGCCTCCTCGGACTTTACCAGGGGGTACCCGCTCCTCGGGGGCCTCGCTCTCTCTTGCTTTTCAGGTCGCAGTCTGGAACCGGTACTCACTCCTCGAGGGCCCACGTTCCCGGACCTGCTACTGAATATAACTTCTGCCAGGCAGTCACTGCTGCCTAAAACACCAGTGAGTTACCATCTCTCTCTTTCAGAGCTTTCCCTGGAACCAGGTACCCGCTACTCGAGGGCCTACTTCATTCCAGCTCCTGGGCTGTTCCAAGAGACTATTGTGTGAGTGTTACCATCAAGGTTCTGTTCCTGAACTCTGCATACTCTGCCTACTCACTATCAGTTTCTCTACAGCTCAGCCATTGTGGGATCGCTGTTCCAGTGCCTGAGGGACTACAGCCCAGCTGGGCTCTTCCAGCTCACTACTGCCACCTCTGGTGGTTCTCTAAAACAGTTTGATAAAAGAACTAGTGTGTGTCTGTCTCCCAACTCTGAGCCTGACCGGTGGTCCCTCTAGGGATCTTCCCCTGGGGGTGTGGTCATCTGCCACCGGCCCAAGGATCCACCCACAATTATCACAAATAACACTGTAGTACCACAGATCAGTCCTGAGTCTTGCCTACTGGAGGAAAAGGGGAATTGGAGAATCCACTCGATCTGTTATTGTGATTACTCTGAAGAATGGCACAGGTTTTGTTAGTCCTACACGTTTTTTTGTGTGGACGTGGTAGTCTGTTACAGGTTTCCACTTCCCACTGCTTATTTGGGGGATATTATTTAGTTATTGTGTTGGTATTTGTTTCTGTTCTGGCTTGGGTACAGATCAATACTGAGGGACTGCAGGTGGCACCTCGTGTTACGTGTCAGTGTCAGTAAAGCTTTCTCTGTCTCCATCTGCTGGAGGGGAAGCAAAACCCAGGAGTCTACACTGATCTGTGGTGGTACAAGAATGAAAATTAGCAGGTAAGAACCAATTTCCTTTATTTATTTAAAAGCATTTATTACCTGCCCTTCCTACATTCAGGGCAGGTACATTGTGAACATACATAATTAAAACATAATAATAGTACATTATATAATTCTATAAAATGGAGGGCGTTGCATATCAGATAACAGACAAAGTAAAAACCTAGGTTTTATTCCCTCAAGAACTGAGTTTCATAGGCTAATAATAGGTTATAGCTCACTAATATACTGCCTGATTCACTAAGGCTTTTCTCCCATTCTCTGTCTATGAGAAAATATCTTGCTGAATCAAGCCCATAGTTTGCTGTCTTGTAACCTCAGCTGAGCAATCTTTTCCAATGAAACATACTGCACAGAGGACAGGAGTTCCATTCCCGTGAACTGTCAATCTGTCTATCAAACCATGGGCCTTCTTTGTAAATGGCTTTCCTACTATCTATGGAAAAAAAAACAAGACTTTCCAAATCCTGCTAATTTAAGAGTGACAAGGGGTAGATTGGAAACTTAAAACAGCCCAAGATAGAAAACCTAGTCCTTGCAAACTATGAGAGATAGTACTCTGAATTACCTTCAGTAACAGCAGAAGTAGACCATCATTTAACTGCAGGCTTTTTTTTTTTAATTCAGTAAAACTGCAACATCAATCTCATCTATAAAGCTTGTAAATTAAGTTATTACAAAAATGATTTTATTAAACATTGGAACGTTGAAAATGTGATTCAAAAGCTAAGCATCGAATTTCATAAAACTGTTGTTTTTATGTTTTATTTTCCAGTTTGGTTGTAAAAAACAGTTACCACCTACCTGCTGAATACAGGTAAATAATTTTGTTCACGCTGAAAAATTATCTTTTGAAAAATCTGCCTCAATGGTTAGAGATAAGAAAAAACTTGAGGTCAAGAAGGCCGAAAAGGCTCCAGCAGCAGCAGCCTCAGATGTGACTAAAGCTGAGGAGATTAGCTCCAGAATATCGCTTGCAGCATCAATCATTAATGCTTTAAGAGAAGAGCATGGGGCAAGTGAAATAGCATTCCAGAAAGAATCGGTGAAAGAAGAAGAAGCTGCAGCCTTGGATAATGCGCCTGTGTGTTATGAGGAGCCCATCCTCACGCAGCTCATTGTGGAAAGGTACAGAAGTTTCTACCACTTAACTGGAATACGATTGGTGGGCCATGTCTCAGTAATAAATGTGTTTCTGTTAGAAATGTAGCATTGCAAGGTCTGATGCAGAAAGAAAGACCTGGGACTTTTCTCATATCTTATGTGCTGCTATCAGCATCGCACATTTTTGTTCAGCGAATTACCAGCTGCAGAGGAAAATGATTCATGTACATAAAGAAGGGCTGTATATTGATTTTTTTTTTTTTTTGGGCCTGGCAGTTTCCTTCTGGATGTCCAATTCAGCCTTTGTTTGCAACCGACTTCATTTTTTCCCCTAATATTTTGGCCCACACTTTTTCCTCTACTTTTTTGGCCCCCTCCCAACTCAGCCCATCCATTGCAGCAACAGCCAGGAGCTATTTGTGTGTTCCAGAAGAGCTGGAGAGAAGAGTGAGTAAGAGAAGGAGTGTGAGAGAGGGAGTGAATGAAATAACATTTCTGTGTGTGATTGAGTGTGAGAGAGAGAGTGTGTGTGTGTGTGTGAGAATGAGAACATATGAGTAAGGATGTATGTGTGAGAATGAGTATATATATGAGAGAGAGTGTGAGTGAAAACATTTGTATGTGTGAGTGAGAGCATGTGAGTAAGGGTGTATGTGTGTGTGTGAGCATATGGGTGAGAGAGTATGTGTGTGTGTATATGTATGTGATAGCATGTGTATGTGAGTAAGAAAGTGTGAGTTTAAGAATGTGTATGAGACAGAGGAGAAAGTTTGTGTGCAACTGTTTCTCCCCCTCCCCCCCATACACAGCAATCTTAGGGTATTGGGAAATCAAAAGTTCCCAGATATTGAGAATGGGGGATTTTTTTTGTCCTTATTAGTTTTAATTTTTGGGTGTTGTTTGATGTGTCTGCTGTTTTGAAATATTTTATTGGTGTTTGGAAAATTATTTAAATTTTTTGTATGACTTTTTAATTATTGGTTGTAATCTATTCATCAGCTGTTTTGAAATAGTATTCTTTTTATTAGTATGGTTTTACTATTATTGATTTGTATTTCATTTTATGGTTTGTTATATTGTTTGTTGTTTTATGGCTTCTCCATCAACAAGCAGGACTGAATTAGCCATAACATGTAAGTGATGTCATCTGGTGGCACCGAATGGACCTCTCTCTCTGAGCATGTGTGGGAATTCCAACTTGGTCGTTGCCTCGTGAGCCCCCTCAGTCTTTTTTTGTTTGAGCACCAGCATGGTCATATGTATCTCCTATCTCTCTTTGTATTTTTTGTGAACATTTTGTTAACATTTTTCTTTAAAGTTGCCTTGCTGCCACAGAATCCCCCAAAAAAAGCACCGCTGGGTTGTGTCTCCCTTCCAGCAGATGGAGTCAGAGCAAAAAACTGAAAGGCACCCCCTCTTAACTTGGTGTGCCACCTACAATCCTTCAGTATTTTCTCTGACTCCAGCAGAGGAGGTCGGCAGAACCTGTGGTCCTGATCCTATCATATTATTTCTTTTTTAGTAGTTCTCAGTTGTTTAACTCTCCTTTCCTTTCTTTTTACATAATAGCTTTGGCTACATCAAGTTTGTTTTAAAAAAAACAAAACAAACCAAAACAAAACAAAAAAAACCCAACTTTTAGTTTCATTTTTAGTCAGTGAAGACAGTGTTATTCTCCCAAGGCGGCTGGGGCTGGATGCCCCGTTAGCCAAATCCCCGGAGGCGCGGTCTACTTTGGTGAGTGGGGGATTAACCGGTGGGCTGGTCCCTCCCTCCTGCATCCCGAGACGTTGCATTCCTTGGGTGACTGTGCTGAGCTTGGCTCTCTCAGGTTCCCAGAGCTCCGGAAGGCCGAATTTTCGGCATTCTTACTGACTTTAGGTAATTTTTACTTGTTTCGCCACTGGGATGCCGCGGGGTTTTCGTGCTCAGCATGTGGGAACTTGGGGCTGCGTCTTTCGCGCGAAGGTGTGTGCCCGCTTCCTCCCCGGGGGGGGGGAGGCTGGCCCATCACGGGAGGGTTCCATGGCGATTTTGGCACGAAGGTCCGGCCGACAATCCTGGTTCGCGCAGGAACGGCGGCTGTTTTGTCCGTCCCCTGCTTTCCTGCAGGGGGAGGGGAGTCTCCTCCTTCTCCACTTTTTCCCCCCAGCTTAAGCCCTGTTTGGCTGTGCGGTCCGAGGCCTGCCTCCCCTCCGAACTCGGCCCCCACCTCCATACTCTGCCCTCCCCCGGCGGAGCCCTTAAAGGAACAGGTGCCTTTTTCATCAAAATTTATATTATTAATGCACAAGGCCTTCTTGGAGGCTGAGCCTCCACCCGCAAAGGTCACTAAACGTGCCGCAGCTCCAAATGCCCCTTCGGCCCCTGTGGTGAATCCGGATCCTGGTCCCTCGGGTCCTTCCCTGGACCCGCTCTTCCCAAATACTGATGAGGATGTTGATGAGTCCCCCCGGTAGAGGGGGACGATCCCCGTGTTTTCCGCTTATTTCGGCGGGAGGAGCTGGATCCTTTGATCCCTCATGTCCTGGCTGAGCTGGACGTTGAGGCCCCGCAACCCAGCACGGAGCCTGTCAAGGGGAATCCGGTTGTCACGACTGTCGCTGCCCGACGTCTCCACTCCGCCCTCCTTACCTCTCTGGCGACTCCTCCCGCGGTTGACGGACGTTTGGCTGCCGCGGCGTCTGCCTGCCGTCCTCTCCAGCGTCCCCGGTCCGGCTTGGGTGCTGCCTCCCGCCATGCTGTCCAGCTACCTTAGGGCACGCGCGGCCCTGCTTCAAATACTTTCTTTGGTGCGAACCTCAGGGGCGTCCCCCTGTGATGACGTCGCGCATCCCGGATACAAAAAGCGTACACTACTGCTAGCTAATCGAGTTAGCAAGGGTCAGGTATTCGTACTGGTGAACTCCTTACGGATGGGATTCGCTCTCCGTACCTGGCTACTCTGCCTCTCCATTATTGGACTCACTCTATTTGGGGTACCCGCTCCTCGGGGGCCTCTCTTCTCTTTCAGGTCGCTGTCTGGAACCGGTACTCGCACCTTGAGTGCCCATGTTCCCGGACTCGCTGCCTGGATTTCACTTTTGCCTGAAAGATACCGCTGCCTACACCATCAGTGAGTTACTATCTACTTCTCTCAGAGCTGTTCCCTGGAACCAGGTACTCGCTCCTCGAGGGCCTGCCTTTACTTCAGCTCCTGTGTTCCCTACCGAGAGAAACCGCTGTGTGAGTACTCAACCTACGAGGCTCTGTTCCAGAACCCTGCATATACTTCATTGTACTCACTATCTCAGTTTCTCCTCACTACAGCACAGCCATTGTGGGATCGCTGTTCGAGAGCCCTGAGGGACTACAGGCCCAGCCGGGCTTCATCTCTGCTCACTACTGCCACCTCTGGTGGCTCCTCAATACTGTTAATAAAAGATCTGTGTTGTGTGTCCTAAGCTGAGCCTGACCTGTGGCCCCTCACGGGACTTCCCCCCCGTGGGCGTGGTCAGCAGCCACAGTGTCCAAGGGTCCATCCAAAACCTTACAAACAATAACACCGGTCCTCTCGGGACTGCGGGCCCCTCCCAAAACCTTTCCCTTTCACCCGATGCTCATGCAGCTGGTAACCCGGGAGTGGGAATCTCCTGAGGCGACCCTGCGGGTGGGGAGGGTGATGGAAAAACTCTATCCATTGCCTGATGACTCCTTGGACATCCTCACGATCCCCAAGGTGGACACGTCAGTCTCAGCTGTCACTAAGCGGACGACCATTCCCATGGCCGGGGCGGCTGCTCTTAAAGATTTGCAGGATAGAAGGCTTGAGGTTCTTCTCAAAAGGATCTTTAAGGTGTCTGTGCTGTGTGTGCGGGCGGCTGTCTGCAGTAGCCTCATGCAGCGGGCAACCTTTGGATGGGTTCAACAAATGCTTACCTCCCAGGAGTTGCCTCCGGATGAGGCTGACCAGGCGAACAGGATGGAGTCCGCAATGGCTTACACTGCGGATGCCTTATATGATCTGCTAAGGGCTTCTTCGCGCAACATGGCTACGGCAGTCTCAGCTAGGAGGCTCCTCTGGCTTCGAAACTGGTCGGCTGACGTTCTTCCAAGACCCAGTTGGGTAATCTTCCTTTTAAAGGGAAATTGTTGTTTGGTGATGAGCTGGAAGCCCTTATCAAGTCTCTTGGGGGGAACAAGATGTATAAGTTGCCGGAAGATAAGCCCAGGTCCTCCTTGTACATATGTTCTGCGTTATTTTTTGTTGGCCGAGCAAATTGATGTAGCCATTGGTTATTAAGTTTGGGGTTCTTTATCCTCTAATTTGATATTCTGCTATGGTGTGGATAATACTGAAGGATCGCAGGTGGCACACCAAGTTAAGAGGGGTTGCCTTTCAGTTTTTTGCTCTGACTCCATCTGCTGGAAGGGAGACACAACCCAGCAGTCTGGACTGATCCTTGGTACTACAGGAACGAAAATTAGCAGGTAAGAACCAATTTTCCTTTTTCAATGCTACAAAAAAAAAAAAGTTTGTGCACAAAGCTGTAAGGTTCACCTAGGGTGCCTAATATCTTTGCACCAGCCCTGTTCTCTTCTGTGTGCAAGTATCATTTGAAGCTCAGTCAATGGCAATGAGGTGTCTCATGATAAGCAGGTATAACCTAGAATATTTTCAAGTCTGTAACTTTAGGACATTGTTAAATATAGATACAATGAGGCTTTCTCTGATGGTACCCAAAAATGGCAACTCTGCCGACAGTACAATAAAATAAATATAGCACTTGTAAGAATATCCTAGTATGATTTGCAAGGCATTTTTTTTTTTCAACTTTTGTTTAATTTTTGTGTTTGTAGCTATGATGGAGAAAAGCACCAAGGGTTATATGAGGGTGAAGGCACTGCATATTTTCAGGAAGGAAATGTATATTCGGTGAGTATATCTAAAGTAGCTCTTGGTTTATTATATTTTATTAGAGAAATACTAGGTTTGGGTTAGGATGAAATGTCAAAACTAAGTTATTCCTTGCGTTGAGCATTAGAAATGAACAACATAAAAATATCAATAATATTTGTTATGTTTGCATCCAAACTGACACACATTTCATTACGGGATTTTTGTCATTCTGGATGCTCTTGTTAAAAAACCATTCTGTCTGGTTTGGGCCCACCTCCCTCCCCAATCTGTGTAAAAGAACATCATATGTCTTTAGGCCTTAGACCCCCATATACTTCGGTTCTCCTTCTAACTCTCTCCCACCACTGCAGAACTCCCTAAACTCCACACACCAAACTGGCAGCAAGGCTTCCTCCCCTTCCTTGCTAATTGCTTGGTGTCCGACGTTGGTCTAACGCTATGCCGCTAGGTAAAAAGAGCTAGTGTAGTGTTGTGCTGCTGTGTCCTGGACCAGACAGGGTTTTTGGGATTTTTGTTGCAGTAGTGGGCGGGGAAAACAAAACCTTTTTTTTTTCATGCACGTCCCTGTTGAGTACACAAAACAAAGGGATTTAGGGGAGATACAGCTGATTTCTAACAGGTTTAGCCCCATTTTGTATCTATGGAAAAAGCCTATTATAAATCAGATGACCATATCCAGGTGGACAAACTAATCCAGTCCTAATTTTCCATCATTGATTTTCCTGCTTTTCTTATCTCAATAGGGCAGTCCCTAATTTATAAATTAAACTTGCCGTGTTTTTCAACTGCATGACATGAAGATTGCTTTAGACTGTTATTGATCAACCCATTGCCACTTCAATCTGATTAATTTTATGTCTTGTTTCTGAGATTTCAGTAAAGATATTTTTAGGTTACACCTTGGTCTTCCTTATATTTAATAGCCTGAGCTTAAAATTGTAAATTAACAGCTTTACTTTCTTCCTAAGGGTATGTTTTCTGAGGGACTTATGCATGGAAGGGGCACGTACACCTGGTATGATGGAATAAAGTATGAGGTTGAGTATTTTTTCTACTTATAATGAACATGATGCAACATATGTGTTTATTATCTGATGTTTGAAGTCTTTTATCTAAACAACATTTTTATAAATGTTCAAATTCAGGGCACGTGTAAATCTAATGCAACTCTAGGTCCCATCTTGCTTTTCAGGTCATATAGAATATTTTGACTGATAAGGAGTGCAAAACCTATTTTCCCTTCCTATTGCAGTGTTGCAGATTTTACTTGATATTTAGCTTTATCTTCACTTCCCTGCATAGCTTTATCTTCACTTTCCTGCAGCTAAGGATCGTCTCTGGTTAATGTTGCACCTAGTCAGGTTTTCACTGTTAAATGGTGGCTTCATTTGGGTGTACAAACAAATTTTTATTTCTTTTTGAACCTTTTGGACGTAACACATAGCAGAGCAGCACTCCCGCACCGGTTGGTGGTTCCAGTGTCTCACGACACTGGAACTCAGCTACTGAGTTAGAAACAATTGGTACAGTCATTAATTATAATTACTCTCTGTTGAATCTGGTCGCCTTAAGTTATCGTGAGCTATTTCAACAACAAACAGGGCTCCCCAAACTGTGGGTCAGGACCCCAAATGGTCACAAACCTTCGGCTGGGATCACAAGTCTCTCAGATGGCAGTGTCCTTCAGGCACCAGAAACAATAGGATTATCAGTGTAATGGTAGTGGACCCTCGTACTGTGACAAGGTTGACGCAGCCCAGTAAGCAAACCTATTTGTTTACCTTATTTCTAGCCTGCTGATAGTAACATTGTTGTACTCAGCAGGTTAACAATGGAACATATAATACAATTTTAAAATATTCTTAACAAATGAGAATAAAACATATAACAATGAAAATACTAGGCCCATGCAGACCACTGGCAAATGTGTCCTGGGCTGGAACAAGGCTGGACCTTCACTTTTATTGGTCCCGTTACCCGCAGTTTGAGCCTTTGGGTTCCAGGGGCAAATTTAGGAATATGTCCCACAGGGCCAAGCCAAGGTCAGAGCAAGCAGCAGTCAGACAGTTACCAGGATCAGAGCAGGCAGCGAGCAAGGCATAGTAAAGGTCCTAAGCAGAGGTCAGTGGCAGGCAGCAGGCAGAAGAGTAATCTGGATCTGAAACAGAGGTCAATACCAGGTAGGTAAACAAAGGACTAGGACGGGCAGAGCTGGAGGCAGGACAGGGCAAGATGGACTGGACAAGGCAGGGAAGGCTAGGCAGGGCAGGCTGGATAAGTCAAGGCAGGAACAGGAACAAGCGGAAGCGAGATAGGATCAGGAGAAGCAACACGCACTGCTATGGAAGCAGGAGGACCTGTTGCTGAGGCACCGGCTAGGAGTACAAGCTGGGGCTTAAATCCCGAGATTGGCTCTGACGTCATCTCCTGGCGCTTCAGGTGTTTATCTGCTGCGGGGCCTTTAAGTTCTGCCGAGCGCTATATCCGCATGCTCTAAGGGATTCAGCAGAGGGAGCTCAACTGGGGATTTAAACCCCAGCTTGTGCTTCTAGCCAGTGCCTCAGCAGAGGGAGCAAGGGAAACAAGGTGGTGGTGTCCTAGCCGCAATGGAACATAAGAACATTCCATACTGGGTCAGACCAAGAGTCCATCAAGCCCAGCATCCTGTTTCCAACAGTGGCCAATCCAGGCCATAAGAACCTGGCAAGTACCCAAAAACTAAGTCTATGCCATGGAGGCATTCTTGGTGTCAGAGGCTCCCGGGAATGAGTGCAGCTGCTCACAGGACTATCCCGTGGCCAGCCAAACATTACAAGTAGTGGAAGACAGTGTGGGGCCTTCGAGCCAGCATGCATTAAGGTCCTACAGTAGCTCAGTCCTTACTCCTTGTCTGTGGTAATAAGAAGCCCTGTGTGAGGTGGAATTTCAGCCACTGCAGGGGCCTATGGGCTTGTACTGATTCATCAGCTGGAGGGATGTGAAAGAAGGGTTGGAAATGAGGTGAGGTTGGGAGGTGATGGAGAATGAGAGTGAGGAGGAAATGGTGGATGGAGTGAGGGATCATCTGGGTTATATGAAGGGCTTGGGGTGAGAGGATCAGCTGGGGGATGTGAAAAGGGCTGAGGAGGTGAGAGAGGGGTGAGCTGGGAGATGTAAGAGGGAATCAGCTGGAGGGGTGGAGTTTGAGAGGAGGCTCCTCTGGATGGAGTGGAGGTTGAGAGAGAGGATCAACTGGTTTGTTGTGAGGTGGAGAGGGACCACATCCCTTGTTTTGGTCATTTTCTGGGATCATGCGAATTTTCAAGTGCATACATGGGGGTCACATTGGCTAAAATTTTGGGAAGCCTTGACCTAAAGGAAATATGCAGCAAAACATTTGCATAGATCTGTGGAGGGGGCATATTCAGTAAGCCAGCAAGTGATCCGGATAAAGTTAGCCGTATAACTCATCCTGGATATTCAGTGGGATAAACGTGTCACTGAATATCTTTGATTCAAGCTATCCAGCAAACTACAGCTGGATAACTTTAAACGTAACCAGTCAGATTTTGAATATGTCTGGTTAGATCTAAAGTTATCTGGCCATAGTCTGTTAACCTTCCACTTAACTGGATATCTTCAAAAGATATCCAGTTAAATAGTGCTCCTATAGTTAGTCTCCCCACCCACCCTGTAAGCTCAGTCGGGGCCCTGTTGACAGGCGATCCCAGGTGTTCCAGTGTCGCTCTGAATAGCCACCCTGCAAGTGAATTATCAGTCTAAATGGCTTTGAATGGTGACTCCCCTAGAGTCTTCCAACATTTATTTAACTACTTTCTCACTCACGTCCGAGCAGCTTCCCACCAGGGGCTTTTGATGCTGTCTATACAGCACATCTCTAGCCCTGGCCAGCCTGGGCAGAAGGCCTGACCCGGGAATTAAAGCCATTCCCTTCATATTGCAGTGTGCAGCACTGCCACTAGGCTGGCCAAGCTAAAGTGCATTTTAAATAAAACTTGAACTGTTATCACTACATTGCGTGAGTTCACAAGCTTGAACCATTCTAGAAAACGATGAGTTCTTCTATTAACATCATTTCTAAATATTTTAGCAGGCGAGCAGCATGCAGATGGCTTTACCTTTTTCTAATTCCATCTTTTCAGGGGGACTTTGTTATGAATGTGCCACTGGGACATGGCACCTACACATGGCCAGATGGCAGTTTGTATGAAGGGGATGTGAAGGATGGAATTAGGCATGGATACGGCATCTACAAATGCGGCACTCAACCAGTTTCCTACGTTGGTCAGTGGTACGACAGCATTAGACACGGGAAGGTAAAGGCTCTTGTTGATTTCTTCTTTAGGGAAGATGTAGTGCCGAAAGAGAAATCTTGTTTTTAGAGATGTCTTTGTCACAGGTCCAAAATCATTCACACTCTGTGTTTAGATCTATTCAGTAAATATTGACGTTCTTATTTATATTTTTATAAGTTTTGGTGGTAATAATGTAAATGGACGTGGATTGCCTGAAGTTGGTGGGTAGCAGGAGCACTCATGCAGTGGCATGAATCACACTTAGGGTGGCATGTGAGAAGCCACCATTATAATCACAGCTCCTTTAAGACTTCTAGAAATCGCTCTGAAATCACTGGTATTATTTTATGGTTTTGTTTCTTATTATGCAAATAAAACTGACCTTGTCATTATTGTGGACAGTTCCTTTGCCAGTTGCCTTTTATGAAATAATATTAAATGGTGTCTGTTTTTATTTATCCACTGTGTTTCTAAATATTTTGGAGAAATCCTAGCAGAGCAATAATTGTTGAATCTTTTATGCTTTTCGTCTCTATTTGAGACAGAAAACTAGATTAAACCTAGCAGGGCGAGTAGTCAAAATATATTGACTAATATATGGTCGTGTAAAAATGATGGGTATATATCCTATCCGTTAACATCTGGATGAAACCAGCTCATAAATACTGATGTCTTCCTATTCTTCTAGGGAACCATTTATTTTAACCAAGAAGGGACATCCTGGTATGAGGGTGACTGGGTGAATAATATCAGAAGCGGCTGGGGTGTAAGGTGGTAGGTATAGAATTTACGTATTAATCCATTAAATATATTCCTGCTTGGATTTCGTGTAGCACAGAATACGTTTCTTTAAAACATACTTTTCCTATAACATTACACGGACAACTGAAGTGATATTCTTTTATTGTCGTACCCTCGTTTTTCAGTATTCACAAAAGCCAGGCACATGAGTAAATCTGCAGGAGCAAAGCCAAACTAGCCCAGCTGTCTTTTTCACAGCACGAGAACACAAACTTTACACAGCTAAGGGATGCTGCAGAATTAGTAAACCAGTGTGATTCCCAGTGATTTTTGTTTCAGACCACTTAAGAATGACAAAATCACAAGACCCACTACCCATTCAAACCACTCCAGATCACAACCTTTAACAATTTTATCCTGAGTATAGAACTGTGAGCTCTTGAAAGGCTCCCATGACCAGAGCTGAAACCATTGCTACAATTCAGCCTTAATGGTTTTGTGTATTACTCTGGTTTCTAATATCATCAGGTTCATTCTGTGACTCACTTTTGGCAGGAGAAGCACTGGGGAGAGAAGGGTGTTTCTCAGAATTCAGTTTGATAGGATTGAACATCTTCAGGAGCTGTGATACCTTTCATCAGGCCAACTTAAGAATTATCCAGAAATGATGATGCACATAAGCCATTGGGAGCATGTCCATCTTTCTTTGGATGGGTCACATCTGAAGAAAGGACTTCTATAGTCTTAAAAGCTCGCACATGGCATTTTTCCATAATTCTTATGTTGGTCTGGTAAAGGGAAACCACTTTTTTTTTTTTAGAATGAATATGACTTGTAGGAGTCTGCATCATTTGATGGGATTGAAAATATAATTTGGCAAAATCAGAAATCATAAAAATGAAGAGACAGTTAAGTTTGGCTGTTTATCTGTTGCCTTTAAACTACGTAACTAACTAGAGATTAGCAAAAAGAAGTTCCGCTGTTATGTATTGGCCTTATAGAAAGAGCCATTTGATCAGTGCCTTTCTATGTTGTGAACCAAACAATAAGATGGAAGCGTGACCTTCAGACTGTTGTGTGGGATTTGGCATCTGTGGTTTGGGCCAGAATTAACACAGAAGCTGTGTTAGAAGGGGTCCCAGCCATCGCACAACAGTGCAAGGTCAGGATGGGATTCTGGCTGTGCACCTTCCAGGTTCCAGGCGGTTGCAGCCTCTTCATCCCATGAAAGAACTTTGCTGAGATAACGGGATTGCAGAGGGAGGTGAGTGAGAGATCACAAATTGGGAAAACCCTTGGCCAGCTCTGCATAAAGGCTCATAGTTGCATAAGTGTAGGTGGGGCAGGCTTTATTTGTGATAGACCCCCTGCCCCCAAAGGATTGCAAGGAAGCTGCTACAGCAAAGAAATAGTGAGCACAGGAGGATATTGAAACAATGATGAATTATCTAATTTTCATGTAATTATTACATTTCAAAAGCTATATTTCTGGAAATATCTATGAGGGCCAGTGGGAAAACAATGTTCGTCATGGAGAAGGAAGAATGAGATGGCTGACTACCAATGAGGAGTATACAGGGCAGTGGGTAAACGGAATACAGGTAAGATGCTATTTCATTTCCTTTTCCTTCTGCTACACCAGTCCAGAACATACAGGTTTCACCCCTTTTCGAGCATGTGGAGGCAGAGTTCCCCTTTTTTAATGACATCACTATTCCATTCGTGACATACACAGCCAATATAGCCAGTAATCTCTGCCTCCAGCAGATGGCTAGATGGACGATACAGCGGGTCTCGTACAGATTTTATAAGCCTGTGATTCAGAGCTTAATTCTAATATCCTAACTGGTTTGGATTGTATTTAAAGGAAAGTCTCAAGGCCGTATTGTTTCTGGCCATGCTCCTGTAAAGGTTTAAGGGCATGGCGAGCCCACATCTTAGAACATAAGAAATGCCATACTGGGTCAGACCAAGGGTCCATCAAGCCCAGCATCCTGTGTCCAACAGTGGCCAATCCAGGCCATAAGAACCTGGCAAGTACCCAAAACCTAAGTCTATTCCATGTAACCATTGCTAATGGCAGTGGCTATTCTCTAAGTGAACTTAATAGCAGGTAATGGACTTCTCTTCCAAGAACTTATCCAATCCCTTTTTAAACACAGCTACACTAACTGCACTAACCACATCCTCTGGCAACAAATTCCAGAGTTTAATTTTGCGTGATTCACAATTACCTGTTCTAGACCTCTCATAATTTTAAACACCTCCATCATAACCCCCCTCAGCCATCTCTTCTCCAAGCTGAAAAGTCCTAACCTCTTTAGTCTTTCCTCATAGGGGAGCTGTTCCATTCCCTTTATCATCCCTTCTCTGTACCTTCTCAATCACAACTATATCTTTTTTGAGATGCGGCGACCAGAATTGTACACAGTATTCAAGGTACGGTCTTACCATGGAGCTATACAGAGGCATTATGACATTTTCCATTTTATTCACCATTCCCTTTCTAATAATCACCAACATTCTGTTTGCTTTTCTGACTGCCGCAGCACACTGTACCGACGATTTCAATGTTATCCACTATGACTCCTAGATCTCTTTCTTGGGTGGTAGCTTCTAATATGGAACCCATCATTGTGTAATTATAGCTCTTCAAGTTCTGGCTGTTGTTGGACACTTATGTATTGACTTTTTTTTTTCTTTCAGAATGGTTACGGAACCCACACTTGGTTTCTTAAGAGAATATTTGGGTCTCAGTATCCGATGCGAAATGAATACATAGGGTATTTTGTCAATGGTACTCGCCATGGATATGGAAAGTTCATTTATTCAAGTGGAGCAGTGTATGAGGGAGAATGGAACAACAATAAGAAGCACGGCATGGTTAGTATTCACAAATGCAAAAGAAATCAGAATCACACAGCTGGAACCTTTCTATGTTCTGTGTAATCAATATGCAAACATTCATTCTCATCAGCTTGAGGAAGTATCTCAGTTTAAAATGACATTAGTGCATTTTTAGTTGCCAGTATTGAAAGGGTTCCATTTAATAGGTGTAATAGTAGTGGGACTCTTATGCTGTGGTGTTGTTGACACAGCCTAGTAGACAAACCTACTAAGGCCCATGCTTACAGCTGGTGGACGTGCCCTAGGTCGGGACAGAGCTGGACCTTCACCTATACCAGTCCTGTTCCCTGCAGGTTGAGTCTTTGGGTTCCAGAGGCTGGCAGGACCTAGGTGATAGTCCCACTGGGTGGTCAGGAAGAGAGAGTCCAGGGCCAGGCTGAGGTCAGGGCAGGCATTGATCAGACAGTTACTAGGATTGGGCCTGGGGTCAGGACAAGGCAGCGAGCAAAGCGTAGTCTAGGTCCATGGCAGAGTTCTGTGGCAGGGAAGAGAGTAGTCTGGGTCTGTAGCAGAGGTCAAAACCAGGCAGGCAAGGAAAGGGCTGGGATGGAACAAGGCCAGAAGTAAGGTAAGGCAAACTGGAAGAGACAGAAGAGGCTGGACAAGACCAGGAAGGACTGGAATGCTTCAGGAGAGCAACATGCACTGCTAACAAAGGAGGACTTGTTGCTGAGGCAAGGCTGGGGAATGCAATTGGTGCTTAAGAAGCCGAATCGCTGATGTCATCTGGGGTCTAATTTTTTTGTGTTAGAATTATTATACATATTTTTAACTAATGTGGAATGTATGTGCGTATGTGTGAGTGGGTAGGTTAATATGACATTTTATATGGTATAGTATTATATTTTTAAATGGGAATTTGTTGTATTAGATGAATGAGAATTAGAGCTTCAGTGATTACTATGTTTCCCTGTACGTACCCGGATCAGTCCAGACTCCTGGGTTTATTCATCCATGCCAGCAGATGGAGACAGAGAAAAGCCGTGCTGACACTGCTTGATAAGCCCTGATGCCACCTGCAGTAGCTCAGTATTTCTCTGTCTCCAGCAGATGGTGGCTGGTGCATAAACCGGAAGTCTTTTTTCAAGTTTTGCCTTTTATCTTTTTTCAGGTGAGCCTTTCTCCCAGAGGTTTGGTTCCTGTGGGGACCCTTTCCCTGCTTGGTTGAGGTGGACAAGCTGGAGTTCACTGCTTGATCCAGATTGATCCGTGGGGTGTAAATCTGATGGTCCAGATCCCTCCACTCACGAGGCCATTCTGGCGGCTTTCAGCTCCTTTTTCTTCTTCAGGGTTTTTTTTTTTATTTGTTTCTCTCCTTGGTTGCTTGTGGCTGAACTGAGCTGGACAGCTCCCTTCAGCTTTAGGAGAGGGACTCCCCTGCTATTTTTGTAAAGTTTTGTTTTGTTTTGTTTTTTGGAAAAAAAAAAAAAGAAAAGCAGCTCTATTGGCTGTGAGGAGCAGCTGAGTGAAGACTCTGGGGCCATCCCCCCCCCACACCCCCCTGTTTGTTTCCTCCGTGCCGGTTTTTTCTTCTGCTGGGGGAATGGTTCGCAACTCGGCTTGCCGCGCGTGCGTTGTGGTCCCGGCCTGTGCTCTGTGTGCGTTTCGGGGGGGGGGGGGAGGGCCTTCCTTCCTCCCGATGGCCACGAAACGTAGGAGGATGGAGAGGCGTGCAGAAGCCGCGGTCGGGCCCGATTTTGCTGCCACCTATTGCGCCGGGCCTGCCAGCTCCTTCATGGCAGGAGCGGGGGCCATTTAGACAGCTGATTTGCACACGCCGTCATGTTCGGAGGGGGGAGGGGGATCTCCCCCCATGGCTCTCCCTGGTCCACCCGAGTCCCCTAGAGGGGCAGGGGGGTTTCAGTAGGGGCTAATAGGCAAGAGGCGTTACCTCCAGGGCCTGGGAGAGAGCAGGCCTCTGCCTTGCCCGCGTCTTTGCGACCTTTTTCCCCTGAATTTATACTCCTGCTTCACCAGGCTTATCTGGCTCAGCAGGAGGGTCTGGGGTGCCCTCAGTTACCTCTGTTAGCTTGGGGTCTGTGCCCTCCACCTTCGGGTTCTGCGATGGGTCCCAATCGGTCACGAGACTTGAGACCCTCAGGGGTTCCATGTTTGCAGCACCCTGGAGGGATGGCGGAGGAATTAAAGGTCTTGGATTCCCCCTCCCCCAGGAGATCTCTGAGAAGCGTTGCGCAGTTCAGCAGACTTTGCACAGGTTGCGCGACTTGGGGGCAGTAATCCCAGTTCTTCCGCACAGATGGGGCAGGGGTCGGTACTCCATGTACTTTGTGGTGCCAAAGAAAGAGGGCACATTTTGCCCCATTCTGGTCCTCAAGCGAGTAAACGCATCATTGAAGGTCCTGTGGTTTTGCATGGAGAATTTATGTTCAGTAATTGCGGCGTTGAGCAACCGTGAGTTTCTGGCTTCCCTGGATCTGACAGAGGTGTAGCTTCATATCCCCATTCGTCAGGATCACCAGTACTTCCTGAGATCTGCAGTGCTGGGTCAGCATTTCCACTCCCTTTTGGGCTGGCCACGGCTCCCCGCACGTTCACCAAGGTTATGGTGGTGGTGGTGGCGGCGGCTCTTCTCTGTCTCCATCTGCTGGCAGGGAGGCAAAACCCAGGAGTCTGGACTGATTTGTGGTATTACAGGAACAAAAATTAGCAGGTAAGAACCAATTATCTTTTACTTTATGAAATAATACAAGAACAAGGGAACACGCCATGAAAATAACTGGTAGCAGATTTAAAACATTTAAGAAAGCAATTTCTCAGTCCATGCAGACTGAAATTGGTCAAGGTTAATACTATGGCTGGGTTTGGAAAAGGGTTGGGCGGGTCATTCATAGTTATCAGCCAGACAGGAATGAGGACTGCTGCCACCTAAGTCTGGGAATGAGCAATAGGGAAGGGATCTTCCTATTAAGATATGCTGGGTACATCCAACTGACCCGGCTTGGACACCGCTGGAGATAGGATGCTGGGATTGGTGGACCATTGGTCTGACCCAGCTTGGTGGTACATCAAAAAAGAATTGAAATTAAAACGGAACCTATATTTATTTATTTTCAGGGAAAGGTTATTTTCAAGAATGGACGTATTTATGCGGGGCTGTTTGTAAATGATCATATAGCAGCATACCCTGATTTTAGATTGGATAACATGAATATGTCAGATCTCAGTGACCTTCCTCTCCAAAGCCCTGTTGGGATTGGTAAGCAACTTTAAGTGATAAAGTGAAAATCAATTGAATCAACTAATATTAAACTCTCCTTTGTTGTTGGTATGCCTAGAGAGGAGAAAAGGGGGGACACCACCATTCTCTCCTGTCTTTTTAATGCACTGATAGGACATTCTTTCTTGACTAGAAATTGGCTTTGCTATCCTCGGTGTTTTGCACCGTCAATTAGTATTGACCAGATACCCTATGGAATTCCTGTCATGTTAAAGTAACCATGCTCCTTTCTGGAACAATTAACATTTATTGCAAATACAAGGAGAGCCACTGGGAGATTTTCTTTCTAGATCAGTGGTTCTCAACCCTGTCCTGGGGACCCCACAGCCAGTCGGGTTTTCATGATATCCACAATGAATATGCATGAGAGAAAATTTGCATGCACTGCCTCCATAACATGCAAATTTTCTCTCATGCATATTCATTGTGGATATCTTGAAAACCCGACTGGCTGTGGGGTCCCCAGGACAGGGTTGAGAACCACTGTTCTAGATCACTTAAAAGAAAAACAAAAAAACGTGGCAAACTTTAAGTAGCAGTCAAGAAAACAATCAATGATATTTCAATCTTCCTCTCCAATTTGGTATCTCCCAGAATTTGAATGATTGTAATATTTACATAAATCTACAAGAGGACTATTTAAAAACTGCAGTACATCTTTGGTAATGGGTGAGCGTTTGCTAAGTTTACAGATGCTCCAGTCATATGTAGCATTTTGTGAGAAAAGGGTTCTGTATATTTAAATGCTTGACCCTCTGGAATGGATTTAAACATATTCACTTCTTCTTGAAATGTTATAGCATAGAATAAAAGAGATCTTATTTTATTTTTTTAAGCAAAAAGTTTAATCTCCCTGCTTTGGCGGTTACACCATCCTGCCTCTATTGAGGACAGATGGCACGGTGTTAACCCCCCCATTTCATATAGGTTCTCATTCTCAGCTAAAAAGCTGAGAAGGAGCCATTAAGCTCATTGCTCAGATCTTACATTTGGATCCCATCTAAAAAGAGACAAAACCAAAACTAAGAGAAAATCTGTTGCAGCTTTGATGCATCTTTGTAAATAATATATAGTGAGTTACATATTATAAAGATACCATTTAAATGCAAAATATTAAGGTTAAAGTATCCTCTATGTACTGTGCAGAGTTTTTGATAGAACATATGCAGAAAGCAGGAAAAATGTCTTATATTTATTTTCCAAAAATCCTGATATCAGAATAAAAATGCTCACAGGTTCCTTTTTTGTCTCCAGGAGTAAACTCTTAAAAGTGGTAGAATGCCTTGACTAAGAAAATCTGACATGAAACCAAAACATCCTCTCTTATGTGGTTTATTGCAAAACATACAGCTCTAAAAATTCAGTTTGCTCTCCCCATCCTACACAGGCATCTCATTATATACTTTTCATTTTTCATTACACACACATACACAGCCAATCAATACATTATTCTTTGATTGCCCTCTTCCTTTCATCATATTCTCATGGCATCATCATCTCACAGAACCAATCATAGATGGGGTTTATTCCTTCATCCAAAGATATACTGTTTGGTAAATTAGGATGATGTGTAAGCTATAATACACCCCTTTCCTCCATCTTAAGTCTTATCCACCATTTTAGATCCAAGGACGAGATGCCTTTTTGTCTTCCATCTTAGATGGAGTATCATGTGATGTGTTTCACTCTTTTAACTGGAAAACATGTTTATCTTCTACGAAATGGGGAACAATTGCAGTTTTATTTATAATCTAATACCCCATATGTGGACTTAAAATAATTCTTGATTTCAGACAATTATGGCTTAATCTTCATTTATTAATCAGATCATAAGACTTTAGATACATGCAAAAGCAAATTGCTTAGCTCTGCTTTCTGTTCCACTACATTATTCTTTGCAGAACTGGCCTAGTAATGAAGATCCTAAAACACCCAGAGGGTCTTTTCTATTCTAATTCCACAGTTCCTCCCTTTTCTTGGGTCTCCAATAGGGGGTCAGTTATGTCCCACAATGAGCCCAAGGCTCAATTAATTCAGACACTGGTGTGCCACAATTTTCTTAAATTAGCTCTTAACAACTCCACATCCAAATGTAAAGTAACGATCCCTGCACCAGGCACAATAACACCTAGAAAACTTTTCCAAAATAATGTCCATAACCTCTTTTTTTGTTTTTGGTTTTCTTTCTTCTTCCAGGGTGGAATGCAGTTAGGGAGGTTTTTTGCTTTGGTATCGTGAGCATGTGTGAAGGTCTGGAGTTTGAAAACAGTAAAATATTGTACAGTATATCCCAGGTTAATTCGATGATGATCATTATTTGTGTATTCTAACTGCTTGTATAGAAGTTAGAAAGAACTGTCCCCTATTAGCATATACTGTTGCATTCGCCTTGTCCCATCTATTATTAGGGTATAGAACATATGATTAATTCTTTGTGGTATCGAGATATGCAAATGTAATACCTATTTGGGTCATAAAACTCAACGACTGTGAAAGGGGTATAGATAATAACTCAGCCTTTCCAAACATATCAGAGACCATAATTGTTCAGATGAGCAAAGAAGTTACCCATTTCTTCATCATCCCTTACATATCCTTCTAAGTGTGCATAGACATTATCACCTGTTTCATTGTAATAGACATCTTCTGGCTAGTATTAATTATTTTCCTTGTTAAACATAAAATAAGTTTCTTCATACTCCCAGCGTAATCTTTCTCATGAGTGAACTCAGACCCTTTGCCTTCTGGAAGTGCCTGAAAACACCCAGACAGATTAATCAAAGACATGCTGGCTGGAGGTGTGTCAGCTTTTGGTCCCCAGGTTTCCTTGTTAAACCAACTATTAAGATTTGTTTGCATTGCTTGAAACAAAGATGTGGCCAAGAAAGCAAACTCTGAAGTTGGAATATGGGAGCAGATCCAGCAATCAGTCTCATTAAAAAAACTTGTTGATAGGCCTTGGTAAGTTGAACATAGCCATTGTCTTCCTGAACCACTAAGGGGCCAGTGACCATCCTGGGTAGGAGAGCCAGCCAGAATAGAGTGAAGGTACATATTTAAAACTTGTTTGAAGCAGCCATGGATTCAGACCTTTCTTGATTTCAGATGATTCAGATCCATTTTCACTCAACGCACAATTAAACTCTGGAATTTGTTGCCAGAGGATGTGGTTAGTGCAGTTAGTGTAGCTGTGTTTAAAAAAGGATTGGACAAGTTCTTGGAGGAGAAGTCCATTACCTGCTATTAATTAAGTTGACTTAGAGAATAGCCACTGCTATTACTAGCAAGAGTAGCATGGAATAGACTTACTTTTTGGGTACTTGCCAGGTTCTTATGGCCTGGATTGGCCACTGTTGGAAACAGGATGCTGGGCTTGATGGACCCTTGGTCTGACCCAGTATGGCATTTTCTTATGTTCTTATGTTCAGAAGACACCTCAATTCCCTGAGGCTCCAATGAATCAGCACTTGACTCCAGGGGATATCTGGCTATGTCAGGGCAGAAGCGAGGACTAGAGGATGTACCGGCTTGTTTTGAATCTCTGCAGGGTCAGGGGTGCCTCACTGCCGCCGCCGATGTTCTCTGTGGCTCCACTGGGCTGCAAAGCTAGCATCTAGACAAGCATTGTCCCCAAAGCTGCAATCTCCCTTGGAGGGTTCTGCACCTGCATAGCTGAGGGAGGCAGCCTGATTACGGGTTTTTTATCAGTCTTTGCCCCTGTAGTCAGCCGCTGGATCTCACATTGATCTATCCGAATCGCTGTAAAGGGTTCATAAGTTTTCTTACAATGGCTAATGTTTACCCAGTGGTCAAGGCCCTGCAATGACTCTCCAACAGTTCTTGCCTAAGGTCCTTTCCCCTTTTTCCAGAGTGTGAAGTGGAATGACCCACTCATGCAAGAAAAGGGGCAATAGATGCTGGGGAAGAAGGAGTTGATTGGATCCAAGCCAAAGTCCAGCAGGGGGATTGTGTACACTCCTGGCATTTCCAGGACAGGTGTTTGTCAAGGGCCTCATTTTGCAGTTTGAAGAGTTCCTGCTGGTAGATTTGTTCAGGGCCTGTAAAGGAAGCAAAGGAATTAAAGTGAAGCCACGGGATGTAGACTTCCCAGTGAGGGCCACTTGCCAAGAAGCTGCAGCTGCTCTAGCATTTCCTGCAGCTTTAAAAGAGGCATCCTTGGAATGTCTTGCGCTTTTCATCACGGCTGTTTACAAGAAACAAAATCATTAATGCATGAATGTAAGACCCATTTTTAATTGGGTTCCTTTTAGAAGTTAAAAAAAACCCCCAAAAAACCTTTTCCAAATTTTTTCAACATGATGAATGACCCCAAAAGCATATTGTAAATCAGTATAATTAGTGGCCACAAGATCTTTGACCAAAATGCAAACCTGGGTTAACGCCACTAATTGTCATTTGGGCAGAACTGTTTTTAGTGGTAATAAGTGCACTTTTTATTATGTCATATGGTGTACAGACAGCATAAGTAGCTACTAATCTTCCAGTTGGGCTCTAGAACAAGAGCCATCAACAAAATAAACAACATCTAAATTAGAAATAGGAATATCTTGAACATCAGGATGAAATTTGGTATCCTGATTAAACACTTCTTCACAGATAATGTGAATCTCCATTTTCAGGCAAGGACAGAAGAGGCCTGTTTTAAGGGAAGAGATTGAAAAATAGTGATGTTTTGTTGATCAGGAAGAAATAATTCATAACGAGTAAGTTGTTAGGAGGGCCAGCCCTTGCTGGTGTTGGGGGGGGGGGGGGGGGCACCCTCCAGCCACTCCGGACACTCCATAAACCTTTTTGGACTACAGGCAATGATATAGCCCCTGTGTGGTGAGGTAAACAAAGAGATAGGCGATCTATAATGGCCGTTTTTTTGGGACCGTCCCTGTGTGGTGAGACAGCAAGAAGCACCATCAATGAGCCTGACCACAGGCAGAAGAGCTAAAGAGGGACCTGAGGATGCTTCACCTATACTAACCATCGTTCCTTCAGGTTGAGCCCTCAGTGCGGATGACCAGCAGGATTTAGGCAGATCCCAAGACTCAATCGGTTACAGGCAGAAGCCAGGAGGCAGTCTGGGGTTGAGGCAGGCAACGGGCAAGCAGGATCCAGTAACCAGTCCCGGGTCAAGACAAGCAGTGGGCAAACAGAATCCAGAATGCTCCAAGGTTGAGAGGGGCAGAAAGCAGGCAGGAGCAGCATCTGGAATTAGGCACACAGCAAGAGAGGCAGCAACCAGGAAGAGGCCAAAAAACCTGCTGCCAAGGCAAGGAGTCCAGGTCTACGCACATTTTAAAAACGGCCCGGCCACACGCGTGTCTCCTGATACGCGCCGAAGTGCCGGGCTTCCTGAAAGGGGCGGGGTGGGGGCCAACCAGGACAGCAGCCATTAGAGCCAGTCCCGGGGAAGCACGAGCCGGCAGCTGGCCGGCTTGCGGAACTTACTCCTGCTCAGAGGAGTGGGTAAGTTCTGAAACAAACAAAAATTTTGATAGGGTAGGTTTAGGGGTCAGGGAGGAGAGGGTAAAAGGGAGAAAGGCTAGGTAGGGGGATAGGAAAGATCTCTCCCATTCTGCTCCTTAATTGGAGCGGACTGGGAGGGAGCTGGTGTAGGGCCGATCGCGTTACCTTGTGTTATTTTTTAAAATCCCTCCTTGTGCGCACGAGACGCCACCCGCCCACACATGCGCGTGCCGATATTAAAATCATGTGCGCGCAGAAATCGTATTTTATAATATGCACACATCGCCGCACTCATGTTATAAAATCGCCACATCCATGTGCACGCGCCGGGAGCTGCCAAGTCCATAAGCAAAGCAGGTCAAGTGGTACTGCCTGAATTTAAAAAAAACAAACAAAAAACCTTCATCACTCAATACAAAATATTGCTAGCAATAAATCTCTTATGGGTTATTATAAGGCTTGGACATAACTGCATGGAACAGCAGTTACTACTTTAAAGACTCTTTCTGGGCAGACTGGATAGATTATGTGATCCTTTTCTGCTGCCATTGTTCTGCCATGAACAATCTTTGGTAAAATGGCAGACTGTAAGCACTGCAAATAAGTACATTTCTATTCCCTGTACGTACCCGGATCAGTCCAGACTCCTGAGTTTATTCATCCCTGCCAGCAGATGGAGACAGAGAAAAGTCTTACTGACACTGCTTAAAAGCCGTAGTGCCACCTGTAGTAGCTCAGTATTTCTTTGTCTCCAGAAGATGGCTGGTGCATAAACCTGCAGTATTTTCTCTTTACCCTTGCTTTTAGGTTTTTTGTTCTTTTCGGTGAGCCTTCCTCCCAGGGGACTGGTTCTTTGTGGAACCATTCCTTGTTCGGTTGAGGTGGACCAGTTAAGGACCAGTTTGGTGTCATGGGATGTTCATATGGTGGTCCAGATCCCTCCCCTCATGAGGCCGGCTGTGCGGCTTCCAGCCCTTCTTCAGCAATCCCCTGTCAGGGTGTGTGGATATGTGTGGGGTTCTTGTCTTCTCTCTCTTCCCTTTTCCTTCTCCCATGAGAGACTCCTTAGGCATAGGTGGTGATGTCCTGTTGTGGATTGGTAACAGGAAACTTACAGAGGGTAGACTAAATAATCAGTTTTCCAAATGGAGAAAGGCCATTATTGTAGTACTACTGGGATCTGTACTGGGCCTGTGCTATTTAAAATATTCATAAATGATCTGGAAAAGGGAACGACAAGTGAACATAAGAACATAAGAGAATGCCATACTGGGTCAGACCAAGGGTCCATCAAGCCCAGCATCCTGTTTCCAACAGTGGCCAATCCAGGCCGTAAGAACCTGGCAAGTACCCAAAAGCTAAGTCCATTCCATGTTACCATTGCTAATGGTGATCAAGGGAGGTGATCAAATTTGCAGATGACAAAATTATTCAAAATTGTTAAAACAGCAGCAAATTGCAAGGTACTGCAGAGGGTTATTCTGAGACTAGGAGATTGGGCAGCTAAATGGAAGATGAAATTTAATGTGGAAAACTACAAAGTGATGCAGATAGGGAAAAATAATCCCAGCTAATACAGAATACATAAATCATTAGTTCAGTGCGCAGCGGCATTCAAATAAGCAAACAGATTGTTAGGAATGATTCAAAGAGGAATGGAGAATAAAAATCATATTGCCTTTGCACTGAGCCATGGCGCGACCAAACTTTGGGTATTGTGTGCAGTTGTGGTCATCCCATCTGAAAACAGGTACAGAGGAGAGTGACAAAAATTATAATGGGGATGAAATGGCTCTCCTATGATGAGAGGCTACAGAGGCTAGGACTCCTGAGTTTGGAAAAGAGAAAGTTGAGGAAGGCCATGATAGATGTTTATAAAATCATGAATGGGATGGAACGAGTAAATAAAAGACAGTTATTTACCCTTTTAAAAAATACTGAAACAAGGGGACACGCCATGAAACTAACAACCAGCAGACTTAAAACAAGTTGTGGCAAGTATTTTTTCACTCTGTGCACAACCAAGCTGTGTATAACCTGTTGCAGAGGGCATGGCCAAGGCGACTAGCATGGCAAGGTTTAACAAGTGCTTGGAGGAAAAGTCCATAAAATAGTATTAGTCAGGTAGACCAAGAAAAGCTATTGCTATCTCTGGGAATTGCAGAAAACAGATGGGATCTGTCAGTTACTTGTGCCCTGGATTGACCACTGTTGGAGACAGGATGCTGGGCTCGATGAACCCTTGGTCTGACCCAGCATGGCAATTTCTTATGTTCTTATGTTTCCCTCTTCACTCATGTCAGCCTCCACCCATGGTGGAGCCAGCGAGGCTCGGGTCATCCTGCCGCTGCTCTTGTGTCTCTTTTTGACTGGCAGCAGTCAGATGACATCATTGGAGTGCCACAGGGTGGGCCTATTTGGGGGGATTTCCATGGGAAATAATTTATGAGAGGCTTTGAAAACAATTGATATAAGGAAAGTGCTGCTTGGTTTTCTGTGTGTTTTGAAAGGAGGCCCAGCTTTAATTTAACGCTTGTACTGATGACCCAGTCCCTGATAAACAGGCGGAAGTTTGTGTTTTCATTTCATAGGAAGTATCATTGGAATGGGCTCCTTTCTGGGAACAGACATTGAACTGAATTTATCTCCATTGTTGGACAAATTTCCTGAGAATGAAAGGTCAGAAGAAATTAGAAAGGTAAATAAGCTTTGCAGTGTATTCTCATTTCTGTTGTCGGTTATACACTATAAAAAAAAAAAAAAAAGGGACTGTAATTTCTTAATATATGAGAGAGAGAATTTTCTAGAAAAGACTATTTCAGAGGGATTGTCTGCAGGTAAAGGGTGTTTACCAGAGGAGAAGTCCCTTTGGCAAATTATTCCCCCATATCCCCCTGCACCCCCTAGTAGGGAAAAGGAGTGGTGCTGGGAGCAGGGTTGAGATGGACCCTGGTATTTCATTTTAAAATCCTTGCACATTCTCTCCTCTTCTTACCCTGCGGGCTTTGCACCTGCGCAGTATAAGTGGCATAAAGAATTCCTACATGGCCACCGCAGGGACACTGACATTTGGCTTTGTCATTGGAAAATCAGTGTTCTTTCTGTCACGCTTGCTTTATCTTATGCAGTCCATACTAGGGGTGTGAATCGTGTGATCGATCGTCTTAACGATCGATTTTGGCTGGGGGGGGGGGGGGAGGGAAATCTTATTGTCGTGTTTTTTTTTTTAAAAATCGTAAATCGGGGGAGGGCGGGAAAACCGGCACACCAAAAAACCCCTAAAACCCACCCCAAACCTTTAAAAAAAATCCCCCACCCTCCCGAACCCCCCCAAAATGTTTTAAATTACCTGGGGTCCAGTGGGGGGGGGGTCCCGACGCGATCTCCCTCTCTCTGGCCACGGCTGCGTTGAGAGAAATGGCGCCGGTGGCCCTTTGCCCTTATGTGACAGGGCAAAGGTAGCGCCGGCGCCATTTTGGTTCCTGGTTCCCAACGTCACGCATCCAGGAGATTGCCCCCGGACCCCCGCTGGACCCCCAGGGACTTTTGGCCAGCTTGGGGGGGCCTCCTGACCCCCACAAGACTTGCCAAAAGTCCAGCGGGGGTCCAGGAGCGACCTCCTGCACGCGGGCCCTATTGCCAATCTTCAAAATGGCGCCGGCGCTACCTTTGCCCTGTCACATGATAAAGGCAAAGGGCCACCGGCGCCATTTCTCTCAACGCAGCCGTGGCCAGAGAGAGGGAGATTGCGTCGGGACCCCCCCACTGGACTCCAGGTAATTTAAAACATTTTGGGGGGGTTCGGGAGGGTGGGGGATTTTTTTAAAGGCTTAGGGTGGGTTTTAGGGTTTTTTGGTGTGCCGGTTTTCCCGCGCCCTATTTAACGATACAATACAAATGCCCCTGACGATAAATCGGGGGCATTTATATTGTATCGTGCACTCTAACGATTTTGGACGATTTTAAAATTATCTGACGATAATTTTAATCGTTCAAAAACGATTCACATCCCTAGTCCATACAGAATTCTGTTAAGTGATTACCAGACATCAGTGAGCATAATGATTCCCCTCCTTCACATGCTTAATATTTAGGCCAGGAATGTCGCCGACGCAGCATTGCTTCAAGCAGAAAATCTGCTGCTTGATTATTTGCTCCGTCTAGAGTCTTGCACTTAAAACCGCCATGCGAGTGCCGTTGTAGACACCCCTACAGATCCTCACTGCATGGCACCACAGCACTGCTGCTGTGCCAACCATGTGTCACATTAGATACAGATGTGTGTGAGGGCAGTGCTAGCTTTCACGGTCATTCTGTGCAGAATAATTAATATGCTCTTTTTATCAGGTGGAATATGTTGTTTTGAGAAACATTTCTGAAATAAGAAGAATCTACTATTTCTATGGCAGCTTAGGATGTGACAGTTCTGTTGACAATACCTTCCTGATGACCTACCTCCAGTTCTGGAGATTTCTGAAAGACTGCAAATTTCATCACCACAAAATTACTCTTGCTGATATGGACAGGTTAATGAATGGTTAGAAATTATTTAAGCTTAATTGTCAATGTTAAGTATTTGTTTAAAAACATTCTATGGAAATATGATTATTTTTCTATTACACGCTCGCTTCCTCTCTCTGTTCCCTATTTGGCTCCATTTTCTTCTGGGTAGTGGTTCGGATAAGTCAGAAACTGGACCATGGCATACTGTCATTTCCTTTTCTTCTTGTATTGTCTCGTGATTATAAAATAGAAGCTCGTTTTATTCCAGTGGCAGAGGAGTTTCAAAGCAAAAGTGAAATATTTACTTGAAAATGAGGCAGGTGATATTAGCCTAAAAATCTTCCCTAACCTCCTGGGGACTGAATGTATCCATTAGAAATATTCTGTACTTCACATTCATCATATAGCATCTAAAGCTTTGGGATAACATAAAGCAAGAAATCTTACTTTTTAAAAGACTGTGTGCATCATGCTTTATCATTCACAAATTAAGCAGGATATTTACTAAGCCACATCTTACTGATTCCCACGGTATTTTCTCCAGTGCTAAAACACTGCTGGGAAAAAATACTGTGGCTAAGGTGCCCTCCACCGAGATTGTGCAATGCAGTCCTGTCTCCCCCCCCCCCCCCCTCAAATATCTGCCCCAAAGCCAGTGCTTCTGTTTTCATGGTAGCCTATTGGAGCCCCCTCTGAGCTCATGTCTGCTATTTGTAAAATGACTCTGGTTGGCTGCAGGGGGAATTTTGCCCCTATCATATGATGGGCTGATCAGATCCTTTAAGGAGAGGCCTGGGGGCCATTGGAACATATGTTAACATCCCAGTGCTGCACAGGAAAATTAGCTGCATCTTTTGATTTGTAGCTAACGTTCCTGAAAATAACGCGACTTGTGCTTTTTTTTTTTTTTTTTCAGGCAAACCGCGTTATTTTATTTGCATGCAATTACCCAGTAATGAGGTGATTTATATGCTGTTGTGAACAGATAATGCATGGTATTTGAAATACTGTATGGTATTGCTGCATTTTAAGGCATTTACTGTGCAGAAGGATGATTTTTTTTTTTTGTAATTGTAGTGCATCACAAGGCAGAGAAAGAGTTGCACATTCCACAGGAAACTTTGATATTAAGGACATTCCTGAATAATATTATCCATCTGGCATTCCATATCTGCCACCACCAAGAGCCCCAGTGAGTAGTCGGGTGAAAAAAATGTAATTTGAAGTTATTAAAAGAAGGTTGCTAACTTACGGGCCGATACAGTACAGTGCGCTCTGGGGCTAATCAGGTAAAAGGGAGGCAAGTTAGCTAGGGGGTTTAGGAAGCCCCCTCCTTTACTGGTGAGAACTGGGAAAAAGGCCTATTGCGTCACCACACGTATCTCCTAAAATTCCCCCCTCTAGCGCACTTAGACAACATTTGCGTCCATATGCGCGCATCAGTATAAAATTGTGCGCGCATGTACACGCGGCTAGTTGATTTTATAACGCGCGCGCATATACCCGCATCTTAAATTTTACTTCTTAGCTTGTACCTGATTTGCCTAGGGTCACAAGGAGTGTCAGCAGGATCTCAGCCCTGGCTTCCCTAGTTCTCAGCCCGCTGTTGTAACCACTGCACTACTCCTCCACTCCTGTGTGTAGCATTGCAAATAGCTTGATCTGTTTATAGGAATAATCTGTGCACCAAATGAGCTAATGTATAAGTGCTTAACAGATTGATTTATTTTATGTATTATTCACTTTTCTGTCTCGCCCAACATTTACAGTGCTCTAGACGAGCTACAAATAAACATCATATACAATAAAGGAAGACATCAATGTAACAAAACCTAACATAGCGCCAAAACAATATATAACGTTGCAAATAGATAATAAGCAAATACATAGTTTCCATAAATTAATGTTTCAAACAAGATATCATAAACAATGGCCCCTTTAAGCAATGCAACATTGTAGAAGATTCCCCAAAAATCTGTATGTCAGCAACCAATTATCTAAAGTTTGTTCTATTTAAAAATAATTTCCAACATCATCAACATACTTCCCCCTAACCTAAAACCAATTTTCATATTGGGGCTATCCTACATTTCCTCATATTACTTCTGTTAATCTAGTCATATCCTTCAAACCAATCCAGATCCTTAAAACTACCCAGACCCCGTACTTCCTTCTGACTCCTCCAATACCCTCCCTAATTCGACATCATTTACATCCCTACCCTAATTAAACCAACCACTTGTCCAAGCTGAACTAACGTTCTAAACAAGAACCCTGGCCCCAACCCACATTAGATGATCCCTCTGCAACTATTACACCAAGTTTCATAAATTGGGTATGATTGGGTGGCTCATGAGGCCTACACTCCTGCCCATAGGTCAAAAGAACATGAAAATTGACCTTTGACACCTCAGACCGGAAAAAAATAAGGGCTGCAGCAGTCATCCCTTAGCAACCTTTCATGGGATGATTTAACATGATGACAGATAAGAGCCGTCTTGGTGAATGTCACTTGTATGAACCAGACTCTGTAAAGTTTGCTTAAACATGGCACCTATTGAATTTTACTAATAACTTGAAATTCTGTGTGCACGTGAAAGATCGAGGTATACCCCATTCAGCGTACTTGGCAATGAAATATGATTAGAGTCTCTAGGTTGTATACATAGCTAGTATTTTTTTAACGGCTTTTTTTGTTTGTTTTTACTTCAGAAGCGACCTCCTTTCTCTGGATGTTTGTTTCACCAAAATCATGGCAGAGAACATTATTCCCAATGCATGTAATATAAAAGGTATGCAGCATGAGCCGCATCTCTGGATGTCTTTACTATGGAATTTCAGTTTATTCAGTTTTGGCATTTCCGATGATTTTTACTGTTGCATTTGCTTTCTCGTAGGCAATTTATTTTCTGATCCTCGGAAAACTGTCCACGCATTTGTTTACACTGAAAAGTGTTGGGAAGTATACAAATTTTTATGTAAAAAAAGCTATGTGGTTCCTCTTAAGTTTACAATGAAAATGCGACTTTTCGTTTGGATTTTAAAAGTAAGGCCTGTATTCTGCTGCTGCATTTGTAACATTATATATGACACAGATTGATGTGCAGTGCAAACCCCTCACCCTGGACAGATTGTGAGACAGGAGACACAGACCATGCCCTGTCTTTCTGCTATAACATGACAGTAGATTTTGCAGCAGGGTTTGTGGAACTCAATTTAGAAAGTTGTGAACATTTTCAAAATTGTGTGTGTATTTTTCAGGGTGAAAGTAGTTGCAGACATTGCAACTACCTCTATAGTTTGGAAGATTGCCACCTCCCAAGTCCCAGCAACTACTTTCTCCCTGAAAAGTACACGCACAGTTTTGAAAATGCAAAATTAGCTGTGGCGTTGCTTCCCCTGTCCAAACCCTGCCTCTGAGCCCATCAACTTTGCCCCCGGGTACTTTTACCTTTTGAAAGAGTGGGCAATTTTTGATGGCTTAGTTACCCAGATAAATGGCTTTTGAAAATGGCTCTCCCATGGGGTAATTTTCAAAATGATTTATACACATAAAACTGAGTTTTACACATGTAATTGCACTTTACCTGTGTAAGTGGGCTTTTGAAAATTGCTACAATATATGCCATTGAATTGTCCATAGGTTATATATGCGTAAGTGCATTTAACACAGGTAAATTGCTATCATAGTACATTACATTTACGTGTGCAACTCCTTTGAAAATTAACTCCATAGTGACATTTCAGTAGTGAGAAATAATTTTACATAAAAAGAAATGTTTTTAAATGAATTTGTTTGAAAAACCCCATTAAACAATATTTCATTTCATTTCTCCCTTCACACACTTAAGTGCATGAATGTTCTTGGACTGTATTGCATAGAAGACCTAAGGATTTTTGTATCATGTTAAAGTGATCAGAATTGATCTGCTGTTCACTACGTTTATAACAAAGTTACAACTGCTTGTGGAAGTCTTGAAGAACAGAGAGTTGTTTTTGCAAAAGAAACCTGATTTTGAATAATTTTTCATTTTTTTCTGATGTATCCAATTATTCATTTAAAAATCTTTTTGTTACATATAAAAATGTCAAAAATGAGAACTTTCTGCAGCAGTAAATCAAATTTGTTGCAAAATTGCAGAAACCAAGGTGCCACACACATATGGCTAATTTTATTTTGTTAGAACATAGGTTATTGTGGAATTCATCTGCTATTCTGAAGTGTCCTATTTTACTGCTATAGCTTGGTCGTTGCCACACTTTTCCATTGACTTCCATTGTAACATGTATGTTTGGTTTTAATTTATTAGGGCTTCTGATTCTAGGGGGTAGATTTTAAAAGGTGCGCACGCGGGTCCAGGTGCTACTTGGTATAATTTAAATTTAGCTTTGTCAATAATAATCTGGCTATATCGAGTTCCATGCATGACATACATACAGGTGATGACATAAAAACTGTGGCAGAGGTAAAGGAAAGGAAATGATCAGGTAAGTCTTAATTTCTCCTTGTGCTTGCATGAGCAGCAGGGAGCTGCTAGGTGACATCTTCATGGCTCCACTAGCGAGGGGTTGGTTTCCAGGGTGGTGGGGAGCGGAGAGGGGTTGTTGATAACCAAAAAACACAATTTCCTCAGAGGAGGACTTTACAGTGATTTTTGGTTAGAACTGAAAGTCAGAAGCCCTATTTATTATTAGTGTCTGAGAGGATTATAACCATGCTTGTTACAGTCTAGAAATAGATAGGAATTATATTGTCTGTGGCATAGGGTACTGAAGGAACTATAACAGCTACCACCCTAAAACCGCACAATTTCCTTCTGAATTGTACAGCGATGCCTTCTGTCACAGCATGGAAACTACTAGCTAGTTCATTTCTATTTTTCCTAACACAGGATTTTCATATTATAAATGAAGAACTAACCACAACAAAAATTGTGAACATTTTAGCAGATGAAAACCCTGCTGTACATGATGGAGCTACTACCAACTTAGAGTTGGAGGTATGTCAAAGTAGAGACGTTGCCCTGTTTCTAAATAGCCAAGTGAACTAAGGGTCAACAAGAAATCTGTAGGCAATACCTTTTTATTGGGCTAACCAGAGTTTCCCCACCCTCTCCCAGAGGTACGCCTCAGCAGTCGGGTTTTCAGGATATCCATAATGAATATACATGAGATGATTTGCACACATTGGATGCTTGATGTATGTAAATTCATTGTGGCAATCCTGAAAACCTGACTGGCTAAGTGTGCCTCCAGGAGAAGGGTGGGAAATGCTGAACTAACCTAAGCCATTTATGATAAGCTTTTAAGGTGTGTCAAGAAATAATTACAAACCAGCAGAAGGCACAGGATCTGAATCAAATTTGACCTGCGTGGAAATTTTTATTAAATGTAGAAACATGACTGCAGATTAAGACAGTATGGCCCATCCAGTCTGCCTATCCGTCCAATTTATTTAGCATTATAATTCTCATCACTTCCTTGAAGATCCCTTGTATTTATCCCATGCTTTCTTGAATTCAGATACTGTTTTGTCTCCACCACTTCCACTGGAAGGCCGTTCCACACATCCACCACCCTCTCTGTAAAGAAATATTTCCTACGATTACTCCCGAGTCTTATCACCTTTCAACCTCATCTCATGACTCCTTCGTCATACCTGGCAACTCTCCAGCTTTGGCCTGGAGATTCCAAAATTCTGAACGAATTGCTGATCTCGCGCTGCACGAGATCAGCATGAAGGAAGTGCTAGCTCCACAAAGTTTGAATTCTGAGGGGGCCGGCAGAGGAGAAGGAGCAGCAGCTGAACGGGCTCCCTCCTGCACCCAGTTGGATCATGCATGAGCCTTTTCTTACCTAAGCCGCCGGTGGCCCTCTTCTTTCTTTTTCAGACCACCACGGCCCCTCCTGGCTGTGCTGCCTTGTGCAATTGCATGGTTTGCACACCTGCAAGTACCTGGCCTGGGCAGGAGGAAAAGAAAAGGCTTCATGGCCCCTGGTGGAGCTCAGCCCGCCGGTGGCAGGAGCAAAGAAGAGGCCTAGCAGTGGCAGAATAAGAGGCTCCTGTCTGCTTGCTGAGCTCATCCCTCTCACTGCCCCAACAGAAAGGGGAGACTGAGCCTGATGGACAGCATGTGTGAGTGTGTATGATATACAGCATGGGTTTGCGTAAGAGCGTGTGTGTGTGTATATGAGAGCATATGCGTGTGTGAGTGAAAGTGAGTACGTATATGTATGAGAGAGCATCTATGCATGTGCCTGAGAAAATGTGTATGTATGAGAGGGCTTGTGTGTGTGAGAGCATCTATGGGTGTATGAGAGCAAGTATGCAAGAAGGATGTGTGGGTGAGAGCATGTATGAGCATGAAAGAATTTGTGTGAGAGAGAGGAAGGAGAAAGTTCCTGGCCCCCCCCCCCCCCCCCCCCACTAATCCAAGGAAATCTCAGGGTGATGGAAATCAAAAGTTCCCAGGTATGCCTCTCGTTCTAGAGCCTGCTTTCCATTGAAAAAGGCTCACCTCCTGGACATGGAAACCTTTGAAATATTTGAATGTCTCTATCACATCTCCTCTCTCTCTCACCTTTCCTCTAGGGTATACATGTTTAGATCTTTAAGTCTATCTCAATGTGCTTTAGAACGAAGACCACTGACCTTTTTATATCCTTTTGAAGGTGCGGTCTCCAGAACTGTGCATAGTATTCCAAGTGAGGTCTCACCAGGGCCCTTTATTTGACATAGTTATTGCTCATTGACAGTTGTTATACACAATATAATTCTAAACTGAATTTTTGTAAATGGTTGGAAACAAAATAACACATTTCCACTTTAAAGAGCATTTCACTGAGATGTTATTAAACTACATTTTATGTGATTTGATTGGAAGAAATATTTGACTATAATTTTGTACAATAACGATTTTGAATAATATAAAGCATGATGCTGATGTTAAACAATCCACTTAGGCACGATACAGATTATTTGTTCCTCCAACATGCAGCTGCATACATGGATTGTATTTGCTGGAAATGAAGAAAACGCTTAATCTACTAATGAGTAAAACTGAAGATATACCACAGCGTAGCAGCAGTGTGCATAGTAAGAATCTGCCCATTCAAGATGTAGACTTCCTTAAAGAAAGACAGATGCTATGTTTTCTCATTTCTTTCTTGAAAGAGGAATTGGTGTATTAATTTGAGGTATTTTATTTTCACCAGATGACATTTCTTGAATTCTTTGAGGCTCTCATTGGTTGTGCCCAGGCATATGTTACCGATCATTTGCTTCAAGGCCTAATACCTGCAGACAAAGATGGCCTCACAGAAGGAGCTCAAATTGGAAGCCAGTGGCCCAAAGAGCACGTAGAACAGGTAAGAATGATTTGTTTTCTCACTTCCTAAGAACTATATCCAGCTCAAGAGATCATTACTAGTTTTGATTTGTCAGCATTCCCCCACCCTGTGGTCTCTCTGGATCCATACCGATGATATGCAGATACCAATAATACTTTCTAATACATTCTGCAAAAAATTAAAATATATTTTTCTAAGTTGTTGTCCATTCTTTGAAGCAAGTTCTTGAAGTTCATCACTCATTTGCAGTACTAGTTCAAACAAGTTTGGATGGCTAGCTGATATTCTAAGGAAGTCTGTGGTCTGAACATCACTGATCAGTTGATAATGCTACAGTCTCTCTCATCAGGTCCTTGTCACAAGTCAATCTGACAGGAGCTGCCACATGAATGCTTCTGCTGTGGCCTTTGGAACAGGACTGAAACCATCGTAGCTCTTGTTCTTGACATGGTGTCATTGTGGGCAAGTTAGGCAGGAGGGGAAGTTCTGCGTAAAATGTCTCTTGTACCATAAGTATCATCACAAGCAGCACCCACTAATTTAGAGGTTCATATTCAAATTTGCCATATTCAGTCACTTATTTTTTAATTTTTTTTTAATATTTCCATACTGGGTCAGACCAAGGGTCCATCAAGCCCAGCATCCTGTTTCCAACAGTGGCCAATCCAGGCCATAAGAACCTGGCAAGTACCCAAAAACTAAGTCTATTCCATGTAACCATTACTAATGGCAGTGGCTATTCTCTAAGTGAACTGAATAGCAGGTAATAGACTTCTCCAAGAACTTATCCAATCCTTTTTTAAAACACAGCTATACTAACTGTTCCTTTTCTATCTGGCTAGAATTTAGCTGGATAAGTTAGGGCCATTCCGGGGATGTAACTGGGAAGAGCTGAGTTAACTTTCTCCCACTTACCATCTCTTGGAGCCTCCCCTGCCCAGCTTGCGGTTTCCGTCCCCTTCTATTTTTTTATTTTACTCATGTTATTTTATGGTATGTTTTTTTATTTTCATGGTATGTTTTTATGTTATGTTTTGAACTATGTCTACTGACAAATGTAAACCGTTTTGACCAACTCTCGTTGTAAAAGTGGTTTATAAACCCTTTAAAATAAATAATTAAATTATCTGGCTACCTCTATTATTCAGAGGTAGCCAGATAACTTAACAGACTAACTCTAGTCAGCCCTTAGGGCTGTCCTAGAATTAGCTGGATAAACTTACCCAGTTAATTTTAAGATAGCTGGATGTATTCAGCAGTGTGGCTGCCCACTGAATATATGAGCTGGATTAGAGTCCCTAATTTCTTTCTATTTCATTCTTGAGCAGAAATAAGCATTTGAAGTTTTGAAAAGGTTTTCCTATGTAGTTACTCCTGTCACTCTGGATGAATCAGTCTACTGCCAGTTTATCACAGCTCTAGCCTCAAGGTATGAGTAGAAGACACAAAGCTGGAGTAACCTGAAGGAAGAGATGTTAGGAACAGGGGATTAGATCTAATAAGATCTGGATGCCTGTTTCTAACAAATATTATATTAAAAAATATTTTAGGGGAAAAGAAAAGACTTGGAGGCAAAAAAAAAAAGAGGTAAGTTGATCTTTTGAGGGCTGTAGCTTCCTTGTAGTTTTAATGCAAATATCATCAGTAACCATACAGTGATGCCATGAACAACCACATGACATCAATAAAGCTATTATTTGAAATGTTAAGAAAAAATGCAAAGATTTTAGTTAATGATACATTCTTCTCTCTAAGCAAAAGCTTCAAGACAAGGAACATTTTTTAGGCACCATTTCTAGTCAATCATTGGAAAATTTGGGAATGCCATCAATGTTGCCAAAATCCAGCCGAATACCTTTTACTAGTAAGTATTTGTAGTGATGGAATAAAAATGCCTTTTCTGAGATTCTGACCAAAACAGATGCAGTACTTTCCATATCCTCCAGTAATGATTGCCCCCTTCTCTCAGTTTTCCTTATTTAAAAGGACTATTTTTTATTTATTTTTTTACTAGATTCCAATGACCTATGGATAAGATATTAATTGTAAAACTGGTCTCTTACCGGTAGCCTTTTAATTTATTTCACCGAAAGTTTAATTCTCTCGCTTTGGCTTTAGTCAAATCATCATAATGTCTACAGTGGGATCAGGTAGCAGCGCCTTAGCCCTCCCTCCATTTTGGACAAGTTCTCACTTTCAACCCAAAAACCCAAGAAGGGACAATGCTCAGCTTATCTCTGAGACCCTACACTTGAATCTTGGCTAAAAGGCTGAAAAGTGAAGACATGAAGGCAAAGCGCCTCAATAACATTTTAACATGAGTGATTCAAACATTGGCAGTTTTACATCAGGACCAATGTAATAAGTCATGCGGACTCTCCCGCGGGATTTTACTTCTGTTTTAGCACGGAGTTTGCAGCGCTGACCCAACTCCAGTATGTAATAGAGGTTTTAGCATCAAAAAACCTGCAGAAAAATGAGTCTCTCTCCATACAGATTTCAGGGGAATAAGCTTATCGTGCTAGTAAGGGGGCTGCATTGCAGGCCTTTTACCATGGCCAGAGATAGGAGTTAAGTTGCCTTAATATGAAGGGGGCCATCGAATCCCAGTCGGGCCAGGCGGTCAAGTCCTTCCTCCCACCTTCAAAATAAAGTTTTGACTAGGCCCAGGCCAAGCAAGTTCTTCTCCCAGAGCAGGGCTGGGTAAATCCGACCCCCCCCCCCTTTCAAATTAGCTAGCCCAGAGCAAACCTCACCTTCCTGAACATCTCCCCCACCCGTTAAATAGCCTTGAGCCCTCCACATCCCTCCAGCCATTTTGGAGGGTTGGTCCTCCACTGTCAGCGACAGGGCCAATCCCCCTTTCAGAATAATGAAAGTACAACCTTCTGAAAGGGGATTGGTCGTTTCACTGACGGATGGTAGAGGAGGGGACCAGTTGGACAGTGGAGTGAATAAATTAAGTACAACTGGGCTATTTTATGGGTGGGAGGGAGGATGGACTCACATAGCCCTGCTCTGGGAGAGTTCAGTTGACTGCCACTGAGGGAGCAACCCTGCAGCGGAAGTAAGGTCTTCTCTGGTTGGGGTTTCCTCAGCAGGATTTTGAGGACTTGAGGCTATTTTAAGGGTGGGAGGGAGGTTCGGCCCGCTCTGGGAGGGAGAGCAGACATGCACGGCCCAGCTAATTTGAAGGTGGATGGGAGGAAGGACACGCCTAGCCTGGCCAACCCTCAGAGTGGAGTTTGATGTCCTCAGCACTCCATTTTGAACTATTTTTAGCTTGAATGCAGAATTAATGGCATGCAAAATGGCCATGGAGTAAAAAAAAGAAGAAAAAATTGTTTAGTGTACTTTTTTTTTCTGTGTTTTTACTCCTGGTCTAGTTGTATGTCAGCTTCCTTGTTTTATTTAACATGTGTGTTAAATAAAACCTATGCTAAAATTTAACTCCAATTTTAGCATGAATGTTATTACATCAGCCCCTTGTGAATATATAGCATAATGTATATTTAAGAGAAGGGAGCACATTTATTTAGCTCTTTTTTTGTGTGGTCCACGCCATTGCTCCCTCACGAGTGGTACACTCATAATCACACCCCCTTTGTACCTACTTCTAGAACAGTTCCACTGAAGTTCAGCAGGGAGACAAATTTCCTGTGCTAGTCTTAAAATATAACTTTAATTCTTCTATTGCCATACACCTGCAGGGGGCAGTGTAAATCCTTGGGAGTAGCCACTGTCTGATGTGGGACGAGACCGTCATGTGCTTCCATGCTAAGCACAGGAAGCCACTTAGAAACTCGTTTAGAACCTGTTCATGCTTCAGAAAGACACAAGAAGCTTTGTTTTTTGATGACTTATTAATGCTAGGCAAGCTCTATTAGGGTTTTATTCACATAGAAAGTGACTGTTTTCTTTCTTTGTAGTTTTAAAAAAGCAAGCCATCTCTGTTCCATGCCTTCCACTCCAGCAAGATAAGGACTTAAACAAAGAAGGAATAACGCAGTCCTTGCCCTCTCTGCATCTACATCAAGAATCACTGATCAGTGTCATAAATGGAACAGGTTGATATTGAGCTTTTATTTCATATAAGATCTTTGTATATACATGTATTTTTTAGCAATAACAATAGACTTACTATCAAGGTGCTGCAAAAGACTATCCTGCTCACTATGGGGTAGATTTTAAAAGGTGCGCGCGGGACTAGATTTGTTCGCGCAATCCGGCGCGAACAAATCTACTCCCGATTTTTATAACATGTGCGCGCACATGTTATAAAATACAGGGTCGGCGCGTGCAAGGCTGCGCAAAATCGGCAGCCTGCGCGCGCCGAGCCATGCAGCCATTCTCCGTTCCCTCCGAGGTCCCCCCCCAACCTTTATTTTACAAGTTGCGCCGGCCAGCAGCCAGCATGCCATGTTCCGGTCCGGAGGCTGCGGCCATGCCCCCGGGCCGGAACCACGTCTGCAGCCCCGCCCCTGGTGACACACCAGCCGTGACACGCCCACGACACGCCCCCCCCCCCCAGGAAAGCCCTGGGACTTACGCGTGTCCCGGGTCTTGCTCGGCGCGCACATGGGGTGGAAGGGGCAGCTTTTAGGGGTTACACGCGTAACCCTTTGAAAATCTGCCCCTTTATCTTTTCAGGGGCAGGCCCTACACTATGGAATTCACTGCCTGACTCCCTCAGCTATGTTCTGCCATCCTTAACAAATCCAGTACAACCTCCTTCCCTGTACGTACCAGGATCAGTCCAGGACACCTGGGTTGTGACTCCGCACCAGTAGATGGAGACAGACTAAAACTTGTGGGCGGAGCATATATGCCCCTGTGCCAGTCACAGCCCCTCAGTCTTACTCTGTCTCCAGTAGGTGGTGCAGGTCTGGTCACAGCCCTGTCGGGCCTGATTCTGGTTTTGTTGTCAGGTTCGCTTTTGGCTTTTATTTTCTATTAGGCCTATTTGGGTTTTTTTCTGCAAATTGAGGTTTGTTTAATTGTTTAGTTTAGTCCCGGTTGCCCTGCCTCCCTGGGGAGTTGAGAGGTCCTGAGGGGACTACCCTCCCCAGGTTGAGGCCGCTGCTAGGGTCGAGGACCCGGCTGGTCTAGTAGCAGCGTCAGGGGTGACACCGGGGAGCCCGGTTCACTCACCCCTGCAGGACATAGGGCTTTTCAGTACCAGGGACAGCGTTTTTTTCTGTAAAAAAAAAAAAAAAAAAGTGTTTTATTTTTATTTTCTGTCGGCTCTCCGTTTCCTGGCGTTGCGCTCCGTTCCGCTCAAGGGGGGGGCATCGTCGGCAGGGGGGAGGTTGCCGTTTTCTGCCGCGGTGATTTTCTAATTTTTTTCAGCGTCCCTCATTGTTTTTCGGCGTGTACTTTTCTTTCCCGCGGTTTCAGCCATGCCGCGCGGCTCGCAGTGCAGGGCCTGCGGCTCGGCGCGCGCGCGTGTCTCTCCCGGGACGGCCTTTACTCGGACTGCGTCCCGGGAGACGAGGGATCATCGGGGGCACCTCGGGGGGCCCGTTCCCGGGTGGCACGATCGCCGTCGCAGGTGGGGGGAGCCCCTGACAGGCCTTCTGATCCTTTCCCGATTTCTGCGGGAGTGGCGGCCATCTTGTCCACCGGCCGGGTAGTCTCGCGCGAGACGGTGGGGGGCCTCGGTCTTGCCCCCTGAGCTATCCCCGCAGCGGGGTGCGGCGGGGGAGGGCCCCTCGGAGGGGCCCCGGTCCCGGGGGACTTCGGAAAACGATTCCTCGGATTCAGGCGAGTTCTCAGAGGTTTTGGTGCTTTTGCTGCGCAAGGTGCTCCGATATAGGCGAAGTAAGCACAGCCGGAGGGACGCCTTGCGCGCGCGCGGGTCCACCGGTCCCCGCCGAAGAAGAAGCCAGCCAGGAGGGCGGCGAAGGTCGCCCAGGGCGCGGACCGGAGCAAGCGGCTTCCGCAAGGGGTGCCGCAGGACTCGGAGTCCGAAGAATCCGCCGGGGCGGACACGGAGGCCTCTGAGGAGCCCGGGCCGGGACGGCAGCATCAGATGGCTCCGCGCAGCCCCGTACAGGGAAAGGAGCACAGGCCGTCGACGGGGATGACCCCAAGGTGGTGCGTTTGTTCCGTAGGGAGGAACTGTCGCCGCTTATCCCGGCCATTCTCCAGGAGTTGGGGATTGAAGCCCCTCCGGTGGTGGTCCGCCAGGAGGCAAATATGGATCCCGTTCTGCTCGGGCTCACAGGGCCGGCGGTCGCTTTTCCTTTTCATTTTTCGGCCACGGATATCCTCTTCAAGGAATGGGATACTCAGGAGTTGGGTCTGAAGGTCAGCAAAGCCATGGACAAGCTTTACCCTTTGCCGGAGGACGCGCTGGAGCTCCTCCGGCTTCCAAAGGTGGATTCGGCGGTGTCCGCTGTCACGAAGAGGTCTACCATCCCGGTCACGGGAGCAACCCTCCGGGATATTCAAGACCGGAAGTTGGAGGTTCAACTCAAAAAGATTTTCGAGGTTTCTGCCCTAGGAGTGCGGGCCGCCATTTGCATGAATTTTGCTATGCGGGCTAGTCTGCGCTGGGCTCAAGTCCTTCAGGCGAATGCGGATCTCTCTGCAGAGGAGGCTTCTCAAGCAGACAGGTTGGAGGCGGCCATTGCCTATGGGGCTGATGCTCTCCATGATCTTTTGCGCACCTCAGCTCGCTCCATGGTGGCAGCGGTGTCGGCGCGGCGTCTTCTTTGGCTGCGCAACTGGGCAGCGGATGGCTCTTCCAAGGCTCACCTCGGGGCATTGCCATTTAAGGGGAAATTGCTATTCGGCAAGGAGTTAGACGATTTGATGGTTTCCCTGGGTGAGAATCGAGCGTTTAAGCTGCCGGAGGATAGGGCCCGGCCGCGATCTTCCTTCTCAGGAAGAGCCCGGTTCCGGGGGCCCAGGAAGTCCAGACCGCAAAGATCCTCTGGACCCACGTATAGACCGTCGTCCTCGCGGAACGTTCAGTGGCAGCAGTCCTTTCGGGGCAAACGTTTTGGCCGGCAAGGAGGGGCTCCGTCTGGTGCGGGGTCCAAGCCTTCACAATGAAGTTCGGCCGGCCCATCCCTCCTCGCGTCCTCGGCACGTTGTTCCAAACGTGGGGGCGCGTCTCTCCTTCTTCCTCGAGGAATGGGCCAGCATGACGTCGGATCAGTGGGTCCTCGACGTGATAAGACACGGCTACGAGTTAGATTTTGCTCGCATCCCAGCGGACAAATTTCTGGTCTCACCCTGCAAGGATCCCAAGAAGAAGGCGGCGGTGCTAGACACCATCCAAAGACTAGAAAGCTTGGGAGCCATCTCTCCGGTTCCGGCCAATCAGTACGGCAAGGGCCGTTACTCCATTTACTTCATAGTCCCCAAGAAAGACGGCTCTTTCCGCCCCATTCTGGATCTGAAGGGAGTCAACAGATGCCTTCGGGTCCCTCATTTCAAGATGGAAACCATTCGTTCCGTGATCGCGTCAGTGCGCCCCGGCGAATTCCTGGCGTCCCTAGATCTCACAGAAGCAAACCTTCATGTGGGCATCCATCCAGCGTATCAGCAGTTCCTGCGGTTTTGCATTCTGGGCAGGCACTTCCAGTTCCGGGCGCTCCCATTCGGCCTGGCGACAGCGCCTCGGAGATTCACGAAAGTGATGGTGGTCGTAGCGGCGCAGTTGCGACGGGAAGGCCTGCTGGTTCACCCTTACCTCGACGATTGGCTGATCCGGGCGAAGTCTCAGTCTGTGTCGGCAGGCGGTGGCCAGGGTGTTACAGCTCTTGCAGTCCCTGGGCTGGGTGGTCAACTACAACAAGAGTCATCTCGAACCTTCTCAGTCCTTGGAGTATCTTGGAGCCCTTTTCGACACGAAACGAGGCAAGGTGATTCTCTCTCAGGAACGAATATGCAAACTGCAGTCTCAGGTACTACGTCTTCTGTCGCTACACCGGCCACGAGTCTGCGATTACCTGACGGTTCTGGGATCTATGGCATCCACGCTGGCGTTAGTCCCTTGGGCGTTCGCTCATCTACGGCCGCTGCAGTCCTCATTGCTTTCCTGCTGGAAACCAGTTTCAGAGGAGTTCTATCTACCTCTACCTCTCGAGGGGAAGGCGCGATCCAGCCTGAGCTGGTGGCTGGATTCCACACATCTCTCCTGTGGCGTGTCCCTTATGGTGCCCGACTGGACGGTGGTGTCCACGGATGCCAGTCTTTCCGGCTGGGGGGCAGTGGGCCAAGGGAAGTCGGTTCAGGGTCTGTGGTCAGAGTCGCAGACCCGGTGGTCTATCAACCGGCTGGAGACCAGAGCGGTCCTTCTGGCGCTGCATGCCTTTCTACCCCTAGTACGCGGACGGGCGGTCCGGGTATTGTCGGACAACGCTACCACCGTGGCTTACATCAATCGCCAGGGCGGGACAAGAAGTCCTCTAGTGGCGGAGGAGGCGCGGCTCTTGATGCTCTGGGCAGAGCGGCATCTCAGCCATCTCGCTGCGTCCCACATCGCAGGAGTCGACAACGTACAGGCGGATTTTCTCAGCCGTCACCGCCTGGATCCCGAAGAGTGGGAGCTGGCGGACGAGGCGTTTCTCTTCATCTGCAAGACTTGGGGAATGCCCCACATGGATCTGATGGCCACGTGGCACAACGCAAAGGCTCCGAGATTTTACAGTCGACGTCGCGAAAGGGGCGCAGAGGGAGTCGATGCGTTGGTGCTTCCCTGGCCGGCGGGAGTGCTTCTGTATGTGTTCCCACCGTGGCCCATGATCGGCAAGATTCTGCGGCGCATAGAATTGCACCCGTCCAACGTGATCATGGTGGCGCCGGAGTGGCCGCGCCGTCCCTGGTTTGCGGACTTAGTCCAGTTGTCGGTGGCTGCACCCCTTCGACTTCAGGGGTTCGCGGGGCTTCTTCGGCAGGGCCCCGTCTGTTTGGAGGATGCGGATCACTTCTGTCTCGCGGCATGGCTTTTGAGAGGTATCGCTTGAAAAGAAAAGGCTACTCTGATGCGGTCGTTGCTACGTTGCTGAGATCCAGAAAGCAGTCTACATCCCTAGCTTATGTTCGGGTCTGGGTCGTCTTTGAGGAATGGTGCGTGGAGCGGGGTCTGGATCCCACTTCCGCTTCTATTTCCGATATTTTGGCGTTTCTCCAGGCGGGGCTCGCCAAAGGCTTAGTGTGCAATTCCCTTCGGGTTCAAGTGGCGGCGCTTGGGTGTTTGCGAGGTAAGGTCCGGGGAGTCTCTCTGGCTCTTCACCCGGATATCTCCCGTTTTCTTCGGGGGGCTAAACACCTCCGTCCTCCTTTGCGCCTCCCTTGCCCGTCTTGGAACCTCAACTGGGTGCTCTCTGCCTTATGTTCCGCGCCGTTTGAGCCCCTGAAACGTTCTACGCTCAAGGATCTCACGTTAAAAACTGTATTCCTGGTGGCGATTGCGTCGGCCCGTCGTGTTTCGGAATTACAGGCATTGTCCTGTAGGGAGCCCTTCTTGCGCATCTCCGATTCCGGGGTTTCCTTGCGGACGGTTCCTTCCTTTCTTCCTAAGGTCGTGTCGGCTTTCCATTTGAATCAATCGATTGAACTCCCCGCTTTCGCGGTTGGGGAGTCTTCGGACCCGAAAACGAGAGACTTGAGAAAGCTAGATGTGCGGAGGTCCCTTCTTCGCTATCTTGAGGTTACCAACCCGTTTCGGGTGACGGATCATCTGTTTGTGTTGACTTCGGGCCCAAAGAAAGGTTCTGCGGCGTCCCGCACAACCATTGCCCGTTGGCTCAAGGAAGCCATTGGTTCCGCGTACATTCTGTGCGGAAAATCGCCGCCGGTGGGTCTTCGGGCTCATTCGACGCGGTCTCACGCTGCGTCTTGGGCGGAATCTACTCAGGTGTCGCCTCAAGAGATTTGCAGGGCGGCTACCTGGAAGTCGTTGCATACCTTCATTAAACATTACCGGTTGGATGTTCAAGCTCCTGAAGCTGGGGGTTTTGGAGAGAGGGTACTCCGAGCGGGACTCTCTGCTTCCCACCCTTGGTAAGTTAGCTCTGGTACATCCCAGGTGTCCTGGACTGATCCTGGTACGTACAGGGAAAGGAAAATTAGTTTCTTACCTGATAATTTTCGTTCCTGTAGTACCAAGGATCAGTCCAGGATCCCGCCCACAGTGCTGCGCTATAGTAACGGAGAGTCCGCTCATTATTGTTTTCAGTGCGCTGACCCCTTGTTTATTCGTTCTCCCGGTTGGAGAGTCTGGTTCCTGTAGGGGTGTTGGAATTTTTTCCCGTTTAAATAGCAAGTTTGTATGGTTAGCTATGGTTGCCTTATGGCTTTTCTACTTTGACATTACGTATGACTGAGGGGCTGTGACTGGCACAGGGGCATATATGCTCCGCCCACAAGTTTTAGTCTGTCTCCATCTACTGGTGCGGAGTCACAACCCAGGTGTCCTGGACTGATCCTTGGTACTACAGGAACGAAAATTATCAGGTAAGAAACTAATTTTCCTTTTTTATTTTTTATATATCTTTCTTTTAATAATTTAACTGTTTTTATTTCTTCTGCTTTAACTTGTTCCCTTTTTGTCCCCTATTTCTATTTTGAATATTGTATTTCCTTCTTTTTAATGTAAACCACTTAGATCTTACAAAAAATTGGTAGAAGCGGTATATAAAAGGTTTTAAATAAATAGATTATAAAAATATTAGGGGCGCCGGGCAAGCATTACCGATGCTCACCTGGAGCAGGGAAGTAACTTCTAACATAGGCTTCAAGAAATGAGTGAAGGGGGAAGCAGTGGAAAGGCTGCTGGGATTTCCTGAGCCCCACCAGCGTAAGATTAAAAAAAAAAAAAAAAAAAAAGCAACAGTGTCAAGCTTGGTGCGATTTCCCAGGCCCCAGCAGCAGCAGAAGTGGCACGAGATGGGTGGAGTGGCCAGTATGAGGAAATCTAATGCAAAATGCTGACAGAGTAGCTAGTAATGTGGGCAACATGGTGACAGTGGGATTCAATTATCTGAGTATCAAATGAGTAAATGTCACATCAGGACATGCACATCATCACCTCCCCTTACCACCATTCCATCCCCACCCAACACTCGCATGCCACCCTGCTTCCATAACCAGGGGTGCAAGGGGAAGGCTACAAAATGGAGAATGTGAGAGGGAAGCACCCATCTTACACTACATCACCATCTCTCCCTTCCCCCTCTATCTTCCTCCACACAAGGGAGAGGGGAGGTGAACAAAGTGGAGAGTGCCCCACACATACTAACGTCTGACACATACCCCTTCTACACCATGTCTCCTCCTATACACACATGTATACCGGGGGAAGGAGGGGGCTACAAAGCTGAGAGCGTGAGAGGAGGGGAAAAAAGTGCATGCATACACACACACACACACACACTATGTCCCCATTTATACCCCCCAACCCATACACACTCTCAGGAGTAAGGGGGCAAAATGGCCACATCCCACCTCTACACCAGTACTCTGCCCTCCCACACCCGTGCATGCACATGGGGGGGGGGGGGGGGGGCGGCGCTAGGAGCAGATACAAAGCAGAGAGTGTGAGGGTGGAGAGGGACAAAGCACACAAATATCCCACATCCCCCTCCCACCACACAGGTGAAGAGACAGGGAAAAAGTGGAGTGTGTGTGTGTGGGGGCGGGGGGGAAAGAGTGCCCCCAGCCATACCCCTTTACCCATGGGCAGGGTTGACAAGCGAAGTGAGCAGAGATGCTGCCCCTAATTTAACAAAACTGGTTTCATAGGTTTGGTCTTATTGTTTCTTTTTTCACATTAAAACTTGCTGTCTGGTATTTTGTTATTTTTTGGGATATAGGAAAATTGGTTCTTACCTGCTAATTTTCGTTCCTGGAATATCACAGATCAGTCCAGACTCCTGGGTTTTGCCTCCCTGCCAGCAGATGGAGACAGAAAAAAAGCTTTACTGACATTATTAACCTAGACTGCCATCTACAATACCTCAGTATGACCTGTACCCAAGCCAAGATGAGAATAACTAGAGCAATAACTGAGACCCTCAACAAACAGCAGGAAGGCGGAGCCTCTTATGAAAAACTTGTTCCAACCACATTAGAACATTATTCAACCAAATAACCCACTCTGCATCATTTATATACTGCCATGATGAACGGGCTTTACTGAACAGGCAGGGCTCTGGACTGAGCTGTGGTATTCCAGGAATGAAATTAGCAGGTAAGAACCAATTTTCCTTTCTTGTTCATATCCCAACTCAGACCAGACTCCTGGTATGTACCCAAGCTCCCCTAACCGGGACAGGAACATGATAGCCCTGCTCGTAATACGCACTCTTCAAACCCCGCAGAGTCCTGATCTCGGACATCCAACCGGTAATATCTGTAGAAAGTGTGTAACGACTTCCAAGTAGGCACCTGCCAGAATTCTTGCAGAGAAACCAGCTGATACTTGCATGTCTAAGCTGAGTGATCCCTTAGATCCTCTGGAACCAGATAGCCTCTACATATTCACACCAAGCCAATTTCGTCATTCAGTCATTGCGCAATAGTAACCTTGGATGCCTTGCATTCCTTTTTTGGCCCATTCTAAAGCACAAAAAGATGATCCGATCTCCACAAACGTTTAGTCACCTTGAGATACCTTAACAAATGCCTACTGCACATCCAACACACGAAGTTCCATAACATGCGGCACAGATGAATCCAAATTTGGAAATCGTGAAGTTTAGATGAAAGGCCAAAAACCAACCTTCGGCAGAAATGAAGACACCATTGGCAGACACACCCCATTCTCTGTACTGTAACTTGAAAAAAGGGATCTGTACAAGACAAAGCCTGAAGCTCTGAAATTCTTCTGGCTGAACAAATTGCCACCAAACAAATTGCCACCAAAAATCGCCTTCAGGGATAAATCCTTTAGAGTTGGCGTCAGCAATGGCTTAAAGAGAGCCTTACACAACACCCTCAGCACCAAATTAAGATTCCATGAGGGACACACTTTCTGTATTGGAGGCTGCAAGTGTTTTTCGCTTTGATGCGAGACCAGGGATACTCCCTGTATCTTACCAGGAAGACAGCCTAAAACCGCCACCTGAACATAGGAGTTATAGGCTAGACCCTTCACTAGACCTTTATGCAAAAAGGGTGAAGATGTGGAAAATTGAAGCCCGAGTAGGCTGCATGCCCTGCTAAACACACCAAGCTTCAAAAAATCCTCCATTCCTTAACATAAGCCAAGGATGTGGATGGCCAACTGGCCTACAGTCAGGTAGCAATGACAACTTCGCAATAACCCTTCCAACTCAAGCGTTTCCTCTCTAAAGCCAAGTCACAAGACAGAAGGGACCTGCCTCATCTGAAAATATAGGACCTTAGTGCAAGAGTCTCGGAATGTGACTGAACCTTAACGGACTGTCCACCACTAGGTTTGCTAGGTCCATGAACTACAGGTGATGTGGCCACTCCAGAGTCATGAGAATCACTTCACCCGGGTTTCTCTCTAAGTACTATAGCACCTTTCCACCAAGAAGAAGAATCCTCTATGACCACAGTAGCACCAGAGCATTAATTCCTTCCACTCTGCCTGCAACTGTAAAAGCATTCCGCCTTGGCAATTCATTTTGTTGCCATCAAGTTCATGTAAGGTGTTCCCCACCTGGCCTTTCTCTGGGGTCCAATTTTTGCCTGCTGAGAAAATCCACCTGCACGTTGTCCACCCCGGCTATGTGAGACACACTACCAGAACTGCCTGGTGCTGCTCCACCACTAAGCCTCCAATGAAACCATCCAACTTTTGGTCTCTCCCTGTTAGTTGATATAAGCCACCGTTGTTGCATTGTCCGATAGAACTCGCATTGCCTGAGTTTGTAACAATGACAGGATTGCAAGGCTAAGCGCACTGCTCTCGTCTCTAGCCGATAGATAGACTACAATGCCTCCACCTTCGACCATTGACCCTGTGCGGTCTGGCCCTGACACCACTACCCAACCGGAAAAACTGCATCGGTAGTCACTGTCACCCAAACATCTCTAACTCCATCTTTCTTTCCAGATTGACCTAACCAAGCCATCAGGAAAGACTGGAACTGTACTCCCCCCTGAGGGGAAGAAGAATTTGAAACTCCACTGATAATAGGTTCCTACGGGAGAGGAGCACTCTTTGAAGGGGCTGCATATATACGAATGCCCAGAGAACTAGTTCTAGAGTCGATGCCATAGACCCCATGACCTGAAAATAATCTCCTACTCTGGGCACCTTATTCTCTAGAGTCACAACAGGCAATGAACCTGACTGTGCAACTTCTCCATCTTATCCTCCTTGAAAAACACCTTGATAGTTTGGGTGTCGAATCAAGTCCTTAAGTATTCGGATTGAGATGGTATTAGATGGTTGTTCACTAGGTTGACCACCCAGCCCAGAACCAACCCTCAGCCTCTCTAGGATCCGCTGTACTGCAAGCTGACAGGGATCTGCCTACTTTGCCCGTATGCACCAGTCTTCCAGATATGGGTGTACCAGCACTCCTTCCTTCTGAAGGGCCGCCACCACCTCCAGAATCACTTTGTTGCCAAATCGAAAGGAAGGGAACAAAACTGAAAATGATCTTCCAGAATCATAACCCTCAGGCCCTTCTGGTGCTTCTGCCTGATTGGGATATGTAGGTACGTCTCTGTGAGGTCTAGTGACTCCAGGAACTCTCCCTTGCGAACTGCTGCCTCGGCCGACCACAGGGTCTCCATATGAAAACATGTATCAGAGGGCCACATTGACCTTCTTTAAATCCAGCATCAGGCTGAATGTCCCTTCCTTTTTTGGATCACAAAATAAATGGAATACCAATCTTTTCCTTGTTCTTCCCGGGGAACTGGTACTATTGTTTCTGTAGCAAGTGCTTCACTGTGTCGTGAACCGCTGTTTGGTGCGAGGAGCGCAAAGGAAGCCTATGAAGGCTTGCCGGACCAGGCAAGCAAGTTCTAATGCATAACCATTTTTTTATCACTTGCAGGACCCATTGGACTATTGTGATTCTGGTCCACTCCTCATAAAAGTGGACTGTCCCCTGACAACCAGAAGATAAGACTGGACCAGCCTTGCTTCATTGTGAAGACTCATCCCCCTACCCTGGTTCCTTGATCAGGGGTATCTTGGGTCAGTTTTCATCAAACTTGAAAGGAACAGGTCCTGCCTGAACTTTGCCTCTGTACTGCCGAAGGGCCTCTGTTCTGCTGTTACTAGCTGAGACTTTGACCAAACATCTGCAGACCAGTTTCTTAACTATAGTAGTTGCCTGACCAAAACTGCAGACATAATAATTCTGGAGGACATCCTAATCAAGTCATACAAGGCCTCTTCCATATAGGCCACTTCAGCCTCTAATCAAGCTGTCTGTTTCATGGAGGAAGATGAAGACCCCGTTGCCTGCAACTGCTAAACTTAGAGCAAAAAAGCTCTCTGCATAAAACTGCATACCATAGCTTATATACCCAAACTGAAACTTCAAAAATCCTCTTGAGGTGAACCTTCAGCTTCTAGTCCTGCATATCTATCAGCACGGTGGACCCTGCCACCGGAATGGTGGGTTTCTTGGTCACCACTGCGACTGAAGTGTCTACCTTCAGCAGTATCAAAAGCTCCAGAACCTCTTCTGATAACGTGTACAATTTTGCCGTTGCCCTTCCACCTTTTAGACCAGTCCCAGGGGTGCCCCACTCTCCGATGACAGCTTCTTTACTGATTTCTGGAAGGGAAAAGCCATAGCAGGACTTCTTAAGCCTTCCATGATAGGGTCCACTCCTTCTGAGGTAATCTGATGCCCAGCTCTTTAAGCACATGTGGAATCAAGGGCCACAATTCTTTCCTGCGAAACACAGACCACCTAGGGTCATCTCCTTTGGTCACTGGCACCTCCTCCGGATCCGGATCTGAAATGTTCTGAGGGGACTCCACCCCAGGAGACCCATCCAGCGGCCCATCCTCAGACTCCTCCCCTAGGGTCATCTTGTTGCCCAGCCAAGCTGAACACCCTCCAGATGTATTTTGTGTCCTCCCCAAGGGGATTATCCTCTTTGGTTTGGAGCACCTCAGGGAGTTCAGACAGCATGGCTACTTCCTAGCCAGTCCCTTCGTTGCCAGTAAGGTCATGTGCATGAAAAGCACAAACCTCATTTGGTAACTCCTCCATACCCTCTGAGTCCTCTTGGGCATTCAGTCAGGCACTGTAGGGGGATAAAGAAGGAGAAGCGGCAGGCCCCTGCTGACTCCTGCAACAGGAGAACATACTCCATGATGGCCCAAACCAGCTGAACAAGATGTTCTTCTTGCATTGATTGCCGCTGACATGCTGGAACAGCCTTCCTTGCACTTATTGCACATCCTTAATGAGGAAAAGATGCGGCGGCTTAGCCCCACAAGCACGGTAGCATTTCCTGACTTCATGGTCGCCATGTTATCTGCCTGCTCCTGCACTGCCAGTCACCCCACTGCCACCCCGTGGTGTCTTAGCCAGTTCCCGGTCACTCCCGTGAAAACTGTTGCTATCTCACACTGTTCTCACACAGCTCCCCGAGCCACATTGGCCTGCTTCCTGGCTGTCTGACTAAGTAAAGTTGCTCCATTTCTTTCCTTAGTTTTAACTTTTTTTTTTAAACTTTACCAATTAAAAAAAAAACATGAAAGGCTACTTCCCTGTCACTGACATCCAGACCCCCTGAAGAGCCGAGTGTCAGGAGCGGGGAAACAAGGAGGCAACCAAACCACTGGCTATCCACTCCCCACATCCAGAAGCTGCAGCAGATTAGGGTCACCAACCCCTGTTTGTCCACTCAAGCTGGGGGATGGTCCTTCCCAGAATCTAACACCCCAGGAAGTACAATTCCAATTGAAATATATCGCTTTCTTTCTTTATTTTTACTTCAGGTTTTATACCTCTACCATCTACTGGAGACAGAGAAATACTGAGGGACTGCAGGTGGTACTCACAGTTAAGTAGCAGCATCAGTAAAGCTTTTCTTCTCTGTCTCCATCTGCTGGCAGGGAGGCAAAACTCAGGAGACTGGACTGATCTGGGATATTTTATTTATTTATTTGAACGGGAACTACTGCAATTGTATTATTATTATGTTTGCACGTCTGGAGTATCAAAGAAGAAACAAGCAAGCACTCTGACATGCGCACACCAATGAAGTGTGAAGAAGAGAACAGCAAAGAAAAACAAAGCTCTCATAACATTAGGCAGCAAAGGCAAAACTGCCATGCTGCACATTATTCAGGATTTGCTGATATTAAGTCAATTCATGGAATTTAGACTGTGGTCGATTTGCACACTTTGCACAGTGATATCCACACTGAATATGTATGCAATACATTTGGCAGCAAACACAGGGCCGCCGAAAGCACTAAGCAAACTAGACCTGGGCTTGGGGGCATGAGCTATGTGGGGCCACGAGCGGCGGTGGCAAAGAGAAGCGGAGATTCGGCGGGCTGCAAGCAATGCCCAACCTGCTCGTGGCCCAGAAAACCGCACACTCGGGTGCAATCAAGGAAAGAGGTAGGTCCAAGACTGGAGGGGGGGGGGGAAGGGGGGGGGGGGGGGGGGGGGGGGAGGGCAGAAGGTGCCTAATCCCCTTGCACCGGTCCTGAGAAAACGCAGACATATCTCATGCATATTCATTATGGATATCCTGAAAACCCGATTGGCTAGGTGTAGCTTTAGGACAGGGTTGGATAATACTGGTCTAGAAGCCATGCTAGACAACATTATGGAAACAAGAAGACGAGATATATGTCAAGTAAGAAATATGATGGGCCTTCATGAAAGAACAGTATTTACTCTAGTACATAGGGTTGTCGCAGAGGGGTGGACAAGAGACGTGCCAGGCCACTGCCAGCAGCAGAGGTGTGCTTCCCTGTTGCTATTCTCATCAGCAGAGCCAGCCACACCCCCAACTCACCCCGGGGTACTGTCCCACTGGTACATTTGGATAAGCACATTCTTTACCCAAGGGCTGTACAGAATAGAAAGGGGCTGCTTTAGGTATTGGCAGTTTGTTAGACAAGACCCACATTGTACCAGCTCCATCAGTTATTAGCGATCCTCTTCCAGAAACACCAAAGTTCAGAAAGCTAATTCAGATCTGTAAAATACAAATAGAGCACTACCTTTGGAAATAAAAGCAGCTAATGATAATTGGGATTGTTTTGTTACAGAGAAACTGGATCCACTCGCTGAAGAGAAGCAAGTTGATCGGTGTATCAACCAGATCTATGTGTTCTTTGCAAAAATCTTCTTTCCTGCTTATGAACAAGAAGTCCTCGTACAGGAAGAAATCCCTAAAAACAGGGCTTGGCGGGCCGCAGCTGTTCGCGTGTTGAAGATGCAGGAAGAAGAGAGAGCACGGTGACTTTTTATATTTTTATACACACAGTAAATGTATATAATACTAGGAAACTGAATCACCCATCTGTTATACTCTGTCTATGAACAAGAAATATATTTAGGTTGTGGTTCAGAATTTCACAAGCATCAGATATCGCCATGCACGATAGGTGACATCATTCAACGGTGCATTTCTTAGCGTTCAGACAGGTGAATCCAGACATAGTGGATTATGCACCTCTACCAGCAGATGGAGACAGAGCAAAGCTGACGTCACAGTATATATACTCCTGAAGTGACATCAGCCTGCCAGTATTCTCAGTCTCCAGCAGATGGTGGGCGTGCATCTCGCTACTGGGGATTGCTTTGTTTTAGGAGAAAATAAGAAGGAAATTTAATTCATCTTGCTCTCCCTCAGTCGAGAATTCCTGAGGTGATATTTTTGGATCCTTCTCTCAGATGAGTGCCTTGGTCCGGTAGCTGATTTTCAGCTGGCGTGGACTTAGCTGTTAAAAAAAAAACCCCCAAAACCTACAGCTGAAAGGTAGCAGGTGCAGGAAGCTGAGCGTGGAGGTGAAGGTATATGCCCTCTCCCCCTGCAGCTGGAGCCCGATTCTGTACTCAGCCTGGATGGGCTGAGCTCAGGTAGAGAGTAAAATAAATAAATTCACACACACTTATCTGTGTGCACAAACTAAGCGGCCTCGTGGGAGCCCAGTTTTTTGGATGACTTGATCACCATCAAGGCACAGTGTTGAGCGTCTAAATTTTGAACTCCTAAATTTTGGGTGCCTAGTTTTTTTGCAGTGCGAATACGCATATTCCTTAGATGCTTATTACAGCGTACTGATAGGTTGCTTTGCTACAGTCACCATTAGTTTAAGTGCCTTACCCTCGGTGCTGCTTGTCATATCCGAGCAACTCAGCTTGGCATTCCCTCAAACTTGTATCAGCATTGCTTGGGGGCTCAGGGAGAATTGCCTTGTCTGATTTTACTAAGACCAGTTCTTCCCAGCCTGATGCAGGACTGGGAAAAGAGCTGTCAGAAGGGTCACCCGACTTTGGAGCTCTCCCAATTGGTTCGGCAGCGGGGGAAGGTAGTTTAGTGGGCATAGGACAGGTGCCCCCTGATTTTTGGAATGGATCCCTCTGCCTTTTCTTGGGTAGACTTTTTTCAGTGACTACAGACGTCTCTTCAGGCGCAGTGCTTGGCTGCAGTCAATCTAAACAAATCGGTGTCACAGGCAGTGAAATTCCACATGCCTGGTGCTGCGGGTAAACGTTTGGGTAAGCCTATATCGGCTGCCGGTCTTCCCGATAGGGAGCCGGATGGCACAGATGATAAAGCCAATCCTTACTCCCTGGAGGATAGGGAAATTCCTCCGGGATTGGAGCCGAATAGAACTATGTTCTGGTTCTTTCATAGAGGCTTTGATTTCCCAGATATTGAAGTTGCTGGGAGTACATGGGGCTAAATCTGTGTCTGAGCCAAAGAAAGATCCCATTTTGATTTCTTTGCGTGAAGCCTCATGTTTCTTTCCTATTATGGAAGCCATTCAAGAATTAATAGATCTTGAGTGGGGTGCTCCGGAAGCTAATTTCAAAGGGTGATGAGTGTTGGAAGAACTGAGCCCCCTAGACCCAACTGCGCAAGAGCAATTGCGCTTTCAAAAGTGGATGCACTTGTGTGTGCTGTTACCAAGTGGAGGACTATTCCCATAGAAGGGGGAGTGGCCTTGAATGATGCTCAGATAGGAGAATCGAGGCCATCCTTAAGCAGGCCTTTGAAGTGATGGCAACGAATTTGCAGATAGCTTCTTGTTGTTCCCTGTTGCCTTGCTCGTTTACTTCTCTCTCAGGAGATCAATGAATCTGTTGTGAATGCCAGGGCAATGATAGAACCAGCAGCCACCTTTTTGGCAGATGCGGGCTGCGATTTGGTCCGCACGTCATCCCGAGGGGTGGCTTCGGTAATAGCGGCCAGGTGTCAGTTGTGGCTGAGAAATTGGTCAGCCAATGCAACCTCCAAGTCTAACCTTACCAAGCTGCCTTTTAAAGGCTCACTCTTATTTGGGAGCGAGCTAGAGAAAATGGCCAATAAGGGGGTATGAGCCCTAGGTTCCTAAGTTGCCAGAAGATAAGAAACAGACACTGCACTCCTTTAGCATAAGAGGTCATATTAAGGGAAATGTTTTCAACCCTACAGCGGAGTGGCTTTTCACAGGGCTTGCCCTTTGGTTAGGTCTCTGTCCTTTCTCCCAGGTAGCCCAGATGGGGCACAGGCTCGGGTATTGGAGTCTCCCACGCTTCACAATGACGATGTGCTGACCCACTCCCGGGAACAGGAGATAGGGGTCACTTCTCTCTCTCTTATTGGAGGTGGGTTCTGGAGGTGATAAGAGATGGCTATGCGATGGAGTTTCACACTGTTCCTTGGGAAGTATTCATGGTGTCTCCCTGCAACTCTCTGCCGAAGAATCAGGCAGTGGAGTGTACTTTAAGTCTCCTTAGTCTGAGGGCTGTGGTTACAGTGCCCATGTCTCAAGAAAATACAGGCCCATATTCCACTTATTTCATGGGGCCAAGAAGGAGGGCTCTTTTCACCCCATACTGGATCTCAAGGGGGTCAACAGTCATTTGCATATGACATTTTCACATGGAAACCTTCATTTCATGTATTATTTATTTATCGTTTAACACAAAAACAGCCTAAGCAATATATAAAAAAAAAAAGGGTAAAACATCCATAATAAAACCATAAAACAAAACATACAATAGTATAACTCTAAACTGCCACATGGTGCACAAAGCTCAACACTGGAGTACTTAATCAAATGCTTGCTTCAACAAAAAGCTTTTCAGCAGGAATCAAAGTTTTTTTTATACATTCAGACATTGAGTTCCATTGGTAACAAATTCCAGCAAATTGGTGCTGCAACCAAAAAGGCAGTCTCTAGTTGTTGTAAGGCAAGCAAATCTGACTGATGGTACTTCTAATAGTCCTCATTGAGATGATCTTAACTGACAGGATGGTTTATATATCCTTAATAGAGCACTCAGTGATAATGGCTATACAGTCAGGGGAGTTTGATGTCTCTGGATTTGTCAAGAGGCATACCTACATATTCCCATCCGGCTAGAGCATCAACGGTTATTGCGTTTCGCGGTTTAGGAATTCCATTATCAGTTTTGAGTGCTACCTTTTGGTTTGCTCACCGCGCTCAGAACTTTTTCCAAGGTTATGTTGGTGGAGGAATTGAGAGAGGATGGGATGCTAGTACACTCGTACTTGGACAACTAGCTGATTCAGGCCAAGAGTCTGGAAGAGAGCCTCTGGCTGTCACACAAGGTGATCTCCTTGTTGCAGGAGCTAGGTCGGGTGGTGAACCTGGCCAAGAGTTCTTAGTTACTATATTATCTGTGTTTTGTTTGACATGAAGCATGGCAGGGTGTTCCTGCCAGAGAGCCATATTCAGAAGCTGATGGCATAGGTGCGTCTTTTGACAAACCCAATACACCCTATAGTGTGATCCTATTTACAGCTACTTGGATTGATGGCAGTGACCCTGGAGGTGGTGCCGAGGGTGAGGGCAGATATGGGTCCTCTTCAGTGCTCTCTGCTATCTCGTTGGAGCCCACAATCTCAGGACTATTTGATTTGGCTTCACCAACTGATTGTCTGCACTCAGCTGCAGTGGTGGTTTCAAGCAGATCATCTAAGAAAGGGGGTTTCCCTAAGATCACCGAACTGGCTAGTACTCACGACAGATGCGAGCCTCCTTGGTTGGGGAGCTCATTGGTCAGGAGCTGACAGAGCAAGGGTGCTGGAGTTCATAAGAGTCTCTCTGGAGCATCAATCGGCTGGAAGCCCATGCCGTCTGGTTCGCATGCTTGCAGTTCGGCGACAGATAGCAGGGTCAAGAGGTCCGGATAATTTCGGACAGTGCAACAACAGTGGCTTACATCAATTTGCAGGGAGGAACCAAGAGCCAGCAAGTGTCACAGGAAATAGCTCAATTTATGGAATAGGCGGTAGTGCATCTTCATGAGCTCTCAGCTCAGAAAAAGACAATGTAAGAGCAGACGGAGTCTAGATGTAGAAGAATGGGAATTGTCAAGCAAGGCATTTCAGCTCATAGTGGGTTGCTATGGCCTTCCATTTCTGGATTTGCTGGCAGTTTCTCACAATGCGAAGGGTCCTTGATTCTTCAGTCACAGGAGAGATCCCAAGTCCTTGGGCATCAATACCCTCGGTCCAGGAGTGGCCAGAGGGCAAGTTGCTTTATGCTCTTCCCCTGTGGCCCATGTTGGGCAGAATGATTCGGAAGATCAAGAGTCACAGGGGGCGGGTGCTTCTGGTGGCACCAATTGGCCCAGGAGACTGTGGTATACAGGTCTGTGAAGGTTCCTGGTGGACTCTTCCCTCCGGTTTTCGGTACACAGATATCTCCTACGGCAGGGACCTATTCTTCATGAAGATCCAACTCTATTTTGTCTTACGGTATGGCTCTTGAAAGGGCTTGCTTGCTAAAGCGTGGCTATTCTATTGCGGTGATTGCCACCTTGCTGTGAGCGAGAAAGTTCTCTACTTAGCTTATGTGCAGGTTTGGCGAGTGCTTGAGGCATGGTGTGAAGATCGAGAAGTTCTTCCTTGTTCAATTAAGATCCCGCTCATTTTGGAATTTTTGCAGGATGGATTGAGTAAACGGTTGGCCCTTAATTCCAGGTGGTGGCTCTTGCCTGTTTCTGAGGTCAGGTGAATGGTGGAACCTTGTTGGCTCATCCATATGTGGTTTGTTTCTTGAAAGGGAGTGAAGCATCTTTGTCTTCCCTTGCAGTTACCAGTGCCCTTATAGCGTATTAATTTAGTTTGGATTTTTTAGTGGGCCTTACTTTTTGACCAGTGCATAAAATTTCCTAGATGTTACTGACTTTGAAAACGGTGTGGCAATTTGTTTGGTGTGTAGGGTATCTGAAGTACAGGCCTTTGTCTTGTCAGGAGCCATTTCTACGAGTGACTCCGGGGGCAATACAGCTGAGGACTGTTCCTTCCTTTTTGCCAAAAGTGGTCTCTGATTTTCACTTGAATCAGTCCATTTCTCTGCCGTCTCTGGCCAGGGAAAGGGATGAGGAGGAATATCGCCTGTTATGCCTCTTGACCTCCAAGGACCTTATCTTGAGGTATTTGGAGGTTTCTAAACCTCTTAGGAAGACGGATTGCCGATTTGTTCTTCACAGTGGTAAACTTGGTGAGCTGGCATCGTGGGCTATAATAGCCCGCTGGATTAAGGATTTAGTCACGGCCAAGTATGTGGATGTTAAGCACCCGTTACCTAGTCAGGTTAGGACTCAGGTAGGCGTGGGCAGAGGTTAGATTGTCTCCCATTGACAATTGCCGAGCTGCGATGTGGTCCTCCTTACATACTTTTTCCAGGCATTATCGCCTGGATGTGCAGGCCCGGGAAGACTCAGCCTTTGCTCGTGCGCAGCCTCCTGCCCTGTTCGGGAGTAGCTTTGGTACATCCCATTGGTTCTGGATTCACCTGTCTGAAAGCTAAGAAAGGAGAAATTACTAATTTCCTTTTTTTTTTTTAGTACAGAGAGGTGAATCCACCTTCCTGCCCTTGGCTGCCGTATGGTTGTGCTATTGTCCTCCTGAGTGGCTGTATGTTCCAGCAATTACTGGCAAGTGTTACTCCAGTCCCTACACTAGTCTTAATATATTCTTTGTCTGAGCTCAGTTTTTTCCTCCTGTTGGCTGAGTGCTGGAATGGTTATCTGTTAATAATCAGGTTTGATAGTTGTCCACAGTTGGCTTTTGTAGAGAATACTGGCAGGCTGATGTCACTTCAGGGGTATATATATATATACACCATAATGTCAGCTTTGCTCAGTCTCCAACTGCTGGTACAGGTGCATAACCCACTAGTTCTGGATTCCTCTTCTGTACTAAAGAAAAGGAAATATCAGGTAAATAGTAACTTCTCCTTTGGGTTTGTTTCTCCTCTAGCCCAGAAACCTCTGGATTTCTTTTCTGGGCATGTGCAGGACTTCAAGACTAGCGACCTATCCACCATATACCCAATTTTTTAAAAACCTGTGCAGTATTACAAATTTGCCCAAATCTCCACTTTCCATTTAAACCAAGCCATTACATTGCCTGTATTCTTTCTGAAACCACATCAGTCATTCAAATAAACAGGCCTGGCAATGTAATGTTAAAGAGTTCTCTTATTCTATCCAGATAGGACTAGATCTTTGAAACTCAGAGCTCTTCCTATCTTTTGACCAGAGCAAAAAAAGAGGCTTCTGTTACTAAGAAAACCCTCACAAGCTGCATGCAACATGCCTCTGACTGCATACCTTGCTGGTGCTCTGCAGCCAATAATGGCACATCAGCTAGGAGCCGGGTCTTCTACTTGGCTCACCTTAACCCACCATCAATTCAAGACATCAGGAAGGTGATGACTTGGGCAACCGTAAACACATTTGTGAAACAATATTGTTTAGACTAGGAGTCACATTTTGATGCTAAATATTGACAATGTGTGCTTTTTACATTGATTTTACAACTTCCTGTATTTACAATCATGTTGCAAAAGAAAAAAAAAATAAACCGAAAGGAAAAGAAGACCAAATTAAAGTTTACTATAATGCAGCCTTAAGCTGGGGAGTTCCATCGTGGTGGCTGTGCTGCTTGTCTACAGAGAAAGCAGTTGCTTACCTTAAGAGGTACTCTTTGTGGACAGCAGAACTTAGTCACACAATCTCTCTCTCTCTCTCCACCCCGGGAAGTTGGACTCTAAGCTTGAAAATAGATTGTGGGAGATCGTGCAACGATGCTAGTGCAGGAAGTCCTGCGCATACCCAGAAAAGAAATCCAGAAGTTTCTGGGCTAGAGGAGAAAATGGACTGAAATGGCACTGTCAGATGGCATCACCCAGCTTGTGTGGTGGTATGTTCTGCTGTCCATAGACAACACCTGTCACTTTCTATTTTCAGAGGACAGAATGGCAGGCAAGAATAATTCTCCAGTAAGGAAGGAGTATGTGGCCATAAATTGAACAAAAATCTGTTAAAAAAAAATGTAATTGTAATCTTAACGTAAATTGGTCTTGTACAGGGAAAAGTACACTGCAAACAGTGTGGGGGAGAGTTGAGATAGATACTAGCAGATGCACAAAGTCATGTGCAGGAACAACTGTGGTGGAAAAAGGAAGTGCTAGAGAAAGATGAAAGGATCAGGGGAAAAGGGAGATGGAAGCACCAAAGCTTTCCTAATGAAAGAGAAAGCTAGGGCTTGTAATTAATGCTCAGACAACCAACTCACTTTAGGATAAAAAATGGATTGAAAGTCCTTGTCTTTGGTGCATGTGGTCAGTGCTGCAAGCCCTTCAATTCCATTCTGACTTGTTTTGTCCTGAAATATGGTTGTTTTCAGACTGAAAGCTTTGAAAGAAGCAGAAGAGGCAGCCAAACTACAAGAACAAGAGGCAACAGAAAAAATATTAGCTACACTCGAGATCTTGAAATCAGCAGTTAAAACTCACAAGGATGAGACTAAACAGTCTCAGCGACTCGCTACAGGAAAAGAAGAAACTCTGCCTCTTCCCGTAGCAGCAAGCACTAAAGTAGCCTCTGCAGCGGTAAAAAAGAAGAGAAGGGAAAGGTAGTCCAGGATCACGTCCTGCCCACGAGCCTTCTACAACAACCATTTTTACCATCCAAGCTGGTCAAAGAGTTGGAAAGCGTCCCGGCATTCGGTGATCTGATCTTCCGAGAAGTCACTTATGTTTACTGCTCCAAAATCAAAGTTATGTTGTCCTGAAAATTAAGAATTATTTTTCAATAAAACATGCTGTTTAAGTGATGATTGCTGCCAACTGGGTAATGCCGAGTCAAAGCTCACTTGCACCGGTCAGACCTGACCCTTGGTTATTGCACTGAGCTCCCATAAAGCAAAAATTGGAGCAAGGTGCTGCACTTCAAGCAAATAATTACAGTAGAGTCAGGAAATGCAGCAAATTTAATGAGTCCCAAAACAACTTCAACGTTGTGAAAAATTTAAATCTTTATTGGCGGCAACTCCATTGCTTCAACAGAACACATATTTTAACCAAGGTCTCTCCTTGCTAAATTTACTTCCTCAAACGCGTAGTAGCTTCTAAGCATATGAACTCCGCCTTAAATACGTCCCTCCCGATGCAGCCGGGTTTGGCGAAACACGGGTGCGTGTCGGGGGACCTTGGTTAAAATATGTGTTCTGTTGAAGCAATGGAGTTGCCGCCAATAAAGATTTAAATTTTTCACAACGTTGAAGTTGTTTTGGGACTCATTGAATTTCTGCATTTCCTGACTCTACTGAGCTCCCATAAGCCATTTACAGAGATGCTGTAGTTAGTAATACAATTCTTAAATAAAGGTTTGTAAACCAAGGGATGCATGCAGAGAATCGCTCAGCATTTTCCTGTTCCTACGTCTACATCTTTTTAGTTTGCATATTTCCTGCTGCGCTAAGCACAATGCCATTTTTGCATCACATATTCCCAAATTTCATAGCTTCATATTGGCTTTTTGTACTGCTGCCAAATTTTCCCGACTATGCATCAACACAGATTTTAAACAACTGAAAGCTTTTTCTTTGCACGAGTCTCTAGCTCACCCTGCCTGCTACCCAGGATCCATATTTCTCCTCAGCAGAACAGGGCTGAATCAGGGAACCCCCTCCAATGCTAAGGTTACATATAATGCGTTGAGAAGCTGCAAAACGGTGCCTTATACAATGCTGTGAAGAATTTTGCATTTTCCACATTCTTCTGTCTAAAAATTACAAGTCTAAATGCATTAGTTTGTTTCATGACCTGCACAACATACTGTACACTTTCATCATGAAAAACCAATTATAGAAATATTCCAAAAGTAATTACAAATAATTAAAAAAAAAGACCTTAATTACATAATTTACATTCGGTCATAGCAAACCCAAATTAGCTCCGATTATAAAATTGCCTGTACAAGGTCTATAATTTGTTAGCACCCACCAGTGTCTAATTGCAATAGTGGAGCTGATTCAAATACTCCTGGAAGAAGACGCGAACATTTTTGTTGTATGAAGTGAATTTGAAGCAAAGGTTAAAACATGCCAAACAAGAGGCTGTCACAAGAATTCCTGGTTAGCAACATTCAAAAGGTACAGATTGAAGGAAGGCTATAAGAAAATGTCAATGTGTTTGAATATCCTTTGTGGCATTGTCAGGTTCACCACTGGAAAGTGGAAACAGTTTGGCACTACCCAGACCCTGCCGTAATCAGGCTGTCCCTTCCGCGTCTGTAATTGTGGGTTAAGGAAACTGCCGCAGAAGATCATTGTGAGGCTTAGGATTACTTTAAAAGAACGGCCATCCATTGAGGAAGATGAAAAATTCTTAATTGATAATTTCCTTTCCTTGAGTCCAGACACATGGGTTTATGTTCCCAACCAGGGACTAACAGGCTTGCTGATGTGGCCCTATATAGGGTCCCAATGCTGACCTCAGCCTGCCAGTATTCCACCAAGTATTGAGTTAAGGTGTGTGAAGACCTATGCAATCAAGACTTTGGGTTATTATTATTCTTAATTACTTTTGGAATATTTTTATAATTGTTCTTTCATGAGGAAAATGTATGTTGCCATTAGTTTGCCCATGAGTCTCAAATGCATTATGGACTTGTTCCTGTGAAAATCAGAGATATGCTGCTACCCTGATGATTTTCGTAGCATCAACACCCTGCTACCCTGACTGTTCTTCAGTTTCTCTTCCGCACTTGGGGGCAGATTTTAAAAGCCCTGCGCGCCGGCACGCGCATGTTGAAGTAGCCCAAATTAATCCTGGAGGAAATGGGAATTGTCGTAGGGTGTGATATGTTTTACTGGGCCAGCATAAAAGCTGCTGTATTACATAAGCTTCAGGGATCACAAAGCTCTCATCTCCAAATGTGACTTCAAGGCTGAAGGAAGCATTTATAACCAGAGAATATTATGGTTTGTTTATTAAAACATACTGTGATCTTTAATATTGTAAAATCTGTACTTACCAGATTTTGTTTTACAAAATCTTAAGGTTGCTTGTTTATTCATTTGATGTTCTTGGTAAGAAAAACATAACTATAGAGCAAACTATAACAGAAAAGGCACTAAAAGAGTAGTCCTCTGAATTTTAACAATTATTAAATCACTTTATTTTTTCAGTCAAATATTAACATAATATTACAGAGAAATGGAATGGTACAGATGAATGAACAGACAGGTTTTAATTAATTCTGATAAATATTTAAAGTCTAAAAATCTTATAATCATTTAGCTTACAGTTAGAAATTTGATTCTTACAAGGCAATTGCCATTTTATTAATGGGATTCTTACTCCAGTCACTAATATGACAGAGATCCTTCTCACATACAAGGAAAACAGCAGTTCTTCCATTTTAAAAGACATCTTTCCAGTTTTTTCCAGAATCAGTCCAGAAAGAAAATATTGCTGAACTGTGTGGCACAAAGTTTTTTAACTTCTTCTGTAAAGTAAAAGAAATATTAACAGATAAGAGATGGAATTTAAAAACCTAATAATTGCAATCCATATGTTCAGTACAGATGAAGGAATAGAACCATTTCAAAAAGATCTGTAAACAAACTTCAAAAAATAATTATCCAAGATGAACTATTTACAAAATGGCTTAGGTGCTCAGCGACAACTATCGTGCATTGCAATGCAGAAGAACCCTCATTTGATTCCTGGGCCTTTTTCTCCCCATGACAGACAGGAGCTGTGGAACAGGAGACCCAGCTATTGCCGAATGGCAACTGGAATTAGGATGCATGTGTGCCAGAGTCCGAGAAAGCCATTATCAGTGGCTCCTAGCCAAGAACAGGCACTACAGTGGCTGGGCTACAGTAGGCTATACAAATGATGGGCGAGGCAGCTTGGTGGCTCAGCTGGCAGGTGCTGAGCAGAATCATGTGGAAGGGCCCCATTTCAATCCTCTAGATGGGACTTCTGTTCCCCTGGTTGACTGGAGCTGGGGAGGCAGCGTACAGAGCCGCCAGGCAGCAGGAATCATGGAGATTGCTTAAGGGTGGGTTGGTTGATTATTTATTTAAAATGTTTCTTAACCACTTTCCCAGCCCACAAGAGCAATACCTAATGGCCAGATTCAGAGCCCATAATACAGGGCTCCAGAAGGAGCCCTGATGCTTGGCCCGTAACCCAGGCTCATGATGCCAAATCTCTGCCTTGGTTTTGACTAAGCTGGAAGAAAATGCCAAATCAGAAAAAGAAAGCTGCACTTTAACCATTATAAAATGAAAGGAAACATGCAAGCTTGGTGTTCCAGCTGCATTTTTCTCACATTACAAAGTCTCTGAGGCCCATCAGAGAGGCCTGACATTGGGAAAGCAAACATCCCTGTTCATTCCCCAGATCAGTCCTAGACTCCACGATTTTGCCTCCCTGCCAGTAGATGGAAACGGAGAAGGTAAAATTTGTACTTACCAGATAATTTCCTTTCCTTTAGTCCTCACAGACTAGTTCACACCTGCGGGATTCCCGTGAACCAGTAGGTGGATGCAAAGAACTCTTAACGTTTGTTTTACGCTATTGCCACTCTATAGTCTGGGATACAGGGTAGTTCTCCAGTAGACTCTTGCCCTAGCCCAACAGGCTGATGATCTGCCCTTTTGTTAGAATCCCCCTTTTTTTTTCCTCTTTGGGTGGGAGGGACTTGGACTACTCTGCTAGGACTAAGGGAAAGGAAATTATCTAGTAAGTACAAATGTCACCTTTCCTTTTCGTCCTGCAGACTAGTCCACACCTGTGGGATGTGCCCGAGCAGTACCTAGTTTGGGCAGGATCTGACACCTGTGGCTCCCAATACCTGTTTACTAAAACTCAGCTCCTGCTCTACCTGAAGGTCTTGCCTATAATGCTTTGTGAATGTGCCCCAGGAGGACCTTGTTGCTGCGCTGCAAATATCCTGAGACATTGTTGCCCTGCTCTCTGCCCACGAGGCTGCACACACAAAGCCCTGGGGCCTGCTTTCCTTGCCCAATATAAGCTGCTATTATCGCTTCCTTAATCCAGCGTGCAATTGAGGGTTTATATGCTGCCTGGCCCTTTCTTTGGGGCTCCAGCAGGACAAATATCCTGTCCGTCTTCCTGAACCTATTGTTATTAGTCATGGAGAAGCATTCTTTGGACATCTAGCGGATGAGGTTTCCCCCTGCCTCTCACCTCTGTCAGAGCTGATAAGAGAATCTTCTTGGTTTGACAAACTCTGACACTACCTTAGGTAAGAAGGCCGGGACAGGACAGATGACTATTCTGTCCCTGTGAATGGACAGGTAGGGCTCGGATCTCCAAATCTCTCCTTGCTGAACATATCACCACTACAAAAACTGCCTTCAGTGTCAGGTCCTTTAACGTTGCCCCTCTGAGTGGTCCAATGGGTGCCTTGGCTAATGCCCTTAGTACCACATCACGACACAATTTCAATTTCAGTATTCTAATTTCAATAAGATATACATTTTAAGCACAGCAATTTACTATACACCGGTTGTATCTATTTTTATTTCAGCTATTCCCTCCACCCCTCCCACCGAGGAAGCCGTCTGGCGAAACACGGCCGTGGCAGGGCATTCTATTTAAAACTCCTTACTATGCTTTTAAAATTTTATTTCTTGTTAAAATTGGAATACTGAAAGTGAAAATTGTGTCTTTAAAATAGTTTTGCACTGGAGCACCACATTTTGCTTAAATAAATTGCGACTGACTTTGCGATTCTCCTAGGTTGATGCATGTATTCCTCACACTTATCCACATTTAAAATTCCATGCCCTGGGTGGGGTTTGGAATATCCACCCTAACCTTTTGAGTCTGAGCTATTACATGCTTCTACCGTATTGGCGTTAGGTATAGAAAAATAATGAAGGGAAACCTGGGTAGGAGTCAGGCATACCAAAAAAAACCCAAAAAACGGTGGGATTCCCTCTCCCGCCAATCCGAGAATATCACTTTAGAAAATCAATCAATGGTGTCGCTTGCAGTACGGTTTCATTAGTGGGAAGCTCTGTTCATCCAAACCTGTTCTCTCCGTCACTTGGAGCCCTTCCGTCAGGTGCATTCCCTGCCAGACTGAATACTGAAGCACAGCTTCAATAGGCAAAGGGTCCTCCGCTTGTTCTCTCTCCTGTCCCCAGCAATGAATGGGATAATCCCGTCACACAAAGGACAACCCTTGCTGGCGGGTGAAGCCTGCACAGGGCCAGGGTCCTTCCATTTCCGAATGTTCAGCGATGCATGCGGAATTCCTAGCCAGTAAGGGAATGCTCGACCCGTTCACTGGAAACCCAGGGAGATGGAGCAAGAGCAAATAAGCTGGCAAGCAACCAAGTAAAAGGCGACAGCAGGGCGCTGGCTCTATAGGAGACCCAGGGAGATGGAGCAAGAGCAAATAAGCTGGCAAGCAACCAAGTAAAAGGCGACAGCAGGGCGCTGGCTCTATAGGAGACCCAGGGAGATGGAGCAAGAGCAAATAAGCTGGCAAGCAACCAAGTAAAAGGCGACAGCAGGGCGCTGCTCTATAGGAGACCCAGGGAGATGGAGCAAGAGCAAATAAGCTGGCAAGCAACCAAGTAAAAGGCGACAGCAGGGCGCTGGCTCTATAGGAGACCCAGGGAGATGGAGCAAGAGCAAATAAGCTGGCAAGCAACCAAGTAAAAGGCGACAGCAGGGCGCTGGCTCTATAGGAGACCCAGGGAGATGGAGCAAGAGCAAATAAGCTGGCAAGCAACCAAGTAAAAGGCGACAGCAGGGCGCTGGCTCTATAGGAGACCCAGGGAGATGGAGCAAGAGCAAATAAGCTGGCAAGCAACCAAGTAAAAGGCGACAGCAGGGCGCTGGCTCTATAGGAGACCCAGGGAGATGGAGCAAGAGCAAATAAGCTGGCAAGCAACCAAGTAAAAGGCGACAGCAGGGCGCTGGCTCTATAGGAGACCCAGGGAGATGGAGCAAGAGCAAATAAGCTGGCAAGCAACCAAGTAAAAGGCGACAGCAGGGCGCTGGCTCTATAGGAGACCCAGGGAGATGGAGCAAGAGCAAATAAGCTGGCAAGCAACCAAGTAAAAGGCGACAGCAGGGCGCTGGCTCTATAGGAGACCCAGGGAGATGGAGCAAGAGCAAATAAGCTGGCAAGCAACCAAGTAAAAGGTGACAGCAGGGCGCTGGCTCTATAGGAGACCCAGGGAGATGGAGCAAGAGTAAATAAGCTGGCAAGCAACCAAGTAAAAGGCGACAGCAGGGCGCTGCTCTATAGGAGACCCAGGGAGATGGAGCAAGAGCAAATAAGCTGGCAAGCAACCAAGTAAAAGGCGACAGCAGGGCGCTGGCTCTATAGGAGACCCAGGGAGATGGAGCAAGAGCAAATAAGCTGGCAAGCAACCAAGTAAAAGGCGACAGCAGGGCGCTGGCTCTATAGGAGACCCAGGGAGATGGAGCAAGAGCAAATAAGCTGGCAAGCAACCAAGTAAAAGGCGACAGCAGGGCGCTGGCTCTATAGGAGACCCAGGGAGATGGAGCAAGAGCAAATAAGCTGGCAAGCAACCAAGTAAAAGGCGACAGCAGGGCGCTGGCTCTATAGGAGACCCAGGGAGATGGAGCAAGAGCAAATAAGCTGGCAAGCAACCAAGTAAAAGGCGACAGCAGGGCGCTGGCTCTATAGGAGACCCAGGGAGATGGAGCAAGAGCAAATAAGCTGGCAAGCAACCAAGTAAAAGGCGACAGCAGGGCGCTGCTCTATAGGAGACCCCGGATTCAGTTCCTCTGCCTAAGACCAACTGGACCAGCCTTCTGCAACATTCGCAAATACAGTCTGGCTTTCTCCACCATTATGAAGAAATGTAAAAGCCAATATTCCAACTAAATGTTTAAGCTAGCCAGACAAACTCTAAGGTTCAAACTGCCCGCCCCACAGGTATATTTTAACTGGATAAGTCATCACCCAGTTTAAATGTAGTCAGATAAGAAAATGTGGTTATGGCTTAAGTTTATCTGGCTAACACTAAATATCAGTGCTAGCCAGATAGTTATTTGGATTATTTCTGTGCTAAAGTTAGCAAGATAACAAAATAAAAAAAAAACAGTGGCCAAGCAGTCCAATCCCCCTCCCTTCCTGCCCACCCAATATTAAAAGTAAAATGTTGCACAGCCAAGCAGTCTCCCTTCCCCAATACATACAAGCTTTGTCCCCCTTCTATACCCCCCCATAACAAATAGCCCTGAGCCCCCCCCCCCCCTCCTGACCAAACATATACCTTTGAAAACATTTTGCCAGAAATCCCTACCCCCATATCCCCAAAACTATCCTGAAAGCAGAGCAGGAGAGGCTGTAACCTGTTCCCATCGCTCTGACAGCCACTGGCACTTAGTATTCACAGATGCACTGGGCAATAACTGGTCCCTTCCCCGACAGCTGTGACCTAGCTCAATCGTCACAGTAATAGTCCTCGGCCAGGGCTCTTCCTGGGCCCTGAATCTGGCCACCAGGTGTCACTGTGGTGAGACGGCTAGGATTTCCCCCCAGTGGCTATTTATTATTGTATTATTTGTACATGTTTATATCCCGCTTATAACTAGAATGTGCTAAGCGGAGGGCTGAAAGCTTCTGCAGAATCCCCGACTCCGACCGACCTGCACTGGAATCAAACCTAGGTCCTTTGCTTGGCCATGTGCAGTACTGAATCACTGAGCCATCAGGCCAGCCACAAGAGCAGCGAGATAATTCAGTGCGTTTGTGATTAAAACCCACCCTACACAAAATAGTAAGACCAAAAATCATTTTCAACAAGAGTCAAAATAGTGTCAGTACATTTTTTTTCAACTGTACCAAATATTCCAAATATTCCTTCTGTTCATACTTGGGAAACCTCTGATGATATAGCCAATTCGGAAATTCTTCAAATCATATAAAAAATGAAGCCATCCACTTATCCATTATCATCCTGTTCTACTGTCTTGCTTAAACTCATTAAGGATGACATTGCTCTACCTATTGCTCACATTGTTAATTCTTCTCTATCTTCAGGATCCTTTCCAGACTCATTAAAAACTGCCATAATTACCCCAATACCAAGAACTCCACAAATACAAACCCTGATTACAATAACTTTCGTCCTATTTCTCTCTACCATTTCTCTAAAAAATCATTGAATCTGTAGTCTTAAACCAACTTACTATCTTGACCAACACTCCATCCTTGATCAGTATCAATTCAGATTCAGACCAAATCACAGTACAGAGACACTCCTCTTATCTAGCACTGATATCAATCACCGTGGTTTTGACGCAGGTACCTCTTACGTTTCTATCTTTCTTGATCTTTCTGCTGCCTTTGATACTGTTAATCATGAAATCCTTCTCTCTCGTCTCTCTAATATTGGTCTACCTGGCATAATTTATTGTTGGTTTAAATCCTACTTGCTCAACAAATTCATATCAAATCAGTTACATCTTCTTGGTTTCCATTAAATACTGCTATATCTCAAGAGCTGTCTCTTTCCGCAGCTCTGTTCAATATATACCATTCCCCAATATGTCAATTACTCTACACAAGGTATCTCGTACAGATTATACGCAGACAATATTCAGTTTGTCTTCCCTACATGGCAGGCCTAGAATTCCACTCTAAAATTCATTACTCTGTCTATCTTCAATAAAAACCTGGTTATTTCACAACAAACTGAATTTATCCAAAACTGAAATCATGATTTTAGGTAATCACCTTTTGATAATATTCCAAGTCATATTTCTCATGACAACATTGATTACCAATTAAATGGCGCATTCAACATAAAATTTTAGTCATTATACATAATCTCATTTATAATAATAAAAACTGCTGGCTTTCTTCTAGTTTGCATTTATACACCCTCTCACGTACCCTCAGATCTCAAAATCAGTTACTTCTACAGGTGCCATCCCCAAGATCCACTAGTCTAGCTGTCACTCGGGAATGTTCATTTTCCATTGCAGGACCATCTCCCTTCCCTTAAGACTTATCACCAATCCTGAAGAATTTAAAAAAGCATTGAAATTTTGTCTTTTTAGAGAAGCTTTCAGAGATCTGTGCGAATCCCAGCCTTAGTCTGATACTAGCTATTTTTCTGTTGTATTTTATATTGAATCTTAATGCATTAGCTCTATATATTTATTTTTATGTTTTCTTATTTTATCTTGTTTTATTTTTTGTTATTTATGAATGTACTCTTGTAAACCACCCCAAACTTTGGAGGGCACGGTCTATAAATAAATATACTCTCCTGTGGTAGAAATAAAATGGACCTATTACTTCTTCCCCGTTACCATTTACATACGTTCTCTTGAGGTTAATGAAACGGGAAATATGTACGTACATCCTACTTACATGCAAATATGCTAATTTTACATGCGGAACCCCAATGTAAACCTTTGAAAATGTATCACTGATCAGAGCCTGGCAACAGTAAGGTACAATCATATACATCATGTTGAGCATTACTGAATTAGATTTCCTCAGAGCAATTCAATTAATGTCCGGGGCCAATGCTTACAGGTTAATTATTAAAACGATCTGGTAAAAAAGATCTCTTGAATATTGATGTTGCCTTGATCTCGCTGTGATGCAAAGTGTAGAAAAGAAACTAAAAACCTTATGTAACCTGACCTGCCCTGCCATATAAACTCAATGCAAGAACTTTTTCTCAACAGTGATCTAGTGTGGGCCAGCTGGGTGGCCAGCAGCAAGTACTGCCATGCAGAGGACGTAAGATCTGATTCCGGCAGCCCTCACCTCTCCTGGTGAAGGATGTACTCCCAGACATTGCACCACAGCAACACCTCATAGGCAGATTTAAGGGGCCCATGACTGCAGCGTTCCAGAAGGGGCTCCTGGCTGAGGACGGTCGTTGCAATGACTGGGCTAAATGAGTTGGGAGGAAATACAAAATAGGGGGAATCCCTCCCCCCCATCAGGAGTTGCACATGACGGCTCATGGAGGCTGGTTCCAACTGAACTGGAAACCCAAAAGAGGAGGAGGTGGAACCTGCCAGGCCAAAAAATGCAAGAATGCAAAAAAAATCAGGTCCACCTATAAGAATTCTGGTAAGAAGGTCAGGACATTCAAGCAAGAGAGCAAAACAAAACAAAAAACTTACCATTTACTTCAATCAGATTTGCATTCTTTTGATTCAAAATTACGTAGAGCTCCCGCTGGTCTGACTTCTTCCCCACTATCCAGTAGTCACTCATTGCCTTTACTATGATTTCCTCATCCTCATCAACTCTGCAACAAGAAAAAAAACAAAACAAAAAACAGATGTTGGCAGTGTCTAAAGGTTGCTTGCTGAATGGCCATGCCTCGAGAAGGATACCACGTGCCATGACATTTGGCACGTGTACAGGAAATGCCTCGAGAAGGATACCACGTGCCATGACATTTGGCACGTGTACAGGAAATGCCTCGAGAAGGATACCACCCATGACATTTGGCACGTGTACAGGAAATGGAAATCTTCCAAGGCAGCAATGCTAGCAGGACAATAACATACAAATGTTCAGAGAACATTCCTTGCTGTGAGTGGGGCTCCTGGTTTTTTTGGTATTTACTTTTTAAAATTGCTTTCCAATCTGTATTTCCCCATCTTTATTATTAAAACCCAAACGGCGGTAGTATTTAAAATAATCCCACCGAAAACTTGGTGTGAGTTGTGGCTATCACTGGGCCAGCTGAGTAAGAGGTGGAAGCTATACTCTAAGGGGTAGATTTTAAAACAGGCGCGCGCGCGCGCAGTTCCCGGCACGCACAGAAGGATGCATCAATTTTATAACAAGCGCGAGTAACCGTGCGCTTGTTATAAATTCTGGAATCCACTTTTCACTTGGTAGCTGTGGTGCAGATATGTGGCTACATGGAATAAACACTGTTCTAAAGAATTCTACGTACAGGCTATAAGGCAACAAAAGGTGAATGTTCTGGAAAGAGGTGCATCATCCGTTCCTTAAAACAAATAATCTAGTTATGTAGTTTGTACAAAAAAGATCTACATTTGTACTGGAGATTATTGTGGCAGTCTCCATGTTCTTACTGTTAAAAAAAAAAAAAAAAGGAAAACCACACCTGGCCTCAGCTCCATGCAACATCAAGCTGGTCAACACTTTAACTGCAGAGGCACAAAGAGGGTGGTTTTCACAAGGGACTTCACTCAGGGGTACCCGGACTCTCAGGAATGGGACTGGGGAAGGGTTTTGCACACAATTTAGCGGGTGTGACTGTCTGCAGCAATTATTTTCAAAGGGGAAGACAGGTGCATGCTTTCCTCTCTAAAAGCTGGGCCCTTACAAAGTTACCCCCCTAGATGTTCCAGTTCCTGACAGCCCACACCCCAAAAGCTCAGCAGCACTGGGGCCCGCTGAGGGGAAGATGGGTAAAGAGACGAGAAGGATTTGGCAGAGCCACACTGTGCAAACACCTTTTTATTTTAAAGTAACTTTTTACCAACTAAACAAAATCATTAAAGACGCCTTTTCATCTCCACTTTTTAATTTAATTTCCGCAGAGAAACGAGTGTTGGTGGAGCTTTTGAATGCTCCTCCAGCTTAGCCAAAAGACTGAAGTATATCACTGTCCTGTTTGTCAGCAGGAACTTCTCGGATGGAAATACAATAGAAAATGAAGCTTGACCTCAGAGGGAGTGAATTTCAAAATCAGGCACTACCTAACTTTTATAACAAAAACATGAGCAAACTGAATTGTACGATGTAGTCGGGAGCACAGAAAAATGGATGCCAGAGTCAAAGCGAGAATTTTATGGCTCATAAGTAGTGTACATGCAGCAAAAATATAAATGGGCAATTACCATAAAACGGGTTAGAAAAACTAAAATGCGAAACAGTTCAACTGTCTCAGACCTACAGCTGTGGTGCTCCGGACTAAGTGCCTGGTTTTCAAACCAGCTTGCGTGCAAAATCGATCAGGGCCCGGGACGCGTAAACATCAGTTCCATGCACGTGCAGTGAGGTGGGTGGGAGGGGCAGAGCTGCAGCTCGGACTTGCTTTTTTGATTTTTGGTTTCTGCGCGGTAGCCCCCCCCCCCCCCCATGTGTGTACTCGGCCAGTTACCCGGGTATTTTCAAAGCTAACGTAACACAAGCCAAGTCCCCTCTGAAAATCCTCGGCAAAGCACCTGCAGATGTCACAGGGCTTGAAAAATGACCCTTGGAAAAGCGGGGCTGAAAGTTACCGTGTGAAATCGCTGTTGATGTCGCCGAGGATCTTCATCAGATCCGGATGCACAGACGTGAGGGAGACGCTGGGCGTTTTCCTCATGTGAACTGTGCTTTTTTCAGCCAGGTTCATGTGATTGAAGTAGATAAACTTAAACTGAGGCTCTCTCTCAGACCTGCAGGAAAAAAATAAAAGGAACAAAGCCGCACCTCAGCAACGTTACCCACGACATAAAGAAATCCACGAGAAGGCAACACCGTGCATGAAATCGCTCACAGCGTGGCCATGAAGGCTCCTCCTTCCCTATAACTTTGTCAGTATTCATTTCTGTCAGCCTCGCTACCAGCTTGCAGAAAATCCAGGTCAGTGGTGCTTTAAATACCCAAGGTGAATAAAACACTCAAACTGATCAAAGTAAGACTTGTTCTGGACTTGCCCATCTCAAGAATGGCTTTGCATTTTAAACTCAAAATTTTCCCACACCATTAAAAGGTTACCTCCAACATACTAATTGGCAGTTTTAAATATTAAAAGTGTAAAAGGGCCTCTGACTGAGATCTATGGTTCAGCTCTGACATATTGAGATGGTCGGAGCCGAACCATTTCCTACGGCAGTCCAGAAGAAGCCCAAGAATATTCTGCTCATGGAGTTCAGAGTGAGAGGAAGCAGAGTGGGCCACACAGAAAAGTCCCTCTAGTGCAGTGGGACGCCTCAGCCAGTCGGGTTTTCAGGATATCCACAATGAATATGCATGAGAGAGTAATGCATGCACATCTTCCGATGGAGGCAGGGCAAGCAAATCTCTCATAAATATTCATGGTCGATATCGTGGTTAACATGGCCTGCTTATGGCTCTCGAGGACCAGAGTTGCCTCCTCTGATGGAAGAGTGCCTGATCTCTTCAGATGGGTACGAATTAAATCACTCACTGACTTGCTGAAATACCTTACAATAAATTATTACAAACTGGCTACAAAAACATAAGTTTGCACAAAGCTGTGGAGTGAAGTCATGGAAACTAATTTTTGTCTCATTTCTGGTGGCTTAACAGTGCAGAGCCTTAAAATCACAGGGAAGACAATGCTCCATAATATTGTCCAGCCTGTCTCAGAAGGCCCTTTGTAACATCGCTCGAGGTGTCATGACAGTCTGTAAGGGCTTAAATATAGATTCCCCAAACTCTGTGTATTTATATATAGTAGAACCATGACATTTGTCTAACAAAGCTTTTTGACTTGAATCTAAATTAAATTTTAAGGCTCAGCTATTTTCTGTGAACCCTGAAAATTAAAACATTTTTTTTTCTTAACCTCCTTTCAGGACCCATTCTAGATTTCTCACAAGGATTTCCAAGGATGCGCCTAAGGGTTATTTTATTTATTTATTGGGTCTTACATACCATCACTCAGATTCCATCGTAATGGTTTACAACAATAAATACATACGACGAGCGATGTTATCAAACTTGTGGATGATACACAATTATTCGGAGTAGTTAAATCACAAGCAGACTGTGATACATTACAGGAGGACCTTGCAAGACTGGAAGATTGGGCATCCAAATGGAGGTTGAAATTTAATGTGGAAAAGTGCAAGGTGATGCATATAGGGAAAAATAACCCTTGCTGTAGTTATACGATGTTAGGTTCCATATTAGGAGCTACCACCCAGGAAAAAGATCTAGGCATCATAGTGGATAATACTTTAAAATCATCGGCTCAGTGTGCTGCAGCAGTCAAAAAAGCAAACAGAATGTTAGGAATTATTAGGAAGGGAATGGTTAATACAACGGAAAATGTCATAATGCCTCTGTATCGCTCCATGGTGAGACTGCACCTTGAATACTGTGTACAATTCTGGTCGCCGCATCTCAAAAAAGATATAGTTGCGATGGAGAAGGTATAGAGAAGGGCAACCAAAATGATAAAGGGGATGGAACAGCTCCCCTATGAGGAAAGGCTGAAGAGGTTAGGGCTGTTCAGCTTGGAGAAGAGACGGCTGAGGGGGGGATATGATAGAGGTCTTTAAGATCACGAGAGGTCTTGCACGAGTAGATGTGACTTGGTTATTTACACTTTTGAATAATAGGACTAGGGGGCATTCCATGAAGTTAGCAAGTAGCACATTTAAGACTAATCGGAGAAAATTCTTTTTCACTCAACGTACAATAAAGCTCTGGAATTTGTTGCCAGAGGATGTGGTTGGTGCAGTTAGTGTAGCTGGGTTCAAAAAAGGTTTGGATAAGTTCTTGGAAGAGAAGTCCATTAATGGCTATTAATCAAGTTTACTTAGGGAATAGCCACTGCTATTAATTGCATCAGTAGCATGGGATCTTCTTAGTGTTTGGGTACTTGCCAGGTTCTTGTGGCCTGGTTTGGCCTCTGTTGGAAACAGGATGCTGGGCTTGATGGACCCTTGGTCTGACCCAGTATGGCATTTTCTTATTATAAACAGTAAAACAGCCAGGTAAAACATAAGACGATATAAAAAGATTACAACTAATAGCGACATTTCATAAAATGATCCTAAAATACATCAAAAACTCCTGTTCACTCCGGTTACAAAATTCTCTGTAATTTACAGTCACATTATAAGATTCTGTCCTACATTACAGAGGCTACATACCACGGAATACATTCAGAGGCCTAACTATGTGTAATCCGTTTGCAGCATGCTAGCATCCTTCAGGCCAGGTCAAGTCATGCTTCATATCTATTCCTAATATTTCAAGCCTCTTCCTTGCCAGCTCCATTTCTCAGGGAATTCAGGGTCTCATTAATGATAAATATTACAGTTGACAATTTGCTCACTGCCCAGGTAACCCACTCAATGAAAACAGCTAAATATCCCACTCCCTCATGTCATTTAATTCCATTAGAGCCAGAGGCCACAGTATCAGTTTATCATGATTGTACTACATTAAAATTTAAGGCAGTGTCAATAAGATAAGCTTCCACTGCCTTAATCGTCAATGATTTAGTAGACTGGCACTCCCTCAGACAAACACTTCATTGGATCGAGGTAGTTATGCCGTTAGAATGTTGTTACAGAAGATAGAAGGATGCACTACTCTGTACCAAGATTGTGCCACTTATATTTCCTTATCTTGAAGGCTTCCATTAAGTAGTAATTATATCCACTAATAATGGCAAGCAGGATTGAATAAAAAGTGTTGTTTAACATAAAAAGTAGTTTGTACCCTGTAGGAATAAAGATGAAATTACTACTTACTTAATAATTTCATTTCCTCTTAAGAAGGCAGGCCAATCCACACCAGTTGGTTATGCACTCCTACCAGCAGGTGGAGACAAAGTAAAATTGACTTGCTGATGTCACTGACATATAGAACAGAAAAGGGGGGGAGGAGTATTTCTTTATGTCAAAAACCGTATCCAGGCAACTGAACTGCAAGGAATGTGGGGTAGAGAAGAAGCATTATGGGTCGTCCTAAAAAAAAGATGGTGCATCCATTTTTACTGGAGGGGTTTACATGCCTCAGACTCAAATGGAAGAGCCAGAGATCTGGTTGAAGACGTCCAAAAGGTGGGAAAGAAGGGAGAAGTGTTGATTGCTAGAGACTTTAATCTGCCGGACATAGACTGGAAAATCCCTTCTGCAGAATCGACCAG